>NC_143052.1:79205151-79508181 GCF_052426305.1 Pelodiscus sinensis
CCCTCTGTTCTTTTGGATTTTTTTTTTTTTTGAAAGAACGTGATTGCAGTGTGGACAGAAGTGAAGGTTTTTTTTAAAAAGGCCAATTTTCCGAAAAAAACTGCAATGTAGACATTCCCTGAGCTGCGGCAAAAGTCAGCAGGAACTTATTTAAAGAGCTGGCAGGGACCCAGGTTGCAGTAGGACAATCATTACCAGTAAGAAATTTAAGTTACTTTCACCCCTGGAGACATGGTCCATAAGAACTACTGTCATTACAGGTACCAGTATTCCAGTCCTCAGGTGTGCAGCATGCATATCTTGAAAGCTGTGTATAATAAGCCTCCTGGAGTTAATTACTTCTCAGTTTCAGAGAAATCATTTGCTAACGGCTATTTTTGGCGGAACTAATTCTGAAGTCAAACCACTAGAGGGCAGATGCACTCTGTGAAGCAGTGCCTTCGAAGCAATGCCTTCTTAGCTAATACACAAGCTCTGTGGGGCTATGTCTACACTACAAAGATAAATCTGAAAAAGAAATGCAATTTGCAGTAAGCAAATTGCATATCTTTTTCCAATTTACTTCCAAAAGAGGCTTTTCTGAAATTTGGCCTGTCTACATGGGGCCAAATTTCAGGAAAAAACAAAACAAAAAAACCTCTTTCGGAACATCACTTCTTCCACATAAAATGAAGTTTACAGGGATGCTGAAAAATGCACCCGCTTTTCCTACTTTTTTTTGGAAAAGCGGATGCATTCCTTGGACGTGGCAGAGCTTTTCTGGGATACTTCTGGTATCCCAGAAATGCTCTGCAGTCTAGACATAGCCTGATTGATACAAGATTCATTTCCGTAACTAGCCTTTCACATCTGAAAATGAAATAGCTTTGGCTAATCCTTTCTTCTTATGTTTATTTCCTTTGTTCATTTGGTCCAGTGCTATTCACTCCCTAAGTGCCCATGGACAGTGAATTTTAAGTTTTCATTTTCATGAATCTGCATGGAAAGTGCTGATTTTATGTAGGATAGAGCCGTGCTTAACACCATAACTAGAGGAGAGGATTCACAGATTCCCACAACAGAGTTCTAGCACAGACAGGTAATGAAGCAGACAAAAATCTGATCATACCCCTTGCAGGTAGGACCCATGTACTCACGTGAAATTACTTAGTGTCAGCAAAAAATAATATTTTAAGGCCGTACAAGACCATTGTGATTATCTAGCTTGACAATCAATATAACATAGGGCATAGGACTTCTCTGAATTAATTCCTGCCTCAAGTCTAATAGCTGTGATTGAACTAGAACACATCCTTCAGAAAAAAAAGACATCCAGTATTGATTTTAAAATGGTCAGTGATAGGGAATCCATCTCACTGTTAAATTTGTGGTTTCACTGTAAGACTTTCCCATTCTTTATCACTCTCTTGGCCCTTGTCTGAACCTCTCTAATTTTTCAACTTCCCTTTTAGACACTGGCCAGAGTACTCCAGAGGTGATTTCAGCAGTGCCAAATACTAAGGTAATATAATCTCCCTACTCTTATTTAATATTCAGCCATTCATATATCAGTGAATTGCATTTTTGCCCTTTTGGCCACAACATTGCACCGGGAGCTCACGGTTAGATGATTATCCACCATGACCCCCAGTCCTTTTCAGAGTCACTGATTTCAGGGTAGAGTTTGCCATCCAGAAAGTATGGCCTATATTTTTTGTTCCTAGATGAATGACCTTGCATTTTGCCATATTGAAATGCATGTTTGTTTGTGCCCAGCTTACTGAATAATGCAGATTGCTCTGTATCAGTTCCCTGTCATCTTTGTTATTTACCATTCCCCAAATCCTTCTGTCATCTGAAAACTTTAGCAGTAAAGATTTTGTTTTCTTCTGGGTCATTGATGAAAAAAATCAAATAGTGCAGGACCACAAACCCATTCCCTGAGGGATCCCACTGGAAACATATCCACTTGATGATGATTCCCTATTTATACATACATTGAAAACTATTTGTTAGACTGTTTTAATCCAGTTAATGTGACAAGCACCATCTTTGGGGGTGCTCTGAGGCTGGAGATCCAAGGGGAAAAAGTAGTGAGTGCTGAGCACCTATTGGCAGCCAAGCTCCTCCCCCGTTCTGCATCTCTCATCCACTGCTGGCCCTAAAGACCAACTCCAGCCCTCCCTACACTACAGTTTTGTTGGGAAAATGGTCGTTTTTCTGACAAAAGTTGAGGAATGTCCACACTGCAATCACATTCTTCCGCAAGAAAATGGAAAGAGCAGAGAGGTTTTTCTGGCATTGGTAATCCTCATTCTATGAGGAAGAAGCCTTTTTGCGAAAGAGCTCTTTTGGTAAAAGGTGTGTGTGGACAGGGAAGAGTGAGTTCTTTCAGAAGAAGAGGAAAGAGGAAAAGGCACTGGTGCCCTGGTGGCCATTCCATCCATAGTAATTACAGCTTACATGTGAGAGAGCATCCACTCAGTGTGGACGCTATCTTTCAAAAAAGCAGATCATTTTTTCAATGCACTTTTTTCTATGTGGACGCTCTCTTTTGGAAGAAGTTTTTTCGGAAGATCTCTTCCAAAAAAAGTTTCTTCCAAAAGAAGCCTGCAGTCCAGACATAGCCTCAGCGCTTCCAAAGAGCTGATTTGTGGCATTCACAAAGTTCCAAGAGGGAGGTAGAGGAGCGAGTACAGGGCACGCTCAGGGTGAGGAAGCAGGGAAGAGGTGGAGCAGGATGGGAATAGGAAGAGTTGAGGCGGGGCTTAAGGGAAGGAGTGGGATGAGGTGCGGGGGCAGACCAGGAGCAGGAGTGATATGGGCTTGAGGAAAAGGATAGAATAAGAGCAAATCCTGGGGTGGTGAGGGTCAAGCACTCCCTTGTTAGAGGGGAAGTCAGAGCCTATGTAATGTGACTTGTTGATTTTGTATCATTCTAGATTCTTAATCAAAATATCATTTAGCACTAAGTCAAATGCCTTCCAAGAGGTAAGCATATTACTTATATTACTCATATCTACACTATTACTCTTGGTTAAACTAGAAAATTACAACTGAAATCCAGTGTCCATGGTATAATGCATCTGCAATGAGAAGGGGATGAGGTTTTCTCATCAGAACCCTGACAGAGGGTATGTCTACACTACCACCCTAGTTCGAAGTAGGGTGGCTAATGTAGGCAACTGGAGTTGCAAATGAAGCCCGGGATTTGAATTCCCCGGGCTTCATTTGCATATTGCCAGGCGCTGCCATTTTTAAATGTCCGCTAGTTTGGACTTCATGCCCGCGGCTACACGCGGCACGAACTAGGCACGTTCCATGAGGAGTAACGGTAGTTTGGAATAGGAAGCCTAATCCGAACTACCTAGTTCGTGCCGCATGTAGCCGTGGGCACAGAGTCCAAACTAGCGGACATTTAAAAATGGTGGCCCCCGGCAATATGCAAATGAAGCCCAGGAAATTCAAATCCCAGGCTTCATTTGCAACTCCGGTTGCCTACATTAACCACCCTAGTTCGAACTAGAGTGGTAGTGAAGACATACCCAGAGATAGCTAAACAAGCCTGGAGTAGGTTATAAAAGCACCCATTGCAACTGGGATCACACATACAATTACTGAGTGAGAAAGTAAAAAGAGAATCAAACTAAGTCATTTGTATCCATTGAGTTCATCTCTTTGTAATATAATTTATCCATGAATGAGGCTTTGGACAAGGCATAAGTGGTCTAGAAAGATTGATACTGTTTTAAAATTCCCTAATTCTGCTACCCATCCTTTAACTACTGCCTCTCCCTTATCAGCAAATGACTTCATCAAGTCTATCATGGTTATGAGTCACTCATCCAATCAGGAATGATATCATGTAATTTATATGAGCAATTACAACTCTTCCAGTTATTCTCCCGTGAAGTGCTCAGCACAGCATGAACCTCCAGGGATTTGGTGAGGAGGTGACTCATGTTGTTGGTCTTGTCTGACTTTATAGGGTTGAAGGCCTCCTCCCCCAAAATTAGAAACATTGCATCTGCCTAGTATGTGAGGCCAAGAGTAAAGTGAATATAAATTCCAATGTACCTGTCTGCATTGTAACACAGTCCCTGCATGGACTGAACAAAGTTTCTTCTTGCTGTAGCACTATAGGCATTAAAGCTGATAAGCTCTGTGATTGGTAGCATTCACACAGATGAATTAGCTCCGGAGATCCTAGCTACAATGACTGCCATGGGACTTTAAGTGGTTAGAGTTTCAGCTGATACAGCCTCAACTGATTTAACTGGATCTAGTATTTTAAGTTGGCACTAGGGAACCAGAAAACTGGAAGTTATGCCAATGACATGGGCAAACTGTTGACTTCTGAGATTAACTCATGCCTGTCTTGTCAAGATGAAAAATCCTTTTGATGATACACCTTACAATTAAAGCGCTTTTGTAATGGTGACCTCTTTCACATAGAAAGCTTCTGAGTGCAACCCCCTTTTAAATTAAAAACACCTTTTAATATATTTAACACCAATATAAATGCTGGATAGAACTTGGTGTCTGAGATGAAAGCTGATAGGTTTTGACACTCCTCTGTCGTCCCCTTCCTTCCCCCTCCCCGCCATGTAGTAAACTCAAGTTCCCTGAGTGCTCCCAAGTTTGAGAACTCCTGGACTAAAGGTCCCAGTGGAGTTCCAGGGGATTGTGGGAAAACTTATTGTTAATCCATTCTATTGATGCTTTGTCAGGATTTTGATTCTGTTTTTCTAGTGCGATAGTCATTGATATAGTAATTTCCAGCATTCCTCTGACTTTGCTTCATCCTCTCCTGTAATTTTGATTTATAAAGGTACACTTGCAACTGAACAGACAGAAAGCATGGCTAGAGCCCTGTCAAAGCTGTTCCCTACTCTGGCACTTTGATTGCAGAAGGTGGTGGCCCACAAGAGTCTTTAAAAATATCTTGCCTCTATAGGCTTCTGCTTAAAAATTCCCTATGGTCACAGATTCCCTGACCTTGGGTGATATGCTGCCACTGCCCAAGTGCAAAACCTCTGTTCCAAAACCCGGAAAACTCACTTGGGAATTTCTTTCTGTCGGGTACCCCAAGCTCTTTTACCCTCCGTTTGGAGAGAGCTTGAAAACAAAGTGTAATTTCTAATAGCTGACGCCTCAGACCATCCTGCTTTGTAAGCCACAGGAATCAGATCATAGTCTTAAAAAAGGTGACTTTATTAACAAGACAAAAAAGACATACTTGGTGAGCATATTTGGTTGCAAGTGTTAGAGAACTTAGAAAAACAGATTAAACCATACAGAATTGCTTCCCTGGGATTCAGCTTCAGTTACAGTGTACAGGGGAGCTCAGCAAAGAATTCACAAATCAGAAATTTAAAAAATTAAACTGATCGTGTCTAACTACAAATTCTCTGTCTATTCACATTTGTTATTCCAAAGTTCTGTCTTCTTTAGACATGAATATTGCTGGACATTCCATGTCCGGCTCTCAGGATACGTCTAAATTACATTTTTTTTCAAAAGAGAATATGCAAATTCCATGGTAATTTGCATATCTTCTTCTGATTGCTTTTTTGAAAGTGGATCTTTCAAAAGTGAAAATAGTCTGGACACATTTTTTTCAGGAAAAAAACCCTTTCGAGAAAACCGCTCTTCCTAAAAAAAGGAGGTTTACGTGGTTTTCCCACAGAATTTGCATATCCTCTTTCAAAACAAAAACGTAGTTTAGACATACCCTCAATGTTTACTTCATCTCTCTTCCCAGCTTTTCTCTCAAAATCCCACAAAGAACTGCAGTAGGCATATCACTGCTTTCAATTCAAATCTTTCTTCCAATTGGCTCTCCTGGCTCCCTGCCAACACTTCCTGGATACCCATTAGTCTGGGTTTAATCCTGTACAGGCACTTTAGTTACTGAATGTTGGAGTGTCTGGAAAAGTAGTACCCCCTCCCATCCATCACAAGCTCCCATGACAGAAGGCCAGTATTGAAGTAGATTGTTTGTGGACATAGTTTGTAAGCTCCTGTTCCCTACATCAGAACATAAAAACAGCCATACTTGGTCCTTATTTGCACCGTGGTGTCCAGGAAATGGACGGGAGGTGCCAACCTGAAGCATATTCTCACCAGCAACTACATACCGCACCTTAATAACTCTAACTCAGGAACCAATCCATGCAACAAACCTCTGCCCACATATATACACTAGCAACACCATCACAGGACCTAACCAGATCAGCCATACTGTCACTGGTTCATTCTCCTGCACATCTACTAACGTAATATATGCCATTATGTGCCAACAATGCCCCTCTGCTATATACATTGGCCAAACTAGACAGTCCCTATGTAAAAGAATCAATGGACACAAATCAGATATTAGGAATGGCAACATACAAAAACCTGTAGGGGAACGTTTCAATCTCCCTGGACACACAATTGCAGATCTAAAGGTAGCCATCCTGCAGCAAAAAAACTTCAGGACCAGACTTCAAAGAGAAACTGCTGAGCCACAGTTCATCTTCAAGTTTGACACAATCAACTCAGGATTAAACAAAGACTGTGAATGGCTAGCAAACTACAAAAGCAGCTTCTCCTCTCTTGGAATTCACACCTCCAGATCAGCTACTAGAAGTGGGCCTCATCCTCCCTGATTGGATCCACCTCATCATCTCCAGCCTGATTCTGGCCTGCATATTTATACCTGCCTCTGGAAATTTCCACTACATGCATCTGACGAAGTGGGTCTTTGCCCATGAAAGCTTATGCTCCAACACTTCGATTAGTCTATAAGGTGCCACAGGACTCCTCGCCGCTTTTACTAAGGAAAGAAGGATCTGTCCCTGTGATCTAGTAGTTATATTAACAGGAACACAAGACAGGCACTGACTGTTTGAGAGAGAACTGTCCTCAGATGCTTAGAGAATGAGGTTATATGGCAGGCAGCCAGCAATGACTTTAACTAACCATTAAGTACAATAATGACATTGAAGTGAATTAACTGAAGAATCACATGACTACCATAAAGCCAAATATATGCATAAAACTAAGTGGCCAGTCAAGCCCATGCATTTAAAGAACTTTAATAACTTCTCAAAATATTAAGGTGAGCAGGGAAGCAAATCAAAACACCTAACTAGATCATGCTCTAATGGGACTGGAAATCCGAACTCATGTGCCAACTTTATAGCTCAAAGGACTTTCAATGTAGGTTTTGGTTCATGCTCATGTTTATACATAACACACAGTTTTACCATGCATATTGCAGCCTAGGAACCCTCCTTCTCCAAGGCTACATCTTCTCTGCAAGTTTTTCTGGAAGAAAATATGCTAATGATGTTGCAACTTATGCTAACGAGTCCCTCATTAGCATATTTTCTGCCGTAAAAACTCACAATGAAGACATACCCTAAGAGCTAAACTTTTAGCATAAAAGGAAGACAGATACAATAAGATATAACAGGCTCTGCTATTGTTCTTTGCTTGCAAATGATATTCTGTATAACACAAGCATCTACAGCATAAACTCTGCGCTACTAGCAGTACTACCCAATAAGTATGATTTGACAGTTATCCAAATTACTTGTGGAACTGAAGGAGGATTTGATCTTTCAATAAGCCCATTGCATTTAACAAGAATTGCTGCAGAAGTCACAGTTGCACTAAACAGACATATCTCATATGCCACCTCTCATCATATCTAAAATCTGATAGATAATGCATTGCAAATTGCTTTGATTTCCACTTGAAGATTTTTTGAAAGAAATAAAAAAATTCCCTTATCCAGAAAATAGATGTTCACTTTTAATAGCAATTATCTACTCTTAGCATCTTACTGCACTTCAATAATACATCAGTTGTACTAAGTACTTGTAGCAATTATTTGTAATAAGTAAATTCATTCTAATAACTTGAGAAACTAATGTTTGCTTTCATTATTCCCAACATTTCATTGATCATATCATGAACTCCTCAGAGAAACTAAAATATCAGCTGGAAGACACGGATAATAACAGAGTACCAAAAAAAAAAAAAAAAAACCAAAAAAACCCTCCAAGGAGAGGAAAAGCAGTTCACCAAAGTTATTAGCAGCTGCACCCATGCACAACTGGTGAACCTCTGTGATGACAGGACATGAATCTACATTAGACCAATGAAGAGAAGCTATGGGTATAGGTGGCCTTAAGAATCTGTGAATCATGCCAGTTCTGGAGTGGAGGCTTAAAAGGAGAAGCTGCTACAGCTGCTGGCCCTTGCAATGACATTTTCCAAGATAGAAGGGAAGGACATACCTGTGGGGTTCAGTGAATAATCTGGCAGGACCTACTGGAAGGTGACAGTGAAGGATGGAGCAGAGATCACACTGTTGCTACGTCTAGACTGCAAGCCTCTTTCTAAAGAGGCTTTTTCGAAAGATACTTTTGAAAAAGCCTCTTTCAAAAAAGAGCGTCTAGACTACAACCAGTACTTTTGAAAAAGCAAGTAGCTTTTTTGAAAGAGAGCACCCAGGCAGTCTGGATGCTCTCTTTTGAAAAAGCACAGTTTGCATTACATAGCGCCTTTTTTCAAAAGGACACTTTCGAAAAAAGGCATTCTTCCTCGTAAAACGAGGTTTTCCGCAGTCAAAAAAACTACTAGGTTCTTTCGATTTACTTTCAAAAGAATGCAGCAGCAGTTTAGACGCAGGGGTTTTCGAAAAAACCCTGTAGTCTAGACACACCTGATAGTCCGTTAAGTGAACAGTCCAAGGCAGAGAGACACCAGAGAGGGAGTAAATGCAAGGGAATAATCCTGCTATTGAGAGGCACTTTCCTGACTTTTGCACTACCTCAGTGGAATTGGCTAGCAAAAGCAGCTGAGTCCCTGCTTTCATTGCCTTCACTCAGATGTCTTCCTGACCTCCCCTTCCACACTCTACAGTGAAGTCCTTGTAACCTTAAGAAGCTGGACCCAAGATTTCTCATCCTCCACCCTTGTTGTGGCCACTTAAGCTAGGATGTCCCTACTCTGGGGTCCTCACTCCACTCTGGATGCTTCCCTGACCCACTGATCATTGCATATACTTCAAAGGAAATATATTCTATTGAACAGCAACCAATGAAAAATAAGGAAAAATGGGGCAGGTGAAAGGGAAATTTATAAACCCACTCCCTGGGCACAGCGTACCAAAAACATCAGTCGCTGGAATGTATGGGAAGTTCACAGTCTGTTCCTCATGTGTCTCAGGCCATGGCTGTGCTGCAGGGATGCTGCAGGTTGGACACTTGCTCTGGTGGTGGCCACATGCCCTCAGGCTCTCGGTGGCAGGATCCTTCTCCCCAGTGTTGCTCCTCCCATCAAGGTTATGATCCCACTTCAAGTCTGACCTGCAAGGCCTCTTGCCTGGTGGTGTTTCCCTGAGCTGTTGCTTTCACTCAAGGTCCCCTTTGCTCTCCCCAGCTGCTCAACACATTTGGCTGTGGACAGCTCCAGCCCCAGCTTCACTCTTCCTCAGCACTGCTGCTGCTTCTCCAACAGGTGCTCAGCTCTCTGGGCTGCTCCTCTGGCTCTGGCTGCTGCTTCTTTGTTCCCAGCTCAGCTCAGGCTTTGGTGCTCTCCTTACCTAGACCCTGCTGTGGCTCACATGAAAGACAGGATCCTCAGACTCCTGACTCCATCATTAGCCTACCTGCCTTGTCAGTCAGTCTGAGCTGGAGCATTGGCATCTCTGCATTGGCCTTGGGGACTGTCAGTCTCAGTGTCACAGTTTTCCACTGATGCTTCCCCTTTCTTTTGGTACTCAGAAATGGCCAACCAAAAAAAAACCCACTAAATTTCAGTAATGGGCCAACTGTCTCCTGACAGGAGTGAGAAGCAGCTGTTGGATGACCAGGATTGAAAATGAAGATTATCAGCTCGGCATGATAGCTGGAGGACAATAGGCCAGGAAGAAGTTGGGAAAAGACAGGACCTCCTTTGTGTGCCTGTGGTTCAAGCTATTAAAATGTATTCATATTTACTGTTTGGTTCTAAAATCAAGAAATTCACTTACATCTGAACTGTATACATTTTCAGAACACAGTATCACAAGGGCATACGTGAGATACTGGGTTTGAGATACTTCAGTGTCTGTCTTCTGGTAAAACTCTATTCTGACAGGTAACGAAACTTAGAAAGGCACCAGACAAAAGTGAGCCTGTTCTAGAGTTTGACTTCTTCCTCATTTCCTGTTTACTGGCATGAATGCTAAGCATCCCACTGTCTTACCACGGTTCATGACAGTTCTTAATGAATGAATGAATGATGAGCAGAAAAGGTTTCTAGCCAGCTAACAGTCAACTTCATTCATGCTAATTGTTTGAGGGGATTGAAAATTACTTAGCAACCACTTCAGTAAATGATGGGGAAGACACAACAGAGCAGTTTCATAACTAATAAAGCAAACATCATTAAAGCCTTTCTGCTGATCATACTTTCTGGTTCTGTGTGAGTGACCTGAACAAATAGTACATGCACTGCATTAATAATGTATCCGCCCCCCCCAAAAAAAACACCATTGACTTTCTCCTGCTGTGAGAAATGAGTTGGCAGACACTTCTGACTCCTGTAGAAAATATTAGCAATCTGCACTGAAAAATATTTGAACATAAATTGTTTTTAAACAGAAAGATAAAATATCCAGGTAAATAAAATTATAGGGTAGCTCCGAGGGTGCTTATTGAAAGTGACTACTAATAGGGACCAAATGCTCACCAGGCACAAAACAGTGTTGCACTTCTGAAGTCTATGGAGTTATATCAAATAACACCTGCCGTGGATTTAGCCTTGGAATGCTCTGTTCATAAGTAATAAGAGGGTATTACCTTTTAAAAGTGCAAAGAACATTTAAAGTGATATGATAAAAGATCTTCAAACACTCTGAGATCAGATCCATTAATACAATTATTTGTTTACCATCATATGCACACACTGGCTTTGTTCATACAGTGTTGCTCATGATGGCTAACCTCTGGGCTGTTTTTGTATGTGTGCCAGAGTCATTTGCTTTGACAAAGGAAATGGCTTTTTGTAAAGGCAAATTCACTAAAGAATTTCCTAAATTTAGTTTAACTCTCATGTGGTGTCCATCCAGACAGGGCAAATAACACATCAGTTATATACGAGAAGATTATTATATTATTACAGTATAGTTTTTAAGGAGAAGAATTATTAAATGCCTATTAAATATCTATTAAACAGAGGTATTAGTCTGTTATTGAACATAGGCACTCAGATACCACAGTGTGGGCAATAAATAATAACCTTGATAAGTAGGTTAAAACTCACCAATAAAAAGAGAAGACAAATCTAATTTGCACAATATACATTATTCACACATTTAGTTAATGACAATATTGACACGTATAAACTCACCTTACACATTTCAACACCTTTAACTCTGACCTTCAAAACAAATAGTACTGATAGTTGATAGATGTTTGGCTACATGTGTTCCCTCCACATGCTGTCCTAGCTCTGCATAGGTAGCTGGCACAGCAGACATCAACCAAACCACCCAATCCCCACAAGATCTGTCAAGGTGCAAAGTAGGGATGTAAGCAAGTAGTTGTCTAATCGGTAAGCCTAGGCTTATTGGTTAGCTGAGTCAACTACTCGCATTCCCCCCACCCAGAGACAGCAAGGGTGGGGGGGAGGGAGACAGGAGCTAAGGTTTCTACATGCCTGCTCAGTAGGGTTGCCAACTATCAAAGGCCCTTGTCCCAACCCCAGCCCCAACTCTTCTCTGAGGCCCCACCCCGCTGATCACTCCATCCTCATTCTCTCCCACCCTCACTCATTTTCACTAGGCTAGGGCAGAAGGCTGGGGTGCAGAAGGTGGTGCAGGCTCTGGCAGGGAGTTTGGTAGAAGGATGCCAGGCTCTAGGATGGGGCTGCAGTGTTGTATGTTGGGTGCAGGCTCTGGGAGAGAATTTGGGTGCATGCTCTGGGCTGGGGCAGGGGATGAGGGTGCAGGAGAAGGTGCATGGTCGAGACTCTGGGAAGGAATTTGTGTATGGGAGGGAATGCCAGGTTCTAGGCTGGGGCAAGAAGTTGAGGTGTGGGAGGAGTGTGGGCTCAGGGAGGGAGTTTGAGTTTAGGAGGGGATCAGGGTTGAGACAGGGTTGGGACATTTGATTTGCAGGAAGAAGACATGGGGTGGGCTCAGGGAAAAAGTTTGGGTGCAGGCTCTGGGCTGGGGCAGAGGATTGGAGTTCAGGAGGATATCATGGGGTCAGAATTTACCTCAGGTAGCTCCTGTGACCAGCACACTTCTCTGGTAGCATCTCCATGCACCGCTGCCTTGAGGAACTGCCCCCTCAGCTGTCACTGGCCACAATTCCTGGCCAATGGGAGCTGTGGAGTCAGTGCTCAGGACAGGGGCAGCATGCAGAGATACCACCTCCTTCTCCCCCTGTCAAAGACTACAGGGATGTGTTGGCCACTTCTGGGTGCAGTGCAGAGGAAGGGCAGGCAGGAGGCCTGCCTTAGCCCTGTGGCACTGCCAACCGTGATCCTGGGTTCTTTAAATCGTCTATGCTCCTGAAGGCTTGTCTACAATACAACTGTCATGCTGTTTGGCGAACATGAGGATGAAAGGATGGAAATGCATCTAGAGCATCTACATTTGTGTTGAGCATCATATGAAAGTCTCTTTTCTTCCTTCTCCCTAATGCCATAATAATGATAGGACATGTGTTTGTGTTGTAAAAAGTCCCATTACCAATTAGTTGATTTCAGTGACTCATTTGTAAGTGGACAGGAGGATATCAAAGAGATTCTTTGCTTTTATGTAGAAACAGCTGGCATTAATTTTCAAACTGAGAATTACATGCAAGCAAGAGAAGTGAGAAACCCTTGGTGAGTACAAAGGGAGAATTTTTGTAGTGCATTTTAATACAGCTTAAAGAAGCATTAACAATCTAGAGGTCTTCTTTTACTCAGGCACTAGTTGCACACATGTGGATCCTCTGCACTCACTCTATACCAGGAGTAAGGTGGGGGAAGGAGAGGAGAGTGAGAATTGCCAAATAGCCTACGCTGGCATTAATACCAAGAAAAATTATTGATCTGTTCCATAATAATCCCCAACAACAGTATCCATGAAAGCTACGGGTGCATCCCATTCTCTCCCAAACTAAACTATAGGCACACATAAATGAAACAACAGTTTCTTATCTTCACCATTTTATCTACTACATCGGGGTGGGCAATAATTTTAGAAGGGGGACACTTCACAGATTTCAAAAGTGGCCATGGACCAACCCGGAAGGGGCCTCGGGTGGAAGGGGTGGGGTTGAGGACTACCCTGCTGGGAGCTTTGCTTGGCCTGGGGTCCCTGCCACCTGACTTCTGGCCAATGGAAGAGACCTGGAGCAGATGGGAGGATGCTGGGGGCTAACCTCCTCCCAGAGTTGTCCGGGGTGGAGGCTTAGAATTCATATAACATGGCTGGCAGCTCCTGGACCCACTGCTAACCTGCTGCCTGGCAGGCATAAGCCCTTGGAATAGACGCAGTTGAAAGGGCTTGTGCCTCCTGGGCAGCTCCCAGGCAAAGGGCCAGTGGGACTGAGAGCTGAGAGCCCTTTCATCTGTTTCCATTTAAAGGGCTTGCGTCTGCTGGGTGGCTGCCAGGCAACGCAGCTGCCCAGCAAGTGCGAGCCCCTTAAATAGAAGCAGTTGAAAGAGCTCATGCGTCTCCGGCTCCCAGGCAACGCAGTAGGGCAGGGATCAGCAACTTTCAGAGGTGGAGTGCCAAGATTTGACTTATTCGCCACTATGTACGGGTCCGAGTGCCAGTGATACTTTTTACAGTCAATAATAGTCCTATTGACAGCAGCTTCATTAATAAATAAATAAAGACGCAGACCTTACCTTTTAGTGCAGGGGTCAGCAACTTTTCAGAAGTGGCATACTGAGATTTAGCTTAGTCATGGATCTGTGTGCTGGGGAAGGAAGGGGAGGCAAGGGCAGGGCAGCCTGGGTACGGTGACCTTATTTTCTGAACCAGCTACAGCTATTGACAATGGTTTAATTTAAATTATGAAAGAGATCAAGCATTTTAACTTTCTCATGTTAGTTTATCAAACTTAATTTTAAATAAAGTAAAATATTCTGTCCAACACAAAAGGTTTCAATGTTTTCAGTATTTATGGCAGGGGTGGGGAATCCTTTTTTGGTCTGGGGTCACTGACCAGTGGCGTAGTGAGGGCGGCCGGATGGGGGGGGGCAGTTGCAAAAAAATGCTAGAGGGGTACCAATTTAGTTCACCTCCATTCCCCCATCATCCCTCGGCTGGCTTGCTCCTCCTCCGCCTGCCGGAAGTGGCTGGGGCCTCCTCCCCACCTCTCTGCCCCCAGCCCTACCCTCCTCCATCTCTGTTGGCAGGTTAGGGCATGAAGGGGGCATTCAGGGGCTCAACCCCAAACTGGAGGGGGCAGGGAAAGACATGGTATAAGCTCCTCCCCTGCTTCCCGTGTTTGGGATCAGCCGTGCACCAGGTTCGGGGCCCTGCCGCACGGTGGTGAGGGTGTGTGCAGATTTTGCCTTTGTCCCCGGGCGCATAACACCCTCACTATGCCACTGTCACTGACCCACAGAAAAAATCAGTTGGGGACCACACAAGTGAGAAGCAAAAAACTCCTCCAAAACCCCCCAACACTCAGTGATGTGGCCCCAAGTGAGACACCTCACTCCTCTGGTGCCCCAGCCATGAGGTGAGGGGAAGGGAGGGACAGGGGGGAACTGCAGTTCAGGGTGTCCCATAGACCAGATTTACTTTTCTGGAGTTCCAGAAATAATGAATTTTATGGACCTCCTCAGGCTCTGGGGTAGGGACAAAAATGTGGGGTACAGTGCGTGAGACAGGGCTTCCAGCAAGTAGGACAGGGATGGGGTACAGGATCTAGGAGAGAGCTGGAGTGCAGAAGCAGGCTGGGCGTAGGCTGTCTGACCAAGTGGAGGGAGCAGGAACAAGGGAAAGTTCAGTGTGTGGTCAGGAGAGAGGGTGCAGGAGCAACGTGGATGAATGAGCAGGGTGGGGTATCTGGCCAGGAGAAAGTGTGCAGGAACAAGGGAGGGTGTCGGAGCAAGCTGGGAGTACTGGGTCTTGAGGGGGGAGGGAAGTGAGAGAATTCGGGTGGGAGGTCTGGGCATGAGAGGGGACCTTAGCTGGCTTTGTGCCCCCTTACAGCAACAGCTGTGGTCATGCTGTCCCAAGCGCCCATTGCTGCAGTGGCCATGCAGTCAGGGGCAGGCCCAGAGGCACCACGGCTGCGTGGCCACCCAGTCCAGGGCTGGCCCTGGAGGCGCCGCTGCCATGTAGCCACAAAATCCAGAGCTGGCCCCAGAGGCTGGAGGTGCTGCTGCCACAACCACGCATCCCCAGACCACGTGGCCACATGGCAGCAGCACCTCCAGCCTCTGGGACCAGCCCTGGACCACGTGGCCGTGTCACCTCCAGTGCCTGCCGAGGCATTGCTGAAAAGCCTGAGCCCCAGTGCTGCCTCTTCCCACTGCAGCCTAACCTGCTGCAGGGAGGAAGGAAAGCTCTCCAGCAGCTGCATGTGGGAGGAGGGCCAGGGCTGAGCTCCTTCCCCCGTGCTGCTGAAAATCAGCATGTGTGCCATAGGCTGCCAACCCCCACACTAGGGGGCAGGCCCTGGCACTGCCTCGCAGGCCGGATCAAACCCCTAGGTGAGCCAGAGTGGGCCCGCTGAGAGGCTTTTGCCCACCCCTGTACTACATGTTGTTGCTGCAGAGAATTTACTTTACACTGGAAGGTGCAGCGAGCCAACGTTTTACAGCTATCAGTAATAAAGGCAAATTTGTCATTTATTTTCCTGTTCATAAGAGCCATCCATAAATTGTTGTACTCTTATCCAGAAACACACATCTCTCTCTCTCTCTCTCTCTCTCTCTCTCTCTCTCCAGTTACCATACAGCTCTGACTCTCCAGGAATTTCATGAGGTCCTAACCCTCATCATGTTTGCCCAAAGGATACCTTCAAGAGTTAGTTAACAGTTAATGCCTATTACACCTGCTCTCTATTTTTGTCTGTCTTTGGCCATTTTCTCCAGTGTGTCCTAGTTGTAATTCATTCTCTTCATATCTGCCTCAACAGTACACCTCCATGTTGTCTTGGGTCTCCCACATTTTCATTGTCCTTCAGGCATCCAGTGAAGTGCTTTCTCATCATGTGCCCTATCCATCTCCAGTGTCTTCTCATAATGATAGTGGTCATGTCCTCCTGGTGGCATCGCAGGAGCAGGTCGTGGATGGAGATTGTTTTTGGCCAAAAGATGTAAAGTATCTTACGAAGGCTAGTGGTGTGAAAGGATGAGAGCTTGGCACAGTTGCACTCTGTCATCCGCCAGCACTCTGAGCCATATAGTAGTGTTGATATAACACAGCTCTGGTACAGCTTAAGTTTGATGTGGACACTGTACTGTGTAGCTCTCCATACATTGTTCATGCTCGTGAGGACATTTCTGGCTTTACTTAGTCTGCTCTGGATGTTGTTCTTGGTGCCTCCATCATGGCGGATGATGCTGCCTAAGTACGTAAAGCTGTCTGTGCTGGGTAAGTCTGCATCATATATCTTGATTGATGCTGGTGAATCTATACTGAGAGTCATAATCTCTGTTTTCTTCTGGCTAACTCTTAGTCCAACCTGGCGACCAAAGGTGCATAAACATTGTGTCTTTTCCTGCATGTGTTGATGGGTATGGAAAAGCAACGCAAGGTCATCCGCAAAGTCAAGGTCCTCCAATGTGGAAAAAGGTGTCCATCTGATACCCCTTGATGCATCTGATGCTGTTCTCTGCATCACCCAGTCGATCACCAAGTTGAATAGTGCAAAGTAGAACCAGCAAGTCAGGTAACTATCATAACCTTATGCATTTATTTTACTTATATGTTGTTTGTATGACAGTTGTGCTTAGAGGCCCTAAATGAGACCAGGCCTTCATTGTGTGAGGTACCGTACAAACAGAGAGTAGGAGAGAGTTCCTGTTCCCAAACGCTTAAATCAAAATAGACAAGGCAGACAGAGGGTGGAAAGGAAAATGGAGGCTTACAGAAGTGAAGTAACTTGCCCCGGGTGGCTGATCGATTAATCAAACCTAGGCCGTCTTACTCCTAGTCCAGTGCTCAGTCCCCTAGAGGATTATGCTGTCTCTTGGAGGTATGTGGTACACTTTTCCCACATCCCTCCAATTTTAGCTGAATCGCCTGGGAATTTAACCTAATCTTTTTCATTCACAGCATTACTATTTATAAGCCTCTCAACTGATTTAGTTTCTTCTATGCATCTCCATGTGGCTGTGATTTCATGACTCTAAACCCATGTTCTTCTCTTATATAGCACTTGTTTCTACTTTGTCTCCTCCTGCAACCTCATTTTCCTCTGTAGGAAAGAGCCTTCCCATGACTCTTCCCTTCAGTGATTTCCTAGATCTTATCCAGTCCTTAACACAGATCTTTTCTTTCCTGCCTTATGATTAGCTTTAATTTATTCACTACCAAACCTCTCTTGGCCCTTGTTTCCTGTCATTTATATAGCACATTGTACACTCTTGTATTTACTCTTATATGGTATTTTGAGGTAAAGTTGATGTGGAAGTTGCTATACAAAATAAAGTTTCTTGCAGTGTGCAATGCCATCATTGACCACTAGCTTTTCTGGTAGATGAAGAACTGTGTAGGCCCTGGGTTACCCTGGCAGGAATGTACTGTGACGATTTTTACGGTTTGCCGAGGTATGCAATTTGTGGAATACTCTTGTGTCATTCACAGTTGGCAGCGTGTAGGCTGCTGCCAAAAGCTGGCTATTGTCTTCCTTCCTAAAGTATTACTGTTTAACACTGCAGCACAATGCTATTTTCAGCTCCTTGACAAGATGATTATAATGTAAAGTTGTGCTGCGTGACCAACATACTAGGTGTTCACTATTCTAACTCTGCTTTTTAATACTTTTGCAGTGAAGGAATGACGTGAGGAGGAAGCAGAGCAAGGAGGATTGCAAAGAGCAGGTCAGACTGGATTGTTGGTTTTGCTTGCTGGGGGTAAGTACTACTTAGTTCATTCTGTTATCTACTGTAGCATCCAAGTAATTTCCATTTAGAAGAGTAATATTAACCCATAATTTAATGCGATTAGATATGGATTTTTGAAAGTTGATTTAGTGCTTGTGAAAGATCCAGATCGGCAGTGCTGGACGTTGAAATTATCAATCCAGAGACCTGATACTGCATGGGCCGAAGCAAAGCAAGCTCCTTGATGCTGCCTTTCCAGTTCCCCTTGCCTACCAATCTGGAGAAACCACCTTCAGGATGTTGATCAGTCTCCATTCCCATTCAGCCCTTAGCCTCCCTGTCAAGTCTTTAAAAAAGGTTGGGAAGCAATGACGGTGATAGTAGTTTTGTTCATGATTTCAGTCGGAATTTGAGTAAGACCTAAACCACTATTCCTGTGGCAGACACACTTATATGAGACCCAATAAATAGCTATGTCATGCACACATAGCTATTATAAAAAAGCCCAGCTTCTTTCTAAATCTGGAGTGTACTTACTATACTGAAGCAGATATAATACCCTAAGTGGTCTATGTAAGAAAGGTGCTACAGAAGAGCTAACTATTATTACTGCAAAGAGCACTGATAAAGATTCAAATGCCCCTAATATTTCCTTTGTCTTGTCGGTATAGTTCTCTTCTCCCTGATTCATTGCCTGATTCATTGACATAGTGATGTCGTCAAGCACTCGTTTATAAAGTTTAAGACATCCAGTCAGACAACTGCAATCATAGCATCTGATTATGGTACCAAATACACAGCTCAAAATACAATTTCAAAATATCAAATATTCAAAAGAATATTCACCACAATTTCTGAGTGATCCATAGATGCAAATATATTTCCTGTATTCATAGATTTTTAAGGCCCAAAGGTACCATCATGGTCATGTAGTCTAAATTTTGAGCTTAACACAAGTCATAGAATTTCACCCAGCAATTTGTGCATCCAAATCAGTAACTTATGCTTAAGCTAGAACATACTTAAAATTATACAACAAACCATGATAAACATATTTGCAAAACTAATTAGTTAAAGAAACAATTAGGCAAACAGGAAAAATTTGTAAGCTAATTTGGCAGAGCTGGCCCAAGTATTTTGGCCATCACTTGTTATGGAATAGTCTCAGTTCCTATCATCTGGGGCTTTGAAAATTAAACAGGATCTAAAACGAGAAAATATATTGTAGGGGACAAAATCTGTATTGGCAAGGAAGTGAACTAGAGAATCTAAAAATCTCTCTCACACACACACTGGGGTAGTAATCATATAGCCCAATGTCAATACATTGTATTCCAGTGCATGAAAACTTATACACAAATAAATTTATTAGTCTTTAAGGTGCCACAGGATTCCTTGTTATTTTTACTTAAATAGACTAACTCAGCTATCCCTGTGAAACTTTCAACTATATGGCACAAAAGAAAAAATATTTTCCACTTAAAAGCAATAGCATCCACTAAATTACACCCAAAGGACTATGCCAGAGAGCAAACCCAGGTTATTAACCTGGAATATCAATCTTGAACCTCAGACTCAAGCTCTTTCAGAAGTGCAGTGTTCTTATCCTACTTTATTAAAAGGATCAATAAAATCAGAGATCCCAAAGGGTGCATCGACACAGCAGGGCTAAACTCGAAATAAGTTACACAAATGGAGCTACATCAATTGCGTAGCTTATTTCAAGATAGCTTATTTCGAAATTGGGAGCATCTACACAGCACTTATTTTGAAATATAGCACTCTTCCTCTGACTTCCCTTATTCCTCATACAATGAGGCTGTGTCTACACTGGCATGAATATCCGGAAATGCTTAAAACGGAATACTATTCCGTTTTCAGTTTTTCTAGAAAAGTAGCTTCTACATTGGCAGGCTGCTTTTCCGGAAAAGCCCTTTTTCCGGAAAAGCATCTGTGGCCAATGTAGACGCGCTTTTCCGGAAAATACTACTGGGCTGTCTACACTGGCCCTTTTCCGGAACAGTGTTCCGGAATAAGGACTTATGCCCGAGTGGAAGCAGCATAGGTTTTCCGGAATAGTGGCTGATTTTGTACAGTAGAGCGTCGTTGCTTTTCCGGAAATTCAAGGGCCAGTGTAGACAGCTCGCAGCTTATTCTGGAAAAGCGGCTGATTTTCCGGAAAAAGTGGCCCAGTGTAGACACAGCCTGAGGGTTACAGGAGTCAGAGTAAGAAGTCCTTGAGCTCAAAAGTATTTTGACATTATTTCAAAATAACTGCCTGTTGTGTAGATGCGGACTAAGTTATTTCAAAATAATGCTAGTTATTTCAGAATAATGTTGCTGTGTAGATGTACCCTCAGAAAGGATTATGAAAGCCAGGCAGAAACTCATCAAACCTAATAGAATTTGAGTCATTTAATTCACCACTGGTGAATCAGACCCATGCTATAGCTGACTAGGGAAGTCAAGAAGACTGTAGCCCTTGCTAAATAATATCATCAAGTCCTCTTTCAAGGAAAACTCTGCATTCTTTATATGCATGCAGTTAAGCTGCTAATCTTGAAAAAGTCTACACTTGCCACAGATAACCTTATAAACTATCTCCTTATTTTCAATTTACTCTTGTTCCTTAAACCAAGTGGCTAGCCCATATTCTGGGTCAGGTGTTTCTTTGCACTCTCGAACCCTCCCTGGACGTAGTAGGAACAAACAGGAGGCAGGTTTTTTGCTCAGAATTTCCAGCCAGTGTTCTTCCCCAAAGAAATCATTCTCTTGGCTTCCTCCAAGGGCCACACTCATACCATTTTCTTGCTGTTGATTCTCTTTCTTCCTGGTTTCTGATTTCTTTCAGACACACACAGCTGCAACTGCTGTCAGTCCCCAGGGAAACTTCCACTTATTCTCCTGAAGCTAGGACTTGTCTTCACATAACAGTGCTGCAGCCATACAGCTGCTCTTCTGGAACACTTCAGTGAAGACATGACTATGCCAACAGGAGAGCTTTTTCTCTTCAGCATAGTTAACGCACCTCTCCAAGAGGTGGTAGCTGTGCATACAGGAGACGCTCTCCTTCAGACAGGGGGATTAGGTTATCATAATTACATTGCTCAGGGGGTGGGAATTTTTCACACCCCTAAGTGATAGACTTATACTGATATAAGTCGGTTGGCTAGACCTGGCCTTAGTTGTTGTTCAGGCTTTTGTATGTGGCCCTTGAGTGGGAGCATCTATGGCTGCATGTGTTTTAATTTTAATTGAGGTATTTTAATTACAAAGGATTTGAATTGCTTCTTCCATTTAACTTGTATGAAGGCTCATAACTTTGCTGGCATGACCATTAGCTTCAATGAGATTTGTGATTGCTCAAAGATGAAAGATGTGTTTGATGGCAGTTATTAACACCTTCCAACATACCAATATCCTTCCTGAACAAAATCAAGGAAGAGATAACAATCAAACTGCAACAGCATCTACTCTCCAAGTTTTCTTTCAAAAGTTGATCTACAAAGGAGTTGATCTACAAAGGACTGAGAAGCAGGGATCAAGATAGAAAGAGCATTGTGAGAAACAGAGGGTGAAAATAAATGGATTAAAAAGCCCCCCAAAAAATCTATTAGGAAAAGAAAAGAAATAATGAGATTATTCATCTTTATGCACATGTGGTTTAATTATTGTGCAAAGCTTATAAACCATAGTAATAGGTGTCTTAAAAATATGTAAGTACCAGATAACTCCCTTACTAAAACTATGACTAGGATCATATCACTGAAAGAGAAGAAAACTATTCGATCATTTGAAAACTGACAGAACAAGTGTGAAGGAAAAAAAGAGAAACAAATCAATATACTTAAGAGAAATTTGTGAGCATCAAAAGAGATCTGTAGTGTTTTTTGCATGAAATGGAGGGGGTATTTCTCTCAGCAGAAATACATCTCTCCTAATTTTTCATCTTTTTACATCTATGTAGCCACCACTATACCATAATATAATAAATCAGAGTTGTGAACATAAGGCTGGAAGTGTTAAGCAATGTCTATCAGAAATAGTACCCTGGGGAATAACATCATGCTATAGCACAAAATCAGTCATGGCAGCACACCCTCTGTAAATTATAGAGATATTTTAATTAAGGTGTCTGTAGAGACAAGTTGTTCTAGAAGGAATACCTCTACAAAGCAAATTACAGAATCAAAAATGCTGAATTATTGTTTTGTGACACTATTCCAATAAGCATTACCTTCCAGAGATGGAATTTATCCAAAAAGTGATTATAGCAAATTGGATCAACAAAGGGTGTGTCAGCCTGCAGGGCTTACCTCAAAATAAGCTACGCAAATTGATCTACATCAATTGCATATCTTATTTCGAAATAGCTTATTTTGAAATTGGGAGTCTCTACACAGCACTTTTTTTTGAAATAGAGCACTCTTCCTCCAACTTCCCTTACTCCTCATACAATGAGGCTACGTCTACACTGGCCCCAAATTCCGGAAAAGGGATGCAAAGCAGGTAAGTCAGCATAGGGAAATCCGCGGGGGATTTAAATATCCCCCGCGGATTTAAATAAACATGTCCGCCGCTTTTTTTCCGGCTTGGGGAAAAGCCGGAAAAAAAGCGTCTAGACTGGCACGATCCTCCGGAATAAAGCCCTTTTCCGGAGGATCTCTTATTCCTACTTGAAAATATTTGGTCAGTAGTTTCCACTGTCATACTCAGGCAAGAAAACTGGTGGTAGTCTTTAATAGACCTCTCATTCTGGGACTGACCTAAACCCCAACCTATTTCACTAAGCACAACAGGGATGAGGGAATCTAAGGCTCTGTCTGCACTACAGAGCAAAGAGCGGCACAGCTGTACCTATGCAGCTGGGCTACTGTAAGAGGTCCCATGTGGCCACTCTATGCTGATGGGAGAGAGCTTTCCTGTCAAGTGTCAACGTAATTAAAAAACCTACCCCCAACGGGCAGCGGTAGCTAAATTGTCAGGCGATCACCTCCTACAGACAGCACTGATCACACTGATGCTTCTGACTGTGTGACTTATGTCCCTCAGGGGAGTGTTTTATCACACCCCTGGATAACATATTTTATACCATCAAAAGTGCTAGTGTAGACATAGCCTAACAATACAGTATACAGAGAGAGACATCATTAAGGGAATCCATAAGTTCTAATAAATTCCCAATACTGTCAGTTTAGGCCTTAGTTACTGCACATTATTCAAACCCTGGCTCCGACTACAGGATTGCTAATTTGCTCATGGGCTTTTCTATGGTACTTATCACTGTAATAGTGCTCCACAAACAATTTGTTTTCACAATACTTCATTCATTCCACAAAACAAATAAACAAAGATCCACGCTGCCTGAGGCAGGCAACCAGCACACAAAAATTCAGCCCAAGGAGACATTTTACAAAATTATAAGCAACTGAAAACAGGGGCTTGTAATGGAAAGTGTTGGGAATTTGTAAGTGTAGACAACTCTACCACCTTTACCTATAAAATATATGAGAACGGGTTTACATGCATTTATGAGCTCTAGCGAATATGTGTTTGATGAGTTTGTACAGGTGGGCTAATCCATCATGCCTAAAAGCAGGACTGAAGGCATACTTATTTCAGGTGACCTTACCAAGCAAACCCAATTTGTTGCATTGCATTGGTTACCAGCAGCCACAAACTCATTCCAGATCATCATAGAGAGTAAGTTCCTATAAAGCATTGGTGAAAATTTGCTATACCAATAAAATGTGGATCATGCCACTACAGATTCACAAAGGTAAGTCAAACTTCAACTAACACTGATTCTTGAACAGACAAAGAAGGTGAGGTAATATCTTGGATGGGGCCAAATTCTGTTGGCGAGAGATGCAAACTTTCAAGCTTACACAGAGTTCTTCTTCAGGTCTGGGAAAACTTTGAGTATGTTTCCTAAATCTGAGGAAGAGCTCTTTGTTAGCTCAAAAGCTTGTCTCTCACCACCAGAAGCTGATTGAATAAAAGATATTACCTCACCCACCTTATCTCTCTCATATCCTGGGATCAATACATCTGTTTGGAATACATTTATGGTTCACACACATTTATGACTATTGTTTCCGCTTTCTTATATAGGAATGAATCAGTACATGATCAGCTTCTCAGACAGAGTGATATGAAAAGAGTATCAATGTAAGAGAGACAGACCTATCAGAATAAAGGCAAAAGGACTGATAAGGCTTTCAGCATCTCACAATGGGAGGGAACAATAATATGTTTTTTGTTAGCACTTCTCCTTGGATTTATATTGCAGTCTGCATTTCACTAGGACAAAACCTTTTTCAGTATAACACATAATAAAAAATATTTCCTAGCATCTGTGGTTACAGCAAATAGATGAGTCTGGAAAAAATAATTGAAACCAACCATTTTTAAATATCATCATGTTGCAGATTCCATTATATTGTGGATTTGAAATTTTTCCTTATATTTTAATACAGGCTGAACCTCTCTAATCCAGAACTCTCTTGTCCAGAAATATCCATCATCTAGAATGATTTTAGTTAGCCAGATGTCCACTTTTCATAGGTGTAGCCAAGTTTCCTGTGGTCCACTAAAGTTTGTTTATAGCCACCAGTCCTAGCTCTCAGTGTTCTGTGCTGTTATTTAGCTCTAATTTACCTCTAAATATCCTCTAATAGCACAATAAGCAGTGGAAGTGTTGGTAATGCTGCTACACAATATTGACCTCCCATGGACCAGAAAATTCTCTCGTTCAGAACCGGTCAGGTCCCGAGAGTTCTGGAATACAGAGGTTCAAGCTATACTGTCAAAATTATATTCCTAATAGGATCCATTTAAAGTACTATCATCAGATTAATGTCCTCTCTAGAGATGAGTGAACAATGCAAATGATTTATTAGTGAATATTTGAAACAAATTAAAAGCAAAGACAAATTTAACTAAATAAGAAATTACCCAAACCTATGTGTACTACTGTTACCAAGCTTTCCTTCTGAAGGTGTGAAAAATTAATTATCTTCCATTCATTATTCCATACTTTTTTATTTCCTGGTTCCAAAAATAATGTGAACCAAACCTGATGGGAATTTTTCAGACAAAAAGTGGTGGCTTTTAAACACAACATTTTGTGAAAAATGTAACTTCTTAAAACACTTTTTTCCACAAAAATTGTCATGATATTTTAATCAGATTTTTTACTGAAATCATTATCACAAGTCATTACAATTATCAACAATTGTTTCAATGATATTTTCAATAATAATATTATGTTTTAAATGCATGTTAAGAAATTTCATTCATTTCAAATTCCACTAAATGAAAACAACTTTGATTTTTTAAATATATTTTTCACCAGCTCTGATGTGAAGCTTAATTGTCAAAACACAGTTACCTAGGTTGTTTTTGTGATTATTTCTAGCCAATCCAGAAGCAAGAGAATTTCTCACAAAATATTGTTCTTGTGAGATCTCCAGTCTAGTTTGAAACTCAAGAAGTGTGGACAGACTGGAAAAGGTATGAATAAGCATTTGGATATTTTTTTTCTAATATAAAGTGAATCTTTTGGAGATTACACAGCTTTAGAACTTTCCTCCCTTTTAATACTTTGTGTAAATACGCTATTGAGAGAGCTGTCAATAGAATTATCATGGCAAGACATTGATAGTAGCAAGCAAAATATGTAAGATTTGGCCCCAATTATCTCAGAGATACATAATCTTGCACAGGTTTGTTGGTTGGCTAACTGTACTAGTTTGGATTCATTCACTGACTAGTAATTGGTTCATAATGACATTTTTATGGGCTGAATAACTGACAATTAGTCAGTAGTGGAAAGAACAATGCAGTCATGCTGGGAAACAGGAAACAACACTGTTTTAGGCAATCGCTCAGCAAAATGTGTGCCTCCAGGCTTATTCATGGGGAGTATATCACCATGAAATAAGACTGAAGCTTTTCACGCAGACATGCAGTGCCTTGCTAGAGGGTCATATGAGAACAAATATGGGGGAGGCAGCTAGAAGAGAAGAAAAGACATAGTGAAACCCATTTTACAATGTGAAAATTCCAAATGCCGTTCTTTCCCAGAATGTAAACCTGAACCATAAGTGCTGGCTCTGTGGATGCTCCAACGTGGAACACCCACCAGCAGCCCCGTATCAGCACCTTACATAAGAACATGAGAACGGTCATACTGGATCAGACCAAAGGTCCATCTAGCCCACTATCCTGTCTGCCAACAGTGGCCAATACCGGATGTCCCAGAGGGCAGGACAGGTAATCCTCATGTGATCCCTCCTCTGTCACTCATCTCCAGAGAAACAGAGGCTAGGGACACCATTCCTACCCACTCTGGCTAATAGCCATTGATGGACCTAACCTCTATGAATCTATCTAGCTCTTTTTTGAAGCCTGTTAAAGTCCTAGCCTTCACCACATCCTCTGGCAAGGAGTTCCACAGGTTGACTGTGTGCTGAGTGAAGAAAAACTTCCTTTTGTTTGTTTTAAACCTGCTGCCTATTAATTTCATTTGGTGACCCTTAGTTCTTACATTGTGGGAATAAGTAAATAACTTTTCTTTATTCACTTTTTTATACACCAATCATGATTTTATAGACTTTTATCATATCCCCCCTTAGTCTCCTCTTTTCTAAACTGAAAAGTCCATGTCTTTTTAATCTCTCTTCATATGGGACTCGTTCCAAACTCCTAATCATTTGTGTTGCTCTTTTCTGAAAATTTTCTAATGCCAATATATCTTTTTTGAGATGAGGCAACCACATCTGTACGCACTATTCAAGATGTGGGCATACCATGATTTTATATAGCGGCAATAAGATATTCTCTGTCTTATTCTCTATCCCTATTTAATGACTCCTAACATTCTATTTGCACTTATGACTGCTGCTGCATACTGAGTGGATGTTTTCAGAGAACTATCCACAATGACTCCCAGATCTCTCTTTTGAGTACTTGTAGCCAAATTAATCCCCATCATGTTGTATATATAGTTGGGATTATTTTTTCCAATATGCATTACTTTACGGCTACGTCTACACTGGCCCCTTTTCCGGAAGGGGCATGTAAATTTCATGAGTCGTAGTAGGGAAATGCGCAGGGGATTTAAATATCCCCCGCGGCATTTAAATAAAAATGTCCGCCGCTTTTTTCCGGCTTTTAAAAAAGCCGAAAAAGAGCGTCTACACTGGCCCCGATCCTCCGGAAAAAGTGCCCTTTTCCGGAGGATCTTATTCCTACTTTTTTTAAAAGCTGGAAAAAAGCGGCGGACATTTTTATTTAAATGCCGCGGGGGATATTTAAATCCCCCGTGCATTTCCCTACTACGACTCATGAAATTTACATGCCCCTTCCAGAAAAGGGGCCAGTGTAGACGAGCCCTTCATGTATCAACATTACATTTCATTTACCATTTTGTTGCCCAATCACTTACTTTGGTGAGCTCTTTTTGAAGCTCTTCATAGTTTGCTTTGGTCTTAACTATCTTGTGCAGTTAGATATCATCTGCAAATTTTGCCACCTCACTGTTTACACCTTTCTCTAGATCATTTATAAATAAGTTGAATAGGCAACAAAGAAAGTCAGTGCAATTTAGGCTTTTAAGTGCCTCTGGCTTAGGCCCTCAAAAGATGTTTTTTTCAATGGGAGTTAGATGTCTAAAATACTTTTGAGGATCTGGCCTATTGATACTTCTGCAAATGGAATTTATGCTCCTAAGTCTTTTAGAAACTTTTGAAAAATTTACAAGCTTTTATACTCTGCAGTATATTTCATATTCTCTGCCTCATGTGTTTCATCCACAACAGAATGTAAATGTCACATAAATTCTGGCTGTATATTTAAATTAGGAAATATTGTACTGTTATTTAGACCAGCCCGATGGCTTACATGAAATGCAATACAGTATATACACTGATGTTCAAGAGATCAGACATAAATTCAGCAATTTTCTCCATTAATTTATTTAAAGCTTTTATGTGTAGGGGATTAGGGGAATCTTTAGCTATCCACAAGGTGATGTTGATGTTTACTCTTCTCAGCTCAGATGGAGACTGAAATGTTCTTCAGCGCACCACAGCGGCTGACCACTGACACTATACCTACACACTGAAATTAGACACCCACTGCTGGACCATGCCAGCTGATTTGGGCTCTGGCTAAGAGGGCTTTTTAATTACAGTGTAGACGTTCAGTCTCAGCCTGGAGCTCAGACTCTAGAACCTTGCCAAATGGGGAGGGTCTCACTAGCTCAGACAGCCTGAAAGTTTACACTGCAATTAAACAGCCCCTCATCCTGAGCCCCAAGAACCTGAGTCAGCTGGTACAGGCCAGCTGTGGCTCTCTAATTGCAATGTAGACATATCCACAGTAATATTTCATTCACGGAGGAGTTTGAAAGTCTTGACAGATGCAGCGTTTATTCCATGATGTAGCTGTCTGAAAGCGGGATTGGATTACAGGAGAGAAGGAGTGCTTGAAATCCCCATGGCACCCTCTCCCTCGCCCCTTCTCTTTATGCAAATCCAGACAACAATCATCTGAGTCACTGCTTGGAGGAGGAGAGTTTATATCCTTAATAAGGATGGCACATGGTAAACAACCCTTAGTCAGATGCTGAATGATATCACAAAACCTCTTGATTAAAGCAATTTTTAATGTATTCGGTACATTTCCAAAGGAATCTATTGAAAGACAAAAACTTAATGGGAAAGAAAAAAAAACTCTAACCCTATAAGAATTAAACCTTGTCAAGTGGTTGAGGGTTGTTTGTGATTTATCACCTTTGCTTATGATTTTCATGTGCGGGACTGGGAGATGGGTTGGAAATGGGGGGGACTACGGCCTAAAATGGCAAGGAGAAAGGAGGGTCAGGGCACAACAGGGAGGCAAGATCAAATCAGTATCTTAGATGCCTATATACAAATGCGAGAAGTATGGGTAATAAGCAGGAAGAACTGGAATTGCTAACCAATAAATTCAACTATAATATCATTGGTATTACAGAAACCTGGTGGGATGGGACGCATGATTGGAATGTTGGTATGGAAGGGTACGGCTTGCTCAGGAAGGACAGACAGGGAAAAAAGGGAGGAGGGGTTGCCTTGTATATTAAAAATGTACACACTTGGACTGAAGTGGAGATGAACATAGGAGATAGCTGTGTAGAGAGTCTCTGGGTTAAGCTAAAAGGGGTAAAAAACAAGGGTGATATCATGCTAGGAGTCTACTACAGGCCACCTAGCCAGGTGGAAGAGGTGGATGAGGCCTTTTTTAAACAATTAACAAAACTATCTAAAGCCCAAGATTTGGTTGTGATGGGGGACTTCAACTATCCAGACATATGTTGGGAAACTAACACAGCGGGGCACAGGCTATCCAATAAGTTTCTGGACTGCATTGGTGACAACTTTCTGTTTCAGAAAGTTGAAAAAGCTACCAGAGGAGAAGCTATTCTGGATTTGGTTTTAACAAATAGGGAGGAACTAGTTGAGAACTTAAAAGTGGAAGACAGTATAGGGGACAGTGATCATGAAATAATAGAGTTCATGATCTTAAGGAAAGGTAGAAGGGAGACCAGCACAATTGAGATAATGGATTTCAGGAAGGCAGATTTTGATAAGCTCAGAGAACTTGTAGGTAAGGTCCCATGGGAAGCAAGACTGAAGGGAAAAACAACTGAGGAGAGTTGGAAGTATTTCAAAGGGATGTTGTTAAGGGCCCAAAAGCAAACAATTCCGCTGTGTAGGAAAGACAGAAAATATGGCAAAAGACCAGCTTGGCTTAACAAGGAGATCTTGCATGATCTCAAAATAAAAAAGGAGTCATATAAAAAATGGAAACTAGGACAAATAACAAAGGATGAATATAGGCAAGCAACACGGGAATGCAGGGGCAAGATTAGAAAGGCAAAGGCACAAAATGAGATCAAACTAGCTACAGGCATAAAGGGAAACAAGAAGACCTTTTATAAATACATTAAAAGCAAGAGGAAGACCAAGGACAGGGTAGGCCCACTGCTTAGTGAGGAGGGAGAAGCAGTAACAGGGAACTTGGAAATGGCGGAGATGCTCAATGACTTCTTTGTTTCGGTCTTCACCGAGAAGTCTGAAGGAGTGCCTAACGTAGTGAATACAAGCAGAGAGAGGGTAAGTTTAGAAGATAGGATACACAAAGAACAAGTTAAAAATCACTTAGGAAAGTTAGATGTCAGCAAGTCACCAGGTCCTGATGAAATGCATCCCAGGATACTCAAGGAGCTGATAGAGGAGGTATCTGTGCCTTTAGCTATGATTTTTGAAAAATCATGGCAGACAGGGGAGATTCCAGAAGACTGGAAAAGGGCAAATATTGTGCCCATCTATGAAAAGGGGAATAAGAACAACCCAGGAAACTACAGACTGGTCAGTTTAACGTCTGTCCCAGGGAAGATAATGGAGCAGGTAATTAAGGAAATCATATGCAAACACTTGGAAGGTAATAAAGTGATAGGGAATAGCCAGCATGGGTTTGTGAAGAACAAGTCATGCCAAACTAATCTGATAGCTTTCTTTGATAGGATAACGAGCCTTGTGGATAAGGGAGAAGCGGTGGATGTCATATGCCTAGACTTTAGTAAGGCATTTGATACGGTCTCGCATGATATTCTTATTGATAAACTAGGCAAATATAACTTAGATATGGCCACGATAAGGTGGGTGCATAATTGGCTGGATAACCGCAGTCAGAGAGTTGTTGTTAACGGTTCTAAATCCTGCTGGAAAAGGATAGCAAGTGGAGTTCCTCAAGGGTCTGTTTTGGGACCCGTACTGTTCAATATCTTCATCAATGATGTAGATATTGGGATAGAGAGTACGCTTATTAAGTTTGCAGATGATACCAAACTGGGTGGTGTTGCAACTTCTTTGGAGGATAGGGACATAATTCAAAATGACCTTAGCAAGTTAGAGAAATGGTCAGAGGTAAACAGGATGAGGTTTAATAAAGAGAAATGCAAAGTGCTCCACTTAGAAAGGAACAATCAGTTCCATACATACAAGATGGGAAGCGACTGTCTAGGAAGGAGCATGGCGGAAAGGGATCTAGGGGTCATAGTGGACCACAAGTTGAATATGAGTCAACAGTGTGATGCTGTTGCAAAAAAAGCAAATATGATTCTAGGTTGTATCAACAGGTGTGTTGTAAGCAAAACTCGTGAAGTCATTCTGCCGCACTACTCTGCACTAGTTAGGCCTCAGCTGGAGTACTGTGTCCGGTTCTGGGCGCCACATTTCAAGAAAGATGTGGAGAAATTGGAAAGGGTACAGAGAAGAGCGACAAGAATGATTAAAGGTTTAGAGAACATGACCTATGAAGCCAGGCTTCATGAACTGGGCTTGTTTAGTTTGGAAAAAAGAAGATTAAGGGGGGACATGATAGTGGTTTTCAAATATCTAAAAGGGTGTCACAAGGAGGAAGGAGAAAATTTGTTCCTCTTGGTTTCTGAGGACAGGACAAGGAGTAATGGGCTTAAAGTGCAGCAGGGGAGGTTTAGATTGGATATTAGGAAAAAATTCCTAACTGTCAGGGTGGTCAAATATTGGAATAAATTGCCAAGGGAGGTGGTGGAATCTCCCTCTCTGGAGATATTTAAGAACAGGTTAGATAGACATCTGTCAGGGATGGTGTAGATGGAGCTTGGTCCTGCCTTGAGGGCGGGGGGCTGGACTTGATGACCTCTCGAGGTCCCTTCCAGTCCTATTATTCTATGATTCTATGTGAGATGCCTGAGGGCAAGGATTGTTTCTGCTATTGTATGATGGTGAGCAGACTGTTGGCATTCAATAATTATTACTAATTGTAATGACAGATAACATTTTAAACCAGGTGCATCTGCTAGTCAATAAACATTAAACAGCCAGGTACTTGAGAGCTGACATCATATGCAGCAAATTAAGATACGTGCCTTCTACCTCCACTGGATTCTTTTCATCTCTCTGTCTTTTTTCTTTTTTTTTTCTGTCACAGCTGTATCGGCCCTGTTGTTAGCGATCGATATCTCAGGCAGAAAGCAGGTTTTCCATTTGCATCAGTGAGTAAATGAATCAAGCCAACAGGAAGTTTCAGTGACTCAGGAAACCTGTTTTCAGTTTAAATCAATATCAGTATGACATTTTTTGAAATGGAAGGGAAAAGTTATCCTTTGGCAGAATATTTTCACATGTCCTGCCAGGTTTAAAGGCATTTCCAAAGAGTAAACCAGTGTCACAAAGTATCCCTGGGAGGGAGAAAGTTATAACTTTTGATGTGATTTTTAAGCCAGTCAGCGGTATCCTAACAATAGGAGAAGGAAATAATTTAAATTACATTTTTAACACTTTAAACACATCACATAACTCTTCCCCACCTATCCCATAGATTTGGTAACAGCTTCAGCAGATTTAGGTATGGATTATGGCACAGAGATACATACAGTGTAATGCAAGTGTGACGCACTAAACACTGAATTTAATAGCAGTGTAAAATAAAGGGCATTTAATAGCAACATAAATAACATAAGGGGCATTGTTCCTCTATATTCACATTACCAGTATTGTTCATATACATTAGCACCTGTGGGTTCCAACTGAGACAGGAGTCCCACTGTGCTCGGTGCTGAACGGCTTCAAATTAAAATAAATCTAACAAATAAAATATGGGAGGGAAATGAGTGACAGAAGAGAGAAAGGACTTGCCCAAACTCATATAGCATGTCCAATTCCAGAACAGGTCTTGCCACCAAATCCAGTGCCCTGTTCATTAGCCCACATTACCTCCCATAAGGTATTTAATTTTATAGACACCTCTGTTTTAAATGGATATGGACCTACTCTAGACTTTCAACATTCCAGTGCAGTAGACTGGAAAAGCAAGGTGAATTTCTGACGGTATTTAGTTTTCAGCTTGCTAGGAAGTATTTTGGGCCCTGCATTTGGTCCACTGTACCCTAACCTAGTCGGGACTAAATCTAATTTACCAAAATAAAGCCGACAAGTGTCTTTAAACACTGGAAACCACAGCTGCTCACATAATAATTTTTCTAATTACACAAAATATGAAGCCTGGGTATGTTCTCACTTGCCCCAGGGTAAATCCATAATGACTTCATTGAAATCACTGCCATTACAGGGATGTAAAAGTAAATGGCTGTAGGAACATAACGGCTTTTTAATTAATATTTTTATTGAGTTCAGTACACTGTGAGAGATACAATAAAAAGGTAAGCAACAGCAGAGAGGCTCAAGTGTACAGTAACACTGTCCTAGTTCTAAAGGGAAAAAACACACCTGGCCTGAAGAAGTATAGGCAGAGAGAGACAGAATCAACATGTATGACAGTATCAGTCTGCTCCTGTGTGTCAGACCTCTTCTTCCTTCAAACTACTAAGAAATCATATTTAAACCAGAGGGGCAAAAATGCCTCCACGTGTGTGCAGAATATTTCTTCACAGGCCTTTTTAGAGGAAATTCACTACATGGATTTGTTCTAACAAATATATCTGGTAAGAGAATGTGTTAAGTGGTATTTGAACATCACAAGCTTCCTGGTAATGATATCACATAATGAAAAACTGCATTCATTCCACAGGCTCCTAGAATGCATTACTGGATATATTTCATACATCTGTAACGTGAAGCACTATACAAAAGAAATTATTTTCCTTAATCTCTGAATCTAAACCAGGATTTCCTTGGCAGACCAAGCGTAATTCACAAAATCACCTCCTCTTGTGCTGTTTTCTGTAATGATGTAACCAGAAGACGGTGGCATTTTCACTCCGTGAGGTACTATTAATACATTTGGAATTGGTACATAATTACTATTAATCACATGCCTGGTAATATGTGGTGCAAATGCCACAAGAAAAGATTATGGTGCTTAAAAGGGAACTGTGAATGTAAAACAACTGTCTGCCTGCACTTTTAACCATAGTTAGCCTTTTAACTACAGCAATGGTCTTTAACTGAGCAGTACTTTTCAGCTGCTGGAACTGGGAATAAGACAGAATTGTCTCAGGGAATTGGGAATGGGATACAGAGTAGAATATTTTATCTCAGGGGGAACAGTTCACATCTGGATCGAGTTCTTAATTAACACTGGCTCAGACCATCTTCTCCACTAACCTGCAAAGAAGGCATCCAGCTGAGAAAGAATTTCCCCTAAGGATGCACACATGAAGGTGCAGAGTCAGAAGTGGGGACTGGGGGAAGAGGGCTGCATCCACAGTATCGTTTCCTCTCCTTGGATCCCAATGGAGCTCATCCATGAATGCACCCCAAGATTAGGCTCTGCAAGATTTTAGAGAACAGAGGAGTCAGGCTGGAAACTAGCTGTTTTCTATGGCATTAACATAAGACGATGGCCACACTGGGTCACACCAAAGGTCCATCTAGCTCAGTGTCCAACAATGGCCCATGTCAGAGGAAGTGAGCTGAATGTGGCATTTTATTGTGCGATCCAGCCCCTGTCATTCAGATCCAGCCCCTGGCAGGCAGGCAGAGGTTTAGGGCCACCCAGAGCAGGAAGTAGTATCCCTGGGTATATTGGTTAATAGCCATTGTTGAACTTACCTAATTTTGTTTTGAGCCTGGTTATACCTGCTGCCTTATTCACAGGCAATTTTATAGATGTTTTATTTTATGGTCCAGCCCATGTGTCTCTTTTCCACACTGAACAGTTCCTTCCACTTTAATCTTGCCCCATGTGGTAGCTTGTCCAAACCCCTCAATTATATTTGTTGCCCTTCTCTATCTTTTTTCCAATCCTAAACTATCATTGTGAAGATGGGATGACCAGAACTGCAGGCAGTATTCAAGGTGTAAGCATACCATGGATTTACAAAGTGGCATTATATTTACTGTCTCAAATAGGTGGTGAGTTATATAGGCCTGTGGTGCCTGGGCACCAAGAATATTCATAGCCTGGGGTTCCTGTTCCATGCAAGTTTGGGTGAGGTCTCTCCTCCAGCCCTGCCTGCCACCTCTGTGCACTTCTCTCCCCCACGTCCCATACATTCCCCAACCTGCCTGCAGCATCCAGCAATTTAAAAAACCTAGGGAGCCCACATCACCACCACCAGCAGCACAGCATGGCTAGAAGCTTCCTGCCGCTGGCTCTATGCCACTGCCTGCACCTGCATCTCCGATGCTCCTGGGCAGGGAGAGGGTGTCTTTGTGCACTGCTCCCAAGTCCTGAGAACACCACATGGATACCCCCTCCTCACAGGGCTATAGAATAGACGTGCCAGCAACAGTGTGGAGCAAGCATCAGGCAGTGGTTCTAGCTCCACTGTGCAGCAGTGGGTGAGCCCCACCCTACCCAACCTCCCTCCCAGGGCCTTAGGTGACTGTGAAGGAGTTTGTGTGAAGGAGGGATGTTGGCTCTGAGCGTACTGGACACCAACAAAATTTCTGCAAACCCCTGCTGTCTTATTATCTATCCCTTTCCAAATGTTTCCTAACATTGTTAGCTTTTTTAAACATTTTCAGCTGCTGCTGCATATTGAACAGATGTTGTCCAGAGAACTATCCACAATGACAGCAAGTTCTGTTTCTTGGGTGGTAACAGCTAATTTAGACCCCATCATTTTCTATGTATAGTTGGGATCCCATTTTCCAATGTGCATTACTTTGCACTTCACTGATTTCTAGCCCCGCAGATAGCTGCACAGATATGACAGAAACAGTTAACTCCATGAGCCACTGAAGACTCGTATAAATGATGCTGAGTCCCTATCAAAGTTCCTAGGGCACAGCTGCATGGACTCAGCAGCCAGTGGTAGCATGCACTTCAAGGAGGAGCGCTGGAGTAACAATATGGAGAGGCACATCTATGCAGACGCTTCTTACAGAGCATGTTCCTTCCTCCTTGATCTGCAAGGAACTATGTCCTCTTTTCTACTCCTTGCCTACAAATCTCATTCCCTGACACGCCACAGGAAATCTTGTTGTGAATCTCAGAAAGTTCACTGCCTGTTTCTCATAGACTCATAGACTCATAGACTTTAAGGTCAGAAGGGACCATTATGATCATCTAGTCTGACCCCCTGCACAGTGCAGGCCACAGAATCTCACCCACCCCTCTTAGAATAATCCTCTCACCTATGTCTCAGATATTGAAGCCTTCCAATACTTTGAAGGCCCCAACATGCAGAGAGTCCTTCAGCTGTGATCTGTGCCCAATGCTACAGAGGAAGGCGAAAAACCTCCAGGGCCTCTGCCAATCTACCCTGGAGGAAAATTCCTTCCTGACCCCAAATATGGCGATCAGCTAAACCCTGAGCATGTGGGCAAGACTCACCAGCCAGACACCCAGAAAGTTCCCTATAGCAACTCCTATCATCCCTCCATTGACCTATTTCCAACTGGAAATGAATGGTCAATTAGTTACCAAGATCATGTTATTTCATCCAACCATCCCCTTATCATAGAATCAGAACTGGAAGAGACCTCAGAAGGTCGTCAAGTCCAGCCCTCCGCTCTAGGCAGGACCAATCCCATCTAAATCAACCCGGCCAGGGCTTTGTCAAGCCGAGACTTGAACACCTCTAGGGATGGAGACTCCACTACTTCCCTAGGTAACCCATTCCAATGCTTCACTACCCTCCTAGTAAAATAGTTTTTCCTAATATCCAACCTGGACCTCTCCCACCACAACTTGAGACCATTGCTCCTTGTTCTGCCATCTGTCACTACTGAGAACAGCCTCTCTCCATCCTCTTTGGAACCTCCCTTCAGGAAGTTGAAGGCTGCTATCTCTTCCTGTCTCCCACAGTGGGATGAGATGATCCAGTTCCAAGTCCATACTAGCAGACTTCTTTGGCAGTGGTCCATGTGAAAGGCATGTCAGGGGGAGAAGCGGGATAAAAGGTGCCCTGACAGTAAGGCAGTGGGGCGGGTTCTGGTGTGGCCTAGGGGATAGGGCGTTCGCCTGGCAGGAAACTGACTGGTATCCTTGCAATCCTAGCAATGAATGGGTAGTACAGATGAGCTGCTTTCTTGCCTCCTGGTGATAGTCACTCCAAAAAAGGGATCTGGTTGTGGTACATCACTATGTTGCTACAAGGAAATACAACCTCACTCTAGCTGTGTTGTGCCTGCTCAGTTGTTAAATGAGTAATTTCAGTATCTAAGGTTATGAGCTAGGAACCTTTCAAGAACAGAGAATTCTTAAATTGAGTTTAACTGAAAAACAGTCTTTCCTAGATAATTATATTTATCAGCATAATGCTGTTCTGGCGATGTACAAAAGGGCCAGTTTCATTCCCTGGTACCTTCTATAGCTATATGCTAATAATGAAATGGCATGCTAAATTGCACAATACAGTTTAGCCACTAGATGGCTCTGTGGATTTCAGACTTTAACCTTACAGTGGCTATTTCTGAGGCATTAAAGCTTCTTGGAGTAAACACCTCTGACCTACCACTGTCTGGGGGGGAGAGGGGAAGCTCTGTAGCCAGTCCATATATGGCACAGAACTCCGACATGCTAGTAGCACCTCTGCAACTTTCCATGTCCTACGTGTACAGGTTGGACCTTCCTCATCCAGCACCCTCAGGACCTGACCGATACTGAATGAGGGCATTTGCGGACCAGAGGAGGTCCCTCCCAACATGGCCTGTGCTGAAGTGCTGCCCCCAGCTAGGACTCCAGCCTGGCCTGGCTCCCCAGGCTGGAGCTCCCTGGCTGCCTCTGCCAGCCACAGAGCTCCGAGGTTAGGGCTGGAGCTCTGCAGCTACTGCCATCTCCTCCCTGCTGCCCAGTAGCAGGGGCCAGAACTCCCTGCTGCGCCTCCCCCTACAGACATGGAACTCCCAGATGAGTCACCACATCTCCCCCACTCTGCTGCTGCTGCCCTGAGTCCAATCTTCCTATACCTGTGCTCTGTGCTCCAGGAACATCTGTGGTCCTGCCAGATCACAGATGTTACCAGACCAGAGAATCCTAGTTAAGGGAAGTACAACCTGTACAAGACACGATATCAGGAGTAAAGATAACAGGAGAAATAGAGACAGCATGAGTGCTAAAAGTTATTATCATAACAACCCTGAGGTGAAGAGGGAGTCCCAGAGTAACTGCAAAGCCATTCAGCTTAAATGCATGTTCTATGAAATTTTCTACATCTTAAGAGATGAGTGCCCAACTAAAAGTGATATATAAAAAACACACATCATATAGACAATTGTTAGCTGTTTGCCCTACTTAGGCACCTAGCTAGTAACCATGTACAAAATGCACGAGAAAGAAAGAAGGAACAAAGTGATACAGGTGAACTTTGATTTTACAAATATCTATTGGGATGGTTCTCATAGACCAGAACAGATAGAGCCAGTAACTGGCCTGCTCCTTCCTTAACTTAACTGGTAGGTTGTTAGGAACTCACAGAGTGGTTATAGCTCCTAGTTGGCTGCTAGTTTAGCAGCTTGCTTATAAACCTGTCCCTTAGCATGGTTCAGTGACTGCTCGATATAGAACATATCTGCAGCTACACTGGCTTCTGTTCCAGGCTCTGCTCCTGCTCTGCTCCAGCCTCTCTTCCAGTTCCTGTTCCTTGCTGCCTTTCCCCAGCCAGTCTCTCTCCCAGGCATCTGGCTACTCCACACAAATCAGCCAGTAGGAGTCGCTCTATCCTGCACCCACTGGCTGACAGAGGGAGCTAGTCAATGTTCCCTTTAATTTTTTCCATCCAGCTGCACAAGGCATTTTGTTATGTGCACCGAAGCCTGTGCAAATGTGCACCACTGGTAGAAACACATGCTGCTGGCTGTGGGCACTCTGCTAATCAACTGGGTGGCATTTGAATTTTTTCTGGCCAGCCCCCCAGGTGCTCAGCTTACAGGGAAGACTGAAGCCAATGCCAAGTTGGATTTGGTGACCAACAGAGCTGAATAGAGTTTGGGGGTTGGACTCGATGACCACCTGAGGTCTCTTCCAACCCCATGATTCTATGCTCCCCACCCCCTGCAGATAATGTGGGTCAGGATGGGGTGGAGAGAATTTGGAGTCCCTGGGCTGGCAGCGGGGTGGGGAGGAAGCCTGTGTGGAGATCACATACATTTTCTCCCCTTTAGCTTATACCCCCTTTAATATGAGGAGGCACTAGTCCTCTGTGCATGTGGCTTCTCTTCAGTGAACCCAACCACATGTAGACTGCTGAAGCTGCACTGCAAATCCTACAGCAAGGGCATCAACCAGCTGCCCAACACGCTGCTGAATTTGGTTGCAAAATTTATTTGCGGACTTAAGCATTTGTCCTGGGCCCCTCTAATCTTCCACACTTGTTCCATGCAGAGTCTTATCCATTTGAACTTGCTTTCCTACATCTCCAGTGAACTTCCTATGGATTCAGTGAAGGCGTGTGCACCATAAGGACTGCCCAGCTGTTAGCAAATAGTTTTCTGTGGATAAAAAGTCTTCTATTTGAGATCACCAGGAAGAGTACATATTTCTGAATGTCATAAGCTTTTATGAGACAAGTATTGCATGTTCACATGTAACAGCAGTACACTCAGACAAATGCAAAAAATCATTTGACAGACCACATTCCAATTTGACGATTTCAGGACAAGATGAAGTATGCTTCCTGACACTTCCAAAAAAATGAGTAGAATACCATAGTGTCCAAAACACTATGGGCAAAATCTGGTTCTATAAACTGCAGCTGACTTTACTGGGGGAAGAATTTCACTCTACAACTCGCAAAATAGTACTGCAGTGTTTTAAACTATTACTATAGAGAACTAAAGTAGTTGCATCTGTGCTAATGTTGCATTTTAGATGATCTCTGAACCTTCATTCAACTTCTGGATGGACCAGCTGCCTTTATTCTCACAAAACATAATATCCTTTCAGTGCACTAAGTGACAATATCTTTTTGAGCCTCACATTAAATGTTGATAGTCACTTTTCCTAGCCTTTGTCACGTGAGCCAGCATACCAAAGCATTGGCAGTGGGGGAAAAATTTTACATTGTTGACCATGTAACTGAAATCATAGCAATAAGTGGTGATGCTGGGGGGGACTGGTATAGACATTTTCAAAAACTGCTTCTCAGATGTTCATCACCTTTTCCCCCTACAACCGCCCACACATACACTTTGGGCTCGTCTACACTGGCCCCTTTTCTGAAAGGGGCATGCTAATTTCACAGGTCGTAATAGGGAAATCCGCGGGGGATTTAAATATCCCCCGCGGCATTTAAATAAAAATGTCCGCCGCTTTTTTCCGGCTTTTAGAAAAGCCGGAAAAGAATGTTTACACTGGCCCCGATCCTCCAGAAAAAAGCCCTTTGAAGTAGGAATAAGAGATCCTCCGGAAAAGGGCTTTTTTCCGGAGGATCGGGGCCAGTGTAGACGTTCTTTTCCGGCTTTTCTAAAAGCTGGAAAAAAGCGGTGGACATTTTTATTTAAATGCCGCGGGGGATATTTAAATCCCCCGCGGATTTCCCTATTACGACCTGTGAAATTAGCATGCCCCTTTCGGAAAAGGGGCCAGTGTAGACGAGCCCTTTCTGTAGAATACAATCATTTTTAGAGGGTGGGTAGCTAGAGGGCAGTGGGGGTGGGGTGGTGTCAAGATAATGAGCCCAGCTTGTGCTATTTCCTGATGCACAATAACTGTTCTCAGGACTGGAAAAAAGACTTGCTTAAAACAAATGGCATGAAGTGTGAATTCAGGTAAAAATAACAACTTCTTGGACAGTTGAAAATTCCTTCTGTTTCCAGATACTATTTTAATTATTCTCTTTGAAAACAAATGAAGGAAACACATCAGCATCTACATTTCATACCGCAGACAGACCACCCAACCTTATTTTGTTTTCTGTCAAACCACTGGGATGAAATCAGTGTTACCTGTAAGCTCAGCACATGTGCAGTCACTCAGGAGAGATGCAAATGCTGCCCATCTGATTTGCAAAGCGCCCACAACTAGCTTTTGTATCTATTAGTGGTGCACACTAGCACATGCCTGAGTGTGCCTAAAAATTTATTCTGCACATGGGTGGAACCCCCAACATCAGCAGGGCCTGGAGTCGGCTAGTCGAGCCCCTTCCCCAACTGAATAACCCCCTGCGGCAGCAGGGTCAGGTGGCTGCTGGCAATCCCAGACCGGGGAACCCTGGGGAACTCCTAGTGGGACCAGGACTGACCCCAACAGTGGGGCTGGCAGCAGCCAGGCAGCCCTGGATCAGGAGCCCCAGGGAACTCCTGGTTGCAGCAGAGCCAAGCCGCTGAGGAGCCTGGGCCAGAGAACCTGGGGAATTCCTAGTGGCAGCGTGGCTGGGATGGCTGTCCATGGCCAGGCAGTCCCAACCAAAACCCCCAGAGACTTTGGCAGCAGTGAGTGGGCAGTAGGGTGGAAGCCCCAGTCTTGGGAGCACCAAAGAGAGGAGCCTGGGAGTGGGGCATCAGCAGGGGAGCACTGACCTTAAGTCCAGCAAACTCCCTGGTTTGGGACCCCTCAAGTCCCGAGGGCACTGGAGCAGAGAGGTCCAACCTGTACCTTCAAACAAATGGGAGTTTTTTCATGGTCTGCAGTTGGGCCTAGATTTTACCTCTGATCTTTAAAACCATAAATATTTGTTTTGAATGTTTACCCAGACCTCTCAATCCCTCCCAACAGAATTAGGAATGAGATGCTCAGACATTCCTGTTGTCTGAACTCAAATTACAATAAGAACAATCTTTCTCATAGTATTGTGACAGTTCCACTAGTGATTCAGTCTGGAACAGGGATGAATATGGAAAGAACCAGGGAAGTAAGTTATTCAAACTTATTCAGACCTCACAGATTATTTGATATCAAATTGTTCAAGTTCTAGGTGAAAGTTCAGGTTGGCTTTTAGTTTATAGCAATCAGCTGATTCATCTCTCCAGGACATTTAGGCTGTGTCTACACTGGCACCCCTTTCCGAAAAAGGGATGCTAACGTAGCACTTCGGAATAGGCAAATCCGCGGGGGATTTAAATATTCCCCGTGGTATTTGCATTAACATGGCTGCCGCTTTTTTCCGGCTTGGAGATAAGCCGGAAAAAAGCGCCAGTCTAGACGTGATTCTCCAGAAAATAAAGCCTTTTCCGGAGGATCTCTTATTCAAGAGATCTCTCCTTACAAGTAGGAATAAGAGATCCTCCGGAAAAGGCTTTATTTTCCGGAGAATCACGTCGGGTATGTCTACACTACCCCGCTAGTTCGAACTAGCGGGGTAATGTATGCATACCGCACTTGCTAATGAAGCCCGGGATTTGAATTTCCCGGGCTTCATTAGCATAAGCGGGGAGCCGCCATTTTTAAATCCCCGCTGCTTCGAACCCCGTGTAGCGCGGCTACACGGGGCTCGAACTAGGTAGTTCGGACTAGGGTCCTATTCCGAACTACCGGTACTCCTCGTGAAACGAGGTGTACCGGTAGTTCGGAATAGGCACCCTAGTCCGAACTACCTAGTTCGAGCCCCGTGTAGCCGCGCTACACGGGGTTCGAAGCAGCGGGGATTTAAAAATGGCGGCTCCCCGCTTATGCTAATGAAGCCCGGGAAATTCAAATCCCGGGCTTCATTAGCAAGTGCGGTATGCATACATTACCCTCCTAGTTCGAACTAGGAGGGTAGTGTAGACATACCCGTCTAGACTGGCGCTTTTTTCCAGCTTATCTCCAAGCCGGAAAAAACCGGCAGCCATGTTAATGCAAATACTGTGGGGGGGTACGTCTACACTACAGCGCTAGTTCGAACTAACTTAGTTCGAATTAGTTAATTCGAACTAAGCTAGTTCGAACTAGCGCATCTAGAACTAAAAACTAGTTCGAACTAGCGTTTTGCTAGTTCGAACTAGCGCGTCCACACTGATTGGACGCAGGGGGGCATTTAAGGGCAGCTGAAACCGGTTCTGGCAGGGCATCAGGTCAGCAGTTGCTTTGTGTGGCTGCTGTCTGAGGCTATCTGAGGCTCGTGCTTAAAGGGACCCCCCTGGACAGCCGGTTCTCAGCTTTCCCTGCTTGCTTGCCAACCTCGCCGAGGGACAGCAAAGCGTCGGTCTCTGTGCCCGTCTGTGTCGGTGCTTCCCTTCGGGGGGGACCGCCGCAGGTGGCAACATGGAGCCACGGCTCGCCCTGCACCTTCTGGTGCACATTCTGGACTTGCTGCTGCAAGCCTGCCACCAATGGCTCGAGGCTGCCTGGCACCACCTGGGGAACGTCAGCCCCCTGCCTCTCCGCCTGGCCGTCCTGGGGGCCGTGGAGGAGCCGCGGCGGCGCCCCGGCACCGGCGTGCCCCGCCGCATCTGGCGTCTGGACACCAGCAGCGACTGGTGGGACCGCATCGTCCTGGAGCACTGGGACGACCGACAGTGGACCCAGAACTTTAGGATGAGGAGGGACACCTTCCTGGAGCTCTGCGAGTGGCTCGCCCCTGCCCTGCAAAGAAGGGACACTCGCATGAGGCCCGCCATCCCCCTCCAGAAGCGGGTGGCCATCGCCCTCTGGAAGCTCTCCACGCCGGACAGCTACCGATCCGTCGGGAACCAGTTCGGCGTGGGGAGATCCACTGTCGGAGCAGTGCTCATGCAGGTACGGCGCTCGTCGGCCACCGAGCCGGGGGGGAGGGGGGCTGCGAGGAGGGGATGGGCCACCCCAGGGACAAAGGGGGGGGCGGGAGGAGGCGAAGGCGCCCCGCACCGGAGAGGTCGGGCTGTCCCGGCCGTACTACACGCCGCCAGGGGGGTTGCTTCCGGGAGTGGGGCGCGGGGCACTGCCAGGGCACGCACGCTCCCAGCCACCCGGGCGCCCCACTGATTGACGCTTTGCTGTGTCTCTCTCCGCAGGTGGTCAAGGCCATCAACCGGGTGCTGCTCCGCAGGGTGGTCCGCCTCGCCGACCCGGACGCCGTCATCCGGGGATTCGGCGCCCTCGGCTTCCCCAACTGTGGGGGGGCCATCGACGGGACGCACATCCCCATCCGTGCCCCGGAACACCAGGCGTCCCGGTACGTCAACAGAAAGGGGTACTTCTCCGTCATCCTGCAGGCCGTGTGTGACCACCGGGGACAGTTCACGGACATCAATGTGGGCTGGTCCGGCAAAGCACACGACGCACGGGTGTACCGGAACTCCTCCGTGTGCCAGCGGCTGCAGGACGGGACCTTCTTCCCCGACCGCCACATCAGGGTCGGGGACGTGGACATGCCCGTCTGCCTGGTGGGGGATGCCGCCTACCCACTGCAGCCGTGGCTCATGAAGCCCTACACGGGGCACCTCAATCCCTCCCGCCAGGCCTTCAATAACAGGCTGAGCAGGGCCCGCATCGTGGTGGAGGGGGCCTTCGGGCGACTGAAAGCCCGCTTTCGATGCCTCCTCACCCGTCTGGACCTGGCCGAGCACAACATCCCTCCCGTGGTGGCGGCATGTTGTGTGCTCCACAATTTGTGTGAGCGGAAGGGGGAGGCTTTCTTGCCAGCCTGGATGGCTGAGGCTGACCGCATGGCTGGACACTATGGTCAGCCCCGCACCGCCGCCGTCCGGGAAGCCCAGCGGGGGGCCATCCGGATCCGGGAAGCCCTGCGGGAGAGCTTCCAGGTGGAGGAGGAGGAGGACTGACCTCTCCCTGCATGCCCCACCGGGGCCTTCTTCCACCCTACCCCCCCCTTCCCCTTTCCCCTCCCTATCTACTGTACAATAAAGACACCTGTTTTTCAAACAAAAACGTCTGTTTATTTCAGAGAACTGGGGTGGGGGAGGGAGGAATGAAGGTGGGAGAAGGGAGGGGGAAACCTGGGACAAGGGAGCTGGAAGGGGAGGGGAGGGAAGGGAGGAAGGGAAAGGAAAGCTCAGGGGTGGGAGTCCGGCTGCCTCTCCCGTCTCGCCACACTGCGGGTCCGGGGGCGTCGGTGGGGAATGGTTGTGGAGGGGGGGGCAGAGAGGACAGGGGGTGTGGAGGAAGCAGGAGCGGAAGCAGGAGGAGCAGGGGGAGCAGGGGGAGCAAGAGGGGGAGAAAGAGGGGGAGCAGGAGGAGCAAGAGGGGGAGCAAGAGGGGGAGCAGGGGGAGGAGGAAATGGAAAGCGGTCCAGCAGGCTCTGGAGGTGGCCTCGCAGGGCACGGCCCTGCTCCTCCAGGGCCTCCAGACTCCTCTGGCGCAGCCTGAGGTCCTCCTGGACCCAGTGGTCCTGGAGACGGAGCTGTCGGTCCAGGAACCGGAGATGCCGCCTCTGGTAGTCCTCCTGGTTCCTGGCTGTCCTGCTTGCCCGGGCGCGGGCGGCTGCTGCAGGCGGTGTGGTGCGCCCTGCAGGCCCCGGTGCTGCAGCTGTGGTGCAAGAAGACCAGCGGTCAATTACCCCAGGGGCCCAGGTGTGTGAAACCCAGCTCCCCTCTGCAAGGCCAGGGCCCCTGCAGGATCCCCAGCTGCTGCTCCGTGGTGGGCAAGGCCCAGGCGCACGGTCCCGGGGCTCCCTCTCGCCCCAGCCCCCCGTACACATAAGGGGAACACGAGGGTACTCACAGGTGGACGCCTCCCCGGCCTCTGATGATGCAGGCGAGCGGCTCTGTGGGGTGCCTCGGGGGTCCCGGGTCCTGGGAAGGCTGGCGGCAGGCTCCTGGCTCTCAGAGCCCTCCTCCTCCTCCTCCGTCTCCAGGAGCGGTCCCTCTGCCCCGGGGTCAATCACGTCCCGGGGGGCAGGGACGGCATGAGGCCCCAGGATGCGGTCCAGGGCATGGAAGTGGGGGCAGGCCTCCGGGTCAGCCCCTGGCAGGCAGGCCCGGGAGTAGGACTGCCGCAAGTCCTTAATTTTGCAGCGCACCTGCTCCCGGCTGCGCTGGTGGCCCCTGGCGGCCAGACTGGCAGCCATGCGTCCATAGACGGCCGCGTTCCGGTGGCTAGTGCGGAGATCGTGGACATTGGAGGCTTCCCCCCAAACCTCGATGAGGTCCACGATCTCCGCACTTGACCAGGCGGGCGCCCGCCTTTTGCGCCCCCGGGCAGGCTCCCGGGAGCCGCCAGGCTGGTCGTGGGGAGCAGTGGAGGGCTGGGAACCCTCGGATGGCTGGCTCATTGTGTGGCAGGTGCAGGCTGTGCAGGCACGGGTGCTTGCAGCCTTGCAACTGGCACAAAGTGAGTAGCCAGCCCGTGGCCCTTTAAGGGCTCCGGGGCCGGGAGGGGGGCAATAGAGTTTCCCTGGTGTTGGCCAGAGTGGCCACCAGGGAAACCTGGGAAGCCTTAGCCTCCCACTAGTTCGAACTAAAGGGCTACACAGCCCTTAGTTCGAACTAGCTAGTTCGAACTAGGCGTTAGTCCTCGTAAAATGAGGTTTACCTAGTTCGAACTAAGCGCTCCGTTAGTTCGAATTAAGTTCGAACTAACGGAGCGCTAGTGTAGCGCCTAGGAAAGTTAGTTCGAACTAACGTCCGTTAGTTCGAACTAACTTTCTAGTGTAGACATACCCGGGGATATTTAAATCCCCCGCGGATTTGCCTATTCCGAAGTGCTACATTAGCATTCCTTTTTCGGAAAGGGGTGCCAGTGTAGACGTAGCCTTACTGTTAAGAATATAAGAATGGTTATAGTGGGTAAGAACAAGGGTTCTAGCTCAGTATCCTGTCTTACAAGAGTGGACAATGCCAGGTGCTCAAAGGCAATGTTCCCTGTAACATAAGCACTTGGGGGGACACCAAGAATAGATTCTAATGCTGCCCAGCTGACTAGCAAAGCGTCACAGCTGGCAGCATGTTTCTACTGGTGGTGCACATCCACACATGCCTAAAGTGCACACAACATAATTTAATCTGCACATGGATGGAAAAAATTAGAGGGAACATTACCCAGAGGGAATGAACAGAGCAGGTCATCATCACGGGATCCATCCCCTGCCACCCATTCCCAGCTTCCATTTAAACAAACACACACACACACACACACACACACACACACACACACACATATTCAAAGAGTAGAATTGAGTTGATTAAGATTCACTTTATCATGACACAGTGGACCAGATCCTCAACTAATATAAATCATTATAGCTCCTTTGAAATAAATGGAGTAATTTACATCCATCGAGGATCTGGCCCATTTTGCTTCCTTGGGTCTGTGTGGAAACAGAGATAAAAATGTTCTCTGCCTTGTTCCAAGCAAGCAGCACTGTTGCATACTTTTGTCTTTCTCCTTTAGCGGACTGTTTTTAATGGCATGCTTTGAACTTCATGCATGCGTAGGGACAATCATGTCTTTCCATTTCTACCTACGTGCCTTGTCCTGTTACTCTGCCCTTATTTTAAAATAGCACATTAAAGGCAGTAAAAATCTATTTTGCCTGAATGAACTCAAGGTATAATTAAAAAAAATGTGAACTTGCATTAGCTCTGCGGTGAGTCATCCCATCAATTGTACCCTGAATAAATGTGAGCTACATCTGTTGAAATGGAATCTGCAGGCTTGCTTTTAATGGGCCGAATGTCTCCAAGGACAGCCTGGTGGGAGGAAGTCATCCAGCTGTTTGGGCTGCAAATCTTTTGTCTTCAAAAGTGCAACTGAGCAAGCAACTGAAACAAGGTTTCGGTTCTCACAGAAACAGGCAGATACCCTTGTAGAAATGGACATAAAACAGGCTGTAACTAGTTGTTGGCATAAAAATTTCCTCTGGGTAAGATCAGATATGAAGAATACTACTAAGATCAGTACTGATATAGATTAATATATTAGCCTTCCTGCTACTGGAATTATTATACTTTGGACATTATAGCAATAAAATATCAGGATTTGTCTTCAGTATACTAAGCCCTGCAATAACACATATGAAAACAGTCCCTGTCCCTTAGTGTTCACAGTCTAAAGATAACATGCAAGCAAAAGGTTAGATTCTCAGCACTGGTCACCGCTGGTCACTGTTTTGGACAGTTCCACTGTTTCTAGAGTATGAAAGGAGTAAGATACTATTTGGTATGAGTCAGGATATCAGACTCTAGCCCAAAATGGTCACTGTATTAAAAGATAGGATGATAGAACACAAGTTTATACTGACTGGCCTGTTACCTTGATGCACAACAGACAACATGGCTCCCTTGACTCTACTGGCTACAGTTACATTTTCCCCTTTACCTGAAATAAAATGCAAAATGGTAACATGCCCAAGAAGTGATGTTTACGATGCAAGGCAGGATACAACTTTAAAATGAAAGGCCAATTCTGGCTGGTTTTCTATTAATAATAAATACAGTCCCTGAACCCTGATGGCCAGTTTCCCAAAAGTCTTTTCAGCATACCCAGATTGTCTCTGGGGATCTCCACTTTGTATCCAGTACACTTCCCTATAGAAGTCCAAACAGTCCAGAGGTGAATGATCTTTCCTTGAATCCTTATCTATAACTTCTTCGGACTGAAAAGAAGTTGGCAGTGTCTCTGTCCACAAGGGTTTTTCTTTTGATGACAGAGAGCAAGGAATGCACTTTGAGTTTCTGATGTCCAGTCATAACAAATGACTATTTTCTTTTAAATTAGTACTTTTTCTAAGTCCTTCGTTAACATTCATCAAGTCACCATGGATGGATTATTTAGTCACAGGGAAATACACAAGGTAAATGTCTGTTGCTGCATTATAACAGGATACAGATAAGAGAAAACAATCCAAGTAATGTCCTATTAGTTTTATGAAGTCTAAACATCAATACATTCTTTTACCTGCAACAATCATTTTGATCTATACTAACACACAAGTGACCTGGCCTGAATACATTCTGGCATGACCTGGTCTGCTAGAGTCTCAACGTGAAGGTTAGGACAAGAAACAATCAGTTTTCAGCAAGGGAGATTTAGGTTACATTTTAGGAAAAGCTTTCTAGCTAAGCACTGGAACAGGCTACCTAGTAAGGTTCTAGAATTGCTATAATGGGAGGTTTCTAAGAACAGATTAGACAAACATATGTTAGGGATGGTTTTGATATACTTAATCCTGTATCAGCGGGAATACACTTGATGACCGCTTGAGGTCCTTTTCAGACCAACACTTCTAGGATTCTAATATCATCAGCATTGCAACCATTTAGTCTCTGTAGACACAATAACTTTTTATGGTTGGAAGTACTTTGGGTTTTTGATGACCAGTTAGAATTATTCATTCACATTCTGGTAAAATCTCATCTGAGCTTGTCAACCTTGTTTTTGCTAATGGATCAACTTGAGTCCAATTTACTTCAAATGTAGCTTATGAAGTGTAGTTCTATCTTGCAGTCAGCTGTGGTACCTAAAGTACCCTTCCCAGACCTGAAGAAGAGCTCCCTGTGGCTTGAAACCTGTCTTTCTCACCTACAGAAGTTGGTACAGGCAGTCCCCGGGTTACGTACAAGATAGGGACTGTAGGTTTGTTCTTAAGTTGAATCTGTATGTAAGTCGGAACTGGCGTCCAGATTCAGCCGCTGCTGAAACTGACCGCCAGTTCCGACTTACATACAGAATCAACTTAAGAACCCCAAGCGTCCCCAAGTCAGCTGCTGCTGAAACTGATCAGCGGCTGAATCAGGACGCCTGGGGCAGCGCAGCTGGGATGCTGCCGGGTTGGTCCAGTAGCACCCAGAGCGGCGCTGTGGGACCAACCGGCAGAGCCCCAGCTGCTCTGCCACAGGCAACGGAGAAAAGCCTAGTCTGCTGGGGGGGGGGGGCGTACTAGCTGCGCAACCACCCCCCCCCAGCAGACCAGGAAGACGCGGGCGGCGGACTGAGACGCACCGCGGTCCCGCCGCCCGGGTCCTCCGCGGCTTTGCTCCCAGTCTCCCTAGTCTGCTGGGGTGTGTCTAGACTACATGCCTCCATCGACGGAGGCATGTAGATTAGCCAGATCAGCAGAGGGAAATGAAGCCGCGATTAAAATAATCGCGGCTTCATTTAAATTTAAATGGCTGCCCCGCTCTGCCGATCAGCTGTTTGTCGGCAGATCGGGGCAGTCTGGACGCGACGCGCCGACAAAGAAGCCTTTCTTGATCAGCACAGGTATGCCTCATGAAACCAGGTTTACCTGTGCCGATCAAGAAAGGCTTCTTTGTCGGCGCGTCGCGTCCAGACTGCCCCGATCTGCCGACAAACAGCTGATCGGCAGAGCGGGGCAGCCATTTAAATTTAAATGAAGCCGCGATTATTTTAATCGCGGCTTCATTTCCCTCTGCTGATCTGGCTAATCTACATGCCTCCGTCGATGGAGGCATGTAGTTTAGACGTACCCCTGGAGACCAGCAGACCAGGGAGACAGGGAGCAAAGCCTCTGAGGACGCCGGCAGCGGGACAGCCGCAGCGTGCCTGGGCTGCCCCCCTGCCGGCTTCCCCTGCGGCTTTGTAAAGCCGCGGGGGGGCTCGCACAGCGGAGCAGCCCAGCTTAGGCTGCTCCGCTGCGCGAGCCCCCCCGCAGCTTTACAAAGCCGCGGGGGAAGCCGGCAGGGGGGCAGCCCAGGCGCGCCCCTTTGCTCCGCATCTTCCTGGTCTGCAGACCAGGGAGACGCGGAGCAGCTTTTCTTGCCGGGGAGAACACGGGCGGCAGGACCACATGGTCCCGCAGTCCGTGTTCGTAACTGCAGATCCGACGTTAGTCGGATCCACGTAAGTCGGGGACTGCCTGTATAATGAAAGTTATTACCTCACCCACCTTGTCTCTGCATCTATCGCAGACATTTCTGGGTCAACATAGCATCTGAGCATTGCAATATCATACACTTGTAGACGGTCATTATACCTCTGCCTTCTTCTTAATCATTATTTACTCAGGCTATGGACATTAAGGTGCAAATGTCCACTGCTTAGGAATCATTCAGTTTATGGATGTCCAACTTGAGATGCTGAGAATTTGATTTTTAGATTTGCTAAGCACCAAAACTCTAACTGGAGCCAACGGGAGATAGGAGCATTAATCACTTCTGAAAACTAGACCTCTGCTATGTCAAGCTAAACAACCTATTTCCAGGCACCCAGATTTAGTGCACATATTTGAACCTTTAAACTGAGTTTTGTTGCTCTTTCAAAACAGATCAAGTTTTTTAACCATTTGTGTTGCTGTCCTCCGAGTGGCTCCTAAACTTCTAAAGAGATGAGGCATATATTAAAACAATGAGTACAACAATTAGTTGACATTAATTGGGCAGGGAAAATAATAATTATCTGGGTGGGATTAAGTGTGGCCCTCAGATACAGAAGCACAATTCCTATTGAAATATTGAAAATGGGAAGGAATATTAGTGATGACTGAAGGAAGGAAAGGGGAAGAGAGTGGAATAGATATGTTTTGCCCCTCAGTGCAGTTTACTGAGGATGATAATATTTGTTTTCTGTGTCTTAAGGATTGAAAATTATTTTTTTACATTCCAGAGTTTTTGCTTGGGATGTTTCCTATTAGCTCTCCCATTAGAACCCAAATCGCATCTGAGAACTATAACGGAAGAATATGAAAACAAAGCTCCATTTCGCTCAAGCTCCCATAATATTATTTGCTAGGCATATTTCACAGCACCTCGCCTCATTTGTGACTGCAAGCCAAGCATACTGTTCATGATGTGAATAACTGAGAAGAGGAATCACGCATAATGACACATGCATAGCAGTGCAAATATAAATTCCTGGCTTGTTTAGAAAAAGAGGGCTAAGGGTGAGATTCTCTATGATTGAAATTTTTAGACAGATTCTTGAAGAAGCCATTTTTGGAAAGATGTTGTTGATTACCTGATTTAGTCACTCAGAGAGCTTCAAATTCACTGTTAAAAGCTGCCTCATCTGTCAGACCCCTTACAGGCCTTTTATATGATACCGAGATTTATGGAAGAGGAATATGCAAACAGAAGATTTTCCTGATAAAATTATGGAGGCAAAGGTCATTTTATTTTAAAAATTAAAATCCAGACAACTGCTAGGAGAGAGGTGGGAGAAATTTCCACTGTCAGACACAGACATTACAGTAACCTTTAGTGTACTCGGAGCAAAAGAAGGGAAATGATTTCACCGGGGCTTTGTTTTGTAAATGCAGTCTGCAAGCCACCTGAAGGTCATCTCCTCTTCTATATTCCCCTGACCACTATCTATCTCACTTAGCTGGCAAAGGTATCCTTTCATTGGCCAATAGAAACAAAAGCTGATATTAAGATGATGGAAAACAGAAAAAAAGAGGTAACAGTAGGTCATCCTGGGTTATGAGAAATCATTTTTGTTAAGTTGCAGCACATGTTTCCTGCGTCTGGGATTTTTTTTTAATTAAAGACCAGTAGAACAGAAGCATTGAATTGTCTTGCAATATCTGCTTTCAAAAACACATTGATTTTAGCATCGTATGTAAAAAGCATAAGTCGACCAAAAGGAAAGGAATGTTTCTGTGCAAGCCGGGGTCTCCCCCTCCTCATCTATGCCACTAATTGTCTGAACATATGTGCAAGCGTCTGTCATGTTCTAGCCAAGTGCCATCCTATAACACAAAAACTGCAATAGCATGGGCCATTGCTAGTAAATGCTTTTGCATTCTGTGACTAGCACCAACAGTATTACTAGCAAAATGTCCTCTAAAAATAACTGGGTGAGGTCATGTTGCAAAGGTATTTAACTTGCATCTGAAAATGTGAACCATCCTGTAGCATCCACAGATGCTTTTATTTTACCATTCAACAAATGTAGGCAGTGGCATTGGAACAATGTTGGGGGGGGGGGGGGGGGAGGAGCTGACAGCCATTGAACAAAACAGTAAACTTCTATATGCTAAAAACCACTTCAAATCAGGGGTCCCAGCTGCACCCCCAGCATCCTTAGTTCCATCACCTCTAAATGAAGGGCTATAACAATTGGATTCCATCTGCAGGCTGGAAAGGAAAATTGGTTGTTTCCTTCTCCCTTCTTTAAATTTTGAAACTACTTAAGCATCTTGCCTTTAACATCCATATTTCCACATCAAAAGCTATACAGTATATGGGACACATCCAGCCCACTTAACCAGCCTAATTAACATGAGTCCTACAATTGACAGGCACTTCTTCAGGAAATATATCTATCTCTTGGTTTCTGTTATTTCCATTCCAATTCATCTGATGAAGTGGGTTTTGTCCATGAAAGCTCATGATTCTATATAGCTCTTGCTTCTATATATTTTGGTTGGTTTCTAAGGTGCCACAGGACTACTTGTTTTTTAAACATCTTAAAACAGCTTTACTGCCTCACCTGTTCTGGGCAATAACTCCAGGAAATCAAAGCAGCAATTCTTAATACTGTACTTTCAACAACGGTAGAGCAGACCCACACCCTAGCACTTCTCTGTTAATTGCATCTATCTATCTATCTATCTATCTATCTATCTATCTATCTATCTATCTATCTATCTATCTATCTATCTATCACTTCTCTGTTAATTGTAATAATGATTTGTTAAGTAGAGTCTCCACTAACTCTCAGAAAAATATCATAGAAATCAATGTGTCTAGCCCAGATCTTTTCCTAGTAAAGAGCCTCATGATTCAACTCTGACAGAAATTAGCATCAGTAACAGTAACATTAAATCCCATTCTACACTGTCCTATGTAGCAAAGTGCAGTACAGCACTGGCATTTGAAGTGGACAATAACAGCATACCTCCTTAGGAAGCTATACAATTAGGAGGAAGGATGGCTTCAGATAACAGACAGAAAGAGTGGCCCCTCTGTGGCCCCTCTGTGGTTTTGGAGAGTCTTTCCACTATATGTTTACTTCTTCCATGGGGCCTTAAACCTGGGCGTGATGAGGGAGTCATTGGTGAAAACAATCTTATTGTTTAAATTGGTATTGTACTAGTATGAACTTTCATCTTCCTGTCCTAGCTTGCTCTGCTTTCTCAAACAGCAACATATTAATCAGGTGTTTATGATTTCAGCTTATTACCTTGAAAATCTGGTTGGGGTGCAAATGCATTTTTGTTATTACTTCAGTGACAGATCAGTAGGTGGGCAGAGGATGTGCTGCTTCCAGGAAAGAAAAATCCCTTCTCTCAGGGTCTGATCCTGAAAGGCAATGAGTACCCCTCAGCTTCCACTGGAAACTGATGCTCGGCACATCGTTCTACTAGGTCCACAATTGCAAATATCCTTGGTAATTAAAGACAGGGAGAACAATGATGGAGCACATGAAATCAAGTGAATTTCTATTTGTTTGATATATTTAAAATAATTCCATTACATGAAAGTTTGATTCACCAAGATTTGCCATTTGCTAACTTATTTAATGTATAAAGCTGGTGCAATCTGTCCCAATAAACAGGTCGGACGCTGCTGATATTCCTTGAACATATTTAGTCCCATTTGATGAATGGCTCTTTCTGATATATTTATTTACAGTTAATAGTGCTGCAGTTTTCCTTAGGACAAATTAGAAACAGAGCAAATTCATGATGTCACGGAAGTGCAACCAGTTCAAATGCATATGAGGTACATTTGATTGGCTGCTGTATTTTTAGTGTGAAAACCATCAGCCCTGGCATTTTCTACGAACATAAGCAGAAATAGCTAGATAGATAACTAGATGCAAAAAATAGTTCTAAAAGCAGTTGCTAGTAGGATGCAGATGATAATGTTATTGCTTTGAGCCCTATCATTTTATATGCACTGCACAGTGATTTAGATTAAGCAAAAGACCTCCTCCCCCTCCTCTCTGTGTGGAAAGACAATTCAAACGCATCTGATATTCACAGACAGTTGGACAGCAGCTGAGGTTTTATTAAGAATCCCACGTATGGGCAGAAGAAGTGTATACCTCAGTGTTTCCAGGACCTGCAGGCCGCCAGAACAGATGGTAGAAATCATCATCCACAGACAGTCATCAGGGAAACCTCAGGCCACATGCTTGAATTTTTCTCAATGAACTGCATACAAGTGAGGCATTCGATCTATAGGACTGCAGCTGCTCAGGGGAAAAGGAGGCCTCTGATTGGAGGGACTCTTTCACAGGTTATTAATAGGTCATCATGCTGTGACATTAACAGGCCGGAAACATCCTTGTCTCCTGGGGGGCTAAAACAAAAGCGAGAGAGAGGTTGCTCATAATTCAAACACAGTTCAGTGCTTACAGATTATGGCACATAATCTGCTTGGCAACAGCACAAACTCCCAGAGACAAGATGCTATCTGATTTCTTTCATTCTTCTAGCTGTTTCCATTAGAAATGCAGTGCAATGCTCTATACAGTAAACACCCTACACAAATCTCAAAGGAAGACGACAGTAGCTTCCCTACACTCTCCAGAATAAGATGTGGACACAAGATTAATTCTGACAGCTGCGCTCTCTCATTCAAATGCTCCTAACCTCTTTGTTCCATTCATAACATGCTATACTCCACTGTGTTCATTGATTCTGCAGTCTGCATGAATTGCCGAGCCAGATCAGTGAGCAATGACACCACTGCTCTCTCTCTCTTGACAAACAGAAACTTTACTTAATAAGGGAGATATCAAGGCTGACATTTGAAGGGGAGACACAAAGTCTAGAAATGAGTGTTTGCCAAGTTTGGTGCTTTTAAAAATTATAACAATCCACATCACCTACGATCACATTGCGATATATAGTCACTCACATATTCCTGGGGGTAGATGATATCGCTTCAAAGCACAGCTTCTACCCTCTGAACTAAAGAAGGATATCCAATCACAGGTACACTATAGGAGCTTGTGATTCACAGCCAAAAGATTGTAATTCCATTCTGTAGAGACCAGTGGTACATTTGTATACATCTCTGCTGAATTTTTCTTCACTGAGATTTCCTTGGCTATTTGAATGTTATAGGCCATAAAGGCTTAAGTGATAGATTTAAATGATGCACAATTCAACACATTTCATATGTAGAAGCTACTCATTTCGTAATTGTTTATACATGGCAAATATAATGTGAGCATTACCAGCAATTGAAGCCTCAGACATTTCTAATTTAGATATGATATACAATTTTACTTGGGCTAGGTGAAACACCTCCATAATCCACAGGTGCCTTGCAGGAAGCAATTTTCCCTTTTCTTTTCAGTCCTTTTTATGTCATTTTGATTTTGTGTCTCACTCCTGAGCCCTCTCACTCAAGCTCTAGGTTTTCTTCCCTCTCCACTGGGGCAGGCCCCACCATGTTCTCTTGCTAAGCTGTACCAAACCCTTCTGAAGCCAGGCCCTAATTATAAGTCTCTGCTGATGTCACACTTTCTAATCATACAGGCCGTGCCATCACAATTCATGGCTTACTAGGCTAATGCCTAAATAGCTCCTCTCCCCCACTGCCTGACCAAGAGCCCTGTATTATGCCTTGGTCCTGTGTTGTCGCTTCCTAAATTTCATGCAGTATTACTTGGTTCATTCCCCAAGGGTTAAGCAGGCTACAAGGAGCAAAAATAAACTCAGGCAAAGAAAATCCCTATAATACTAAATTTCTATTTTAATATCCTAGACAGCAAGGTTTTCAGCTCTGTCAAGAAGGGGAATAAATTATCCACATGGCTAGGCAGAGGTGGTTGAGATGTAACTTACATCCATAAACATTGATCTCCCTTTCACCCATGAAACACGACAATTTTATTTAAATCTCCTTTGTCATTGAAATAGGGCAGTGAGTTCTGGGAGTCCTTACCAATGTACTGTCACAGTTATGTGAACGATCCCATTCAAAAATCACATGGAACCACATTCTGGTATGGAAGTAAATAAGAAGAAAGCTAATCTTTTTTTCATATGTCCATTTAGGGGGAGGGCTGGAGGAAAAAACCCAGCATTAGTATGTTCTGTGTTACAAATCAGACAGCTTCTGCTAAACCTATGGTATGTGTATATAAGAGATAGGTTGGGCATCTATGGCTTTGTCTACACTACAGCTTTTGCCAGAAGAGGCAATGCAAATGAAGTGCAGGTTAGCATTTTCTCGTGCTTCATTTACATAATCTCGTTTGAGCCGTTTTTGCTCAAGGGGTTTTTGTGCAAAAACAAGCAGCGTGGCTGTGTTTATTTTGTGCAAAAACCCATTTTTGTTCTGTGCAAAAAGGGGGTTTTGCGCAAAAAGGAAACATCTACACTGCATGTTTTTGTGCAAAAACCCCTTGTGCAAAAACAGATCGGAAGAGATTATGCAAATGAAGCACGAGAAAAACGCTAATCTGTACTTCATTTGCATTGCCTCTTCTGGCAAAAACCGTAGTATAGACATAACCTTAGCCTCTCATAAGGAGCAGTGTGGAGATACATTTTCAGTATTAATCCTGAGGAGTGGGGTATCTCAGACAGGCAGAGTTGCTCTAGGCCAGGGGTGTCCAAACTATTTTCAAAGAGGGCCAGATTTTATGAAGTGAACATGCGTGAGGGCCGACCATTTTGCCTGACATTCTTTGAACCATTAAAATTAAATGCAAATTAACTATTTTATGCAAAGTTTATTGCAAACGGCATACTTTTCATTTCGTCACATGGATGACAAATCTAAACAGGTGTTAAATCACTCTGCCTTTCATATCTGAAGGCCAGATAAAAAAAAAATCCAGGAAGCTGAAATATATGTCAGGAACATTCTAAAGTACATTACATATTATTGGTAATAAAGGTTGTCTGTCAACTTTTAAGTTCAAAAAATATGAACAGGAACATAACACCAAGTATACATGTTGTGTCCAAATATATTTATAACTGATTTAGACCAACTGACATTAACTGAGATTTTACAATGTATTCATCTCAATACATATGGATTCGTTGGGGGCCATAAAAGATAGATATTGCCAAATTACCTGTGGGGCCGTATTAAACCGGAACACGGGCCGCAATTGGCCCGCGGGCCGGACTTTGGACATGCCTGCTCTAGGCCTTCTGTGAGTTCAATGGGTTGCACAGTTCACTCATCCATTCAACACTAGAATACATAGCTCCCGCTGGTGTGCCTGCCTTACCCCGTGGGTAAGTGCAGAGAAGGACAGGGCCTGTCATGATTCCTACTCCTCACTGCACCTTGGCATCATGCTTCTCAGAAGCAGAGCAGGGGTGAGAAGGAGCTAGCTGTCTCCCCCCCAAGGAATTTATTGTGCAAGTCCTTGTGCAGTCACACAGTGGGGAAAGGGAACTTTTGGCTTCAGCCCATGCCACTAACCATGTTGCCTTAACAAATTGCAAGTCATCAATTCAATCTTTGTTCAAGAATTATCAAGCTTAGGGATAAACCCTAGTCTGGGAGAGGAATCCATTTGTATAGAAAACATACTTCTCAACAATCTGCATTTCAATTACAGAAGAGCTGGGACAATCGCTGGGAAATATTTTCACATTTCAAGGTCAACCCTATGTGTATTAGTGCCCCAAATCAGGGATATTTGGGGGTTTGTAAAACTAACACAAGGGATGGTTTGGGTTCACTTTCATATCTTCTGAATTGTGCAGTTTTGTGACATTTTATGCAAATTATTAGAGCCAGTTTGCATATATGCAACTAATTTGTATACAGTCATAAACTCCAGCTTTAAAATATGTCTGATTTAGTGTTTGTGCATCCCAGGTGAATGAATTCTTCTGTTTGTCTAAGGGCAAATGCAAGCATCCCACACATACTGTCCTGATAGCAGGCCTCACCTATGAAGGGAAGAAAGAGTCTTTCTAGAGTCACTAGCAGTAATTCAGCCTCCCTAGCCTAAGAAGTTCCTGGCCTTATTGTAGGGATAACATATTAATGTATTGAAAATGATTCCCCAAATGGAAGTGACCCCCCATAATTTGTTCCCCACAACTTAAAGTGTTTAGATTTATTATTAATTCTTCTTATTATTATTATTATTTGTTAAGATTGTTAAATGTTTAGATTTATTATTATTATTATTGTTCCTTTAGAATATAATGTATTAGGTCATGTAACTTAGAACTGTTAAGAATATAATCCTATGTAGCCAGAAACAGTCCCGTCCCGTCCCGTCCCCCCCCCCCCCCCACCCCCCCACCCCCGTGCTCCAGGGCATGCTCAAGCTTGTGCAAGGGGCTGCTTGAAATTGACATTGCAGAGATACATTGTAACAATGCATTGTCAAGCCACTAACTCTGCTATGGGAGCCAAGCCCTGTAATTGTCTAAGGGCATTGTTAACTTTACTTAGCAGTCAGAGAATGTTTTAAGCAATACCACCCAGAAACTTTCTGTAACTACAACTTTTATTATTATACAAAATACTGTATGAATGTATGAGAGAGTGCTTGGATGATGAATGAATGGCTCTGAGAGGTGCCAGCCTGAGAATACAGCAACAAAGGGCTGAAGAAGGCGTCAGGTGCCAGTGCAACCAAAAGGTGTCAAGTGGAGAAACTGGAGGTCCACCCGATGAGATCACTGATGAGCACCTGGCAGCCACCCTGGAGACATCAGCATGATACAGCAATTTCCATAGACTGGCCTAGGAAGAAATTCCTATAAGAACTGGACTAAAAAACTATGGAATCAGAGTCCAAGGTTCTGCTGCCAGCCTACCAGGAGCTTCAGATGCGCATCTGATCAGGACTTCGCTCCCCACTACCATCACTTGTGTACAGAGTACCTGGCCAGTATCCTGTCACAAGCAACTTCCAGGCTGGTAACTATACACAGAACTTGAATGAATGGATGTATGAATGAATGGTTATATATATATATATAATATATATATAAGTGTATAAGGGTTAAGTAGTGTTAGGAATAAGTAGTTAAACAACGTTGTTTGCTTCTATCTTTTCTTTATTTTTTTATTATTATCTTTACAATAAATGTGGCTTTTTGCCTTATCCCCCTCATAAGATCCTGCTTGCTTTTATTTGGTACAACATTATCTGCTTAGTCTGCCAATGAGTGCAAAGCAAGAAAGCAGTTTGTGATGTCAGAACTAATCAGGAAAGAAATCTTGGAGTCATCATGGATAGTTCTCTGAAGATGTCCACGCAGTGTGCAGCAGCAGTCACAAAAGCAAACAGGATGTTAGGAATCATTAAAAAAGGGACAGTGAATAAGACAGAGAATATCTTTTTGCCCTTATATAAATCCCTGGTACGCCCACATCTTGAATACTGCGAACAGATGTGGTCTCCTCATCTCAAAAAAGATATTCTGGCATTAGAAAAGGTTCAGAGAAGGTAAACTAAAATGATGCGGGGTGTGGAACGGGTCCCATGTGAGGAGAGATTAAAGAGACTAGGATTTTTCAGCTTGGAAAAGAGGAGACTAAGAGGGGATATGATAGAGGTATATAAAATCATGAGTGGTATGGAGAAAGTGAATAAGGAAAATTTAAGTACTTGGCCCCTAGTTCTTATATTATGGGAACACCAAATGAAATTAATGAGCAGCAGGTTTAAAACAAATAAAAGGAAGTTCTTGTTCACACAGCGCACAGTCAATCTCCTTGCCTGAGGAGGTTGTGAAGGCTAGGACTATAGCAGGGACTAAAGGAGAACTAGATAAATTCGGTACATTAATGACTATTAGCCAGTATGGGTAAGGAATGGTGTCCCTAGCCTCTGTCAGAGGGTGCAGATGGATGGCAGGGGAGAGATCGCTTGATCATTACCAGTTCAGTTCACTCCCTCTGGGGCACCTGGCATTGGCCACTGGGATACTGGGCTGGATGGACCTTTGGTCTGAACCAGTATGGTCACTCTTATATTCTTATTCCTTATGTTCTTAACTGGAACTGAGATTGCTACAAACCTGGCTGAGTGCCCTCATGGATGGTCCTTGTCCCATTGTGCTGAGCTCCTTTCTGCAGCTTCAGCCCCCCCACACTCAAGCAGGTTATACTGTTGAGCTGTGGTAACTGAAGCTGCAGCCAGACTGATTTCACTTCCCCAGTCTCAGTGCTGATGTCTTTCCCAGTCAAATCCTCCTCAGTCCCCCTCCCACCCTGGCAGAAATTAGATGGGGGAGATGCAATTTCCCGCCTCCAATGCTTCCCTTCTCCAATGCTGTGTCCAATAATGTGTTCTTTAAAATCCTAAAAGGCAACTTTTAATAGCAGGGATCATCAACTCTCAAAGTACTGGCATTCCTGCACTGTACTACCTTATGAAGAAGGAGTCATCCTATACAAGGATCTATACTGGCAATATCGTTTCCAATACCACTTAATTTTCAAAATTGCTAAAATTCAAATAATTGAAAACAACTGCATGACATACGTGTTCCAAATTCCAACACTGGATATAGTCTTTCAAACCCTCTTATTATCTGCATGTACATATCAGACCTCAGCTCTTACTGACTGGTGCTTGTGCTGACTTGTCCTAATTTAGATAAGCTTTCAAGTCTCTTTTCCCCCTTGGCATTTCCTTAGAAGAATGCGTAGTAGTAACAATAAGTATTCTTGTCAGCACAACAGATTAGTAGAACAGAAACAAAGGATACTTTTGTGTCTAGGGATGCAAGGAAAAGTATGCAAAGTTCAATCATCACAAAACTTGACTAAAGAAAATGTCCCACCTTAATAGATAGACTTAAAAAACACTTTCTTTTAACATGGGAATTCCTTTTATCCTAACAAGAACTCTATATGTTATTACATCTAGACATTTTCCAGTTTATTACAGAAAATACTTTCACATGATCTGCTTCCAAAAGATTATTTTGTGTTCTACCAACTGATGAGAGAGTATTAAAGACAGTACAAAGAATGGAAATTAAATAAGTACTAGGTGGAAATCCTCTGTTTATCTATAGGTGCAGCAGAAGCAGCAGCTTCTCCACACAATCCAACCAGCCCAGACCTTACAGTAGCAAATCAAATTAAGGGTGCACCCTGCTTGATATCCTATCTGATGGTGTTAAATACAACATGCTTTAGAGGAAGATGTGAACTCCACAATGGACAGTTATGCAACAACATGCTTATTGTAGTTATCAGCATGCCTATAAAATCTATAACCAGCAGTTAGTTGTTAGCGTTTGATCCTAGATCAAAATATTCCTACATCCTTTGTACTTTTTTATTCTAGCTGGTTTAGTTAGGTATATGCTGATTTGTTGTGTTTAAAAAAGAATTCAATGTGAATTAATTCTGCATAGGGCTGTCAAGAGATTAAAAATGAATCACAATTAACTGCGCAATTAAAAAATTAATTGTGATTAAACGCATGATTAATCATGCTATTAAACAATAATAGAATACAGGCAGTCCCCGACTTACGCAGATCCGACTTACGTCGGATCCGCACTTACGAACGGGGCTTTTCTTACCCCGGAGCTCGCGAGCGGCGGGACCGCCCAGAGCGCAGCGGTCCCGCCACCGCATCCTCCGGGGCGAGAAAAGCTGCTCCGGGTCTCCCTTGTGTGCTGGGGGGGACTCCCCAGCACAGCAGGGAGACCCGAGCAAAGCCGCACAGGCGGCGGGGTCCCCCGCCTCTGCGGCTTTGCTCCTGTCTTCCTGCTGTGCTGGGGGCAAGATCCTGAAGTAAAGCTATGATCAGTACAGTTACTTTGGTCACTATGCTGAAGAAATAGGACAAACATTCAGCTCAAATTTGCCAGTTTGCAGATACGCTCCCTTGCAACTCATCTGATGAAGTGGGTTTTACCCACAAAAGCTCATGATCCTATATATTTGTTAGTCTCAAAGGGCATGTCTGCGCTAGGATATTATTTTGAAATAACTAATTTTGAAATAATAACTCTGGAAATAACTATTTTGAAATAAGTATTATTCCTTGTGGAAAGCAGGAGTTATTATTTTGAAATAACAGACTTGGTAGTGTGGATGCTCCACTTGTTATTTCAAAATAAGGGGAGTTATTTCGAAATAAGTTCCTAGTATAGACCAGGGCTAAGGTAACACAGGACTTACTCTTTGCCAAGTTATTGACAAAGCAATGAAATGTTCAAGGCTAGAAATACATTTGATCAAAATAATGAAAGAAACTGTCTCAGGCTAAGGCTGTATTATTTTCTCTGTTGTTCAACAAATCCTTGGAGGTAGGGAGGGAGGGAGAGAGAAAGAAAGAAAAGAAAAGCAGAGGAAGGTGGAGAGAAGATATCAAAAGTATAGCATTGATTCAGTGACTCAGTGCTCACCTCCTAAGGCACTGATTGCCAAACTCAACCCTCTGCCTGCTGAGAACATTAACACACTGAAAGCTTTAAGGAAAGTGAAGGTAAATGTAAAAGCATGCAAGAGAAAGGCAAATACTTAGAAAACAGGAGGGACAGAGAATGGCAAACACAGCAAAGCAAGCCACAGAGATAAAGGCAAATATATGCAGAAAAAGTAATGGCCATAGAAAGGCAAATATACAGAAAACATAGTGATTACAGGAAAGACTGTATTGTAAATTTTTCTGGAGGTTTTGAATCCCACGAAGAAGGGACTTGAGCATAAGGATATTTTTGAAACAAAGCAAAAAGAGATTTAAAACCCCTGCTTTAATGAAATACATACAACAAAGAATATCTATGTGAAAATCCCAGTTTTCATTTTAAAAATGTTTGAACCTTCATGATTGAGGAAAGATCTCACAAATGTAAACCACAAAAAATCAAAATGTATAAGGCAATAACTCCTCCCCTCAACAGTGTATTATTTTATAAAATGTCAGTATTTTGCGGGGGGAGGGAGGGCTTGATGTGATCTTTGAATGCTTAGAGTTGGCAATACTGTTCTTACATTCACTTTGCATGAGTGCAAAAACTACATAAAGTGTAAGCTATTGCCTGCCAAGGAACACTTAGCACAGTTCCAGGCTACTTAGAGCAAGGGTGGATAATAAGCGGGTTGTGGGCCAGATACGGTTCAACAAGGTTAGCCCCAGCGAGTGGCCAGTGTTTTATTTACCTCCGTGTCCACAGGTAAAGTTGCTTGCAGCTCCCGTTGGCTGCAGATCTTCATTCCCAGTAGTGGTGCTCAGATTTCTTCCCCAGGCTTCAGAAAGTCTAACACCAGCCCTGGCACCCCCTTTAAACAGGGTCCCAACCCACAGTTTCAGAAATGCTGCCCTAGATCATACAGTGATGTCATCACGATCAGTTTGAGTTTCTGCCCTGATAACACAAGGTTTGGGCAAGCAGGGGACCCCAGCCTCATGCCAATGGGATCGGGCAGATCTTGGGTGAACAATAACCCCAGCCTCACATGAAGGTGGGGACAGGCCAGACAGTGCTCAGGTGAATAGCGACCTAACCCCACCCTTATGGGGTGGCGGGGAGGCGGTAATGAGGTGAGCAGCAGTGGCCTTGGGCTCACACAGGGGAGGGAAAGAGGCACGATTTGGGTAAGTTTCAACCCCAGCCTAACATGGGAGGAAAGGAAGCAAGGGTGGTCAAGCAGCAACCCCAGTTTCATGAGATGGACCGGGATAGGAAAGTCTCAAGGTAGCAGTGACCACAGTCTCATGCAGTGGGGTGGGAGGAGAGGAGAGGAGGCAGGTTCAGGTAAGCAGTGGCCTCACTTTGCACATGAGTGAGAGAAGTGCTAAGTGGGCAAGCAGTGACCTCCAGACTCATGGGGTGGGGGGAAGCAAGCACGACTCAGGCGAGCTGCAACCCCAGCTTTATGAGGCGGAGGAGTCAGGAAAGGATCAGGCAAGCAGCAAACCAAGCCTCATGCTGTGGGGCAGGGCATGAGAACCCAGGGAACCCAGGTTTGTGTGGAGGGGGACAGGCCAGGCTCAGGTGAGCTGAAATACCTGAGTTGTGCCTGACCCCCCCCCCATGAGTTTGGGGGTCACTGCTTGCCCAGTTAGAGCTTCTCCCACCCCTGTGCGGGAGGGGCGGGTGGCTCAGGCTACAGAAAAAGGCTCCAGGTGGGGCCAGAAATGTGGGGTTCAGGGTTCTGGAGAGGGCTCCTGGTTGTGGCAGGAGGTTGCAGGGGTGAGGGTGCCAGCTAGGAGTATAAGCTCTTGGGTGGGGCTGGGGATGAGGGGCTTGGAGTTAGGGTTGCCAGATACTTTCACAACATGGCAGGGAAAAAATTGGTTGAGCAAAAAGAAAGAAAAGAGGACCAAACCTATTGAGCAAAAAAAGCAATTCCCACACTCCCCGCTTCCCCAACCCCTGACACACACCACTGCGGGAAAATGTCCCCACCGGCCTTTTTACATGTCCGGTATTTTTTGTTGTTTCTTACCAGACAGATGAAGCAATTATCGGACTGTCCGAGTGAAAACTGGAAACCTGGCAACCCTACTTGGGGTGCAGGAGGGGCTCAGGGCTATGGCAGGGGGCTGGGAAGTGGAGTCCTGCCAATGCCCCTATGCACCACAGTGACTTAGTGGTTGCTTCCAGGAGCTACAAGGAGCCAGAACAGGTTACCTTAACCCCAAGCCCCTGCAGAGTTGCTGAACAGACTTTTAATAGCCCTGTGAAGGGGTGTACCAGCTCCACTCTGGAAAAGCAAGGCCTACCCAGGCTCACCTGGTTCAAGGAGCACCCCCCCCCCCCCCCCCCCCCCCCCCCCCCCCCCCCCCCCCGCAGCCCTGCTAGGAATCCTGGAGGTGAGCGGCCAGAGGGACTGGACCTAAAGACCAACCAGCTAGACACCAATGCTGCTGCAGAGGATCTGAAGGAAGGACCCTGGAAGGAGTCCAGCAGAGACTGATAGGAAGTAGCCCATGGTGGGAATGGTACCCCGAGGAGCTCAGCATATTGCAGTGAGATTCCCTGCTGAGCGAGCAGTGGACCATGCCACTGCTAGCCGAGCCTAGAGCTGGGACCCAGTGGAGTAGGAAGGGCCTGGGTGCCCCTATCCCTTCCTCAATCCCCAACCTATGTTGCCTGCACCCACTGCTACCAACTCTGGCTACTAGGTGGCACTATCCCAGCAGGAGGGGTGTTGATGACTGACTTTGGCCAGTAGGCTGCACTGCCCAGCAAGAGGGGTTTTTGTTATTGACTCTGGCTGCTAGGCTGCACAGACCCAATGGGAGGGCAGTGTATTTAGGACAGGGCAGGAGAGGAATTGCTGAATGCATGGGGTTGGGGTGATTTCAAGAGCCCTAAGGACTCAACTAATCCACCTGTGGGGACACCACCCTGAGACAGGCCCAGTCAGCAGTGCTGACCAGAGCCACCAGGGTCCCTTTTTGACCAGACATTCCAGTGGAAAACTGGACCCCTGGCAACCGTAGGAGGAGGCAGGTAGGGCTTGGCTAAGCAGTGGCCCATGTCTGGCAAAGGCAGGGGGTAGGAGAGAATCAGACAAGCAGCGAGCCCAGCCTCTTGCCAAAAGAGGAGGACAGCTGGCAGGGCTCAGGCGAGCAGGGACCCCAGCCTCTTGTGGAAGGAAGCAGGGCTTGGGTGAGCAGCAAGCCCAACCTCATGGGCAGGAGTAGGGGCAAGCAATAAGGTAGATGGGGCTCAGGCAAGCAGAGACTCCAGCCTCTTATGGGCAGGGAGATAGGACCGGCAAGGGCTGGGGTAAGCAATGACCCCAACCTCAGAGGGAGGAGGGAGACAGTTACTGGGCAAGCAGCAAGGGTTCTATTCCTGCAGGGTCTGACATGCAGCCAAACGTGGGTTACAATTTCCACCTTTCCCTGAACCTGCAACATAGGAAATCAATTCAGAATCCATAATTACTATATGTCATACCGACAGTGCCGTAGTAAAATCGTACATGTATCTGAGTAAAGGCAACAGGGCTGTGGATTATCTTTTAACTCCAAAGCAGGGGACTTTAATCAGGTCTGCTATGTCTGGCACACACTGAGCGTTAACTAGGCTTTGCAGTGATGAGAATAATGGAAAGGCAGGGGGGAGAGGGGTTTGGCTCAGTGGGGAAGAAAAGTCCGTTCTTTTTCAAGGTGATTTTTTTTCCTTGCACTAGCTAGGGGCATTCAATGTTTGAGAGTTCAATTTTCTTTGAAGCATGAGGTACTGGATGCTGCTGGTGGTGGGATTTCAGACTGGGTTTATTTCATTTCTTTACTGCCTTGCAGTATCTATACTTGTGCGCTGTATGCAATATCAGTGTAGAAAGTCACCAAATCAGAATGGAAGAATTTTTTTACACCCACTTTGTGCAGATGTCAATGATGGCACTGGGGACACTGCTGGGGAGATTCTTGCCCTAGATATCAGTCTGATTTCTGTGGCATTTCCTATAATCCTTCTCTCAGTAGATACTTGGAGGCTAAGGGCTGAAACTGCCTCTTGTGGCCAGGGATGGTAGGTTTGCAGGAATTTTGGTGATGCTCAGAATACCCAGATCTGACATCCTTCCCCCAGTCAAACTCCCCCGCTCCTTCCAAGTCCTGGGAGGGCGTTTGAGTGGGGGAAGGTGCAAGCTCTGGGACGGGGTTTGGGTTCTGGGGGCAGGCTCTGGGCCGGGGCAGGGGACTGAAGTGCAAGATACAGATTCTGGAAAAAACCCATCTGGATCTTGGGTAACTCCTCAGATCCCTAGCCTGCACTGAAGGCTGTGCTGCCACGTCTTCATTGCTATGGGCATGGGTGGTGGGTATAAGAGGCAGGGGAAAGCAATGCCATCCCAAACTGCCTTGCTGGCCTCACTGATACTCCCACCACCCCAGACTGTGCCATTCCATGCCTGGACTTCAGCCCGGTGCTGCCCGTCCTCCCTGTGCTGTAGGGCTAAGAAAGGTGGGGCAGAAGGGCTCCTACCCTCCCCATGCTCTGGGAGCACTGGGGCCACATGCTGCCTGCCCTCTTTGTGCTGGCAGGGGGTGGTCAGGTGCCATCAGGGCATGAGCTGTCTGTGCTGTGGGGCAGGCTGGAGGCCGCATGTGCTGGGAGGGGCGGCCTGTGATATGGAGAGGCCAGGGAAGGCTGTGGACCACTCATGCTCAGTGGAGGTCTTGGCTCCCATGGGAGCCATGGACCGCAGGGGCAGAATTTCAGGCAGAATGGGTGGAGCTAGAGGCTTGCCTCACCCAGCCCTAGGTTCACCCACCACCCATGGCTTTGTGTCTTGTACTCGCTAGAGTAGAGTTACCGCCCTATGTCCGTGTGCTGCAGATATACGGTATGTCTATGAGCTAGCCACAAATGGTGTGAAGAGTGCAGGTATTTCACTGGCTTGTGCTACAGACCATACTAGCACTGCAAAAGGGAAAGGTCCGAGAGAGTCTGGGCCTACTACCATGTGTACCAGCCAGCATGGCTAATCCAGCACATTACACCTTTTCCACGGGGAGTGAACCTCCCTCTGTGTAACACATTTGTCCAGTGCCCCCAGAGGCATTCTGGCCAAGTCAGAACTACTGTGCCCCAGCCCAACTCTCCCTACTTCCCCAGTAACAGCAGAGCTGAAAGCAGCAAACAATCCTTCCATATTCAGGGCCAACATCAGCCCTCAACTAAACCGGTGAAATCTTGTTGAATTTAATACGGTTGCACTCAATACTGAGGTTCAAACATGGCCTTACATTTCTACTATATCCCCAATCTTATGCCTACATATCTCTTTGCCCTGGATTTTTCTCTCCCTCAGACCTCTTCTTTCTCTTCAGTTGTATGACAGATATAAAAACAGCATCACAAATAATGTTTAAATAATAAGACTGCTGAGAAAGGAAAAGATAAAAGCCAGGAAAATATGAATTAAAGACACAAAGTTGTCCTGACCTCAAGCCATCGGAAACAAAGAGATTAGATGGATAAGCTTTTAACATACAATAAGAATCTGTCTTAGATTTCCCTGACCTTTGTCGGTTTGTGGCTCAATCTTACCATGTCATAAACAGAAAGTTTTACATTTAATTTCCGCTTTGATGTTATTGAGGGGAGGAAAGGATAGGCCCTTAAAGAAATGTATCTTGTGGGATGGCTATAAAATTTTACATTGAATCATAGGGTTAGAACCCTACCAAAGGAGAGGGTGTCCACACATCCACATACACTTAATGGTATTGCTGTTTGTTAAATGTGTTTTCTGTGCATATTAGATAGCTATTATGGCTCAAAATAGCTTAGTCAAGTTGTTAGAGCCTGTGGATAAATATGAATGTGTATATACTTTGGACCTCATTTTCCCATTTATTAAATCAGTTTTATACCAGTATCCACTGAAGTTAATGCAATTACATTGTCATAATTTTTTTATAAAGGACTAAAGAAATAGGTCCTCTAAGAATGTGAATCATGAGTTATATTAATCAGTGGATATCTTGTGCCACTGTTTCCTTCAATACTGAGTGTCACATTGCCCTGCAGAAATGAGAACAAAAGATGCATGGCAATAGTGAAACAGGCTCTCTTGTTATGAACCCTTATCTACTCTAAAGGATCACGTTTCAAGATGCATATTTGCAGCCAGGGAGGATGCAAGGCCTGCATCAACCCCTTACCTCTCGGCCTAGAGGCCCAGGCAAAGGGCAACCTCCCTCCCCCCTGCTACTGCAGGCCCCACCCCATCACTTCCCCAAGCGCCATCCCTGCTCCACCCCAGCCCCTGCCTCTCCCCATGAGGTGCAGTAGACTACAGGAGGCCTGGTGTGGGGTCATCAAGAGTCACCCCACCACCACCATGGCAATGGGAGCTGGAGCGGCCCAGCAGCCTGCTCCGCTTCACTTCACTGCACCACCCTCGCAGTGATGGGAAGTGGAGTACTCTGGAAGCGTCACTGAGAAGGCTGGAAGAAGAGGGTGGGGCAGAGAAGAGCAGGCTGCTAAGGATCCCACCTCCACAGTGAGTGTGGAGGGATGACCCCTGCTGCTGTCAGGCAAAGCCCCTGGCCTCAGGTAATCCTATATGTCCTGTCCATTGGATGGTTGAGGTAGCTGCTACAGTAGTCTCAAAAGCATGGAGCCTGGGACAGCCACTCTGAACTGTCCTCTGGATGGAAGGGCTCTGTTTGCAAGTTAATGATTTATGTCTAGTTGATCAATGGCCCAATCCAGAAATCTTTGCTGAGACAAAACTCCCTTTGCCTGAAGAAGTTTTATGGAATTATTCCCTCACTGATTACTGAACTGGCAGATCATAACATCTGACATTAAACCAGATTTCTCACATTTAAAATAAATCAATTTGAAATTTTATTATATATTTTAGAAATTTCTGCCTGTCCATTTGTTTGTTCAAAAACTCCTCCTAAACGGTAAGCGCTGAGACCACCACATTTGGTATGTAGCTTCCTCTTATCATAACTTAAAGCAAAGTCAGGGTTTGGTTGTGCTGTGACAATGGGATATGCCTGGAATTTGATTATATCTCATAAAATGGAAAGGGAGGGGTCTGGCAGGAGGGACAGTTATACTGCAGAATGACCTCAAGGGGGCTGCAAAGGGACCAGAGGTGGGGACCAGGACAGCTCTAAATCCAGTGGGCCAGCAAGGTTAGAGAAATGAACAGCTATGTACTTCATATTTCAGAGAGAGAGAGAGTTTGATCCCCAGCAGGGATCATGCACCCCTCCCACGGCTGTGCCCACTGCAGTTGCAGGGGTCATGCACAGATGTTTCTCACCTGGCCCTAAGCTGTTTCAGTGGGATATGGCTGGGGTTGTCCTATCTCCCTAGAGCAGCCTGCATACTGAACCCCTCATACCCAGCACCACCCCAGAACCATTATTTAAAAGAAGAAAAACAAAACTTATTTGAGGGTTCCTGAGGGGGTTTTTAAGCTACTCCTGGACTGAGAATTTGCCATCTCACAAGAGGCACTCAGCAGTTTGTATGATCTAACCAACCAAAATGATTTCACTCTGGAATGACTTTTTGACCCAGTCCCTGAAGAAAAAATATTTAAAATGGGAAGACTGAAAAGCTGGCTGCTTTTCCCCTTTCTAGAGTCTCATAATAGGGTTATGAACCTGATGTTAAAAGAACAGTATGTCAATAGTGCATGGAAGACAGTGGAAGCTACCAGTCTGTAATGTGCAGTGGGGTTAAAGAGCTTAAGAGATGGCAAAACACACATTGATTAATAACTAGGGAAGTACTCAGTGAATTGGAGGTTTCAAGGAACTACAATCCGATTAAAATTCCATTTTAGAAATGGAGGGATATCGGATGCTAATCATTCTAAGCAACAGATTATTAGTGCTGAGTATTTGTAATGGGCTGAGTTATTGTGGGGAAAAAGCAAAACAAAAAGAGTAGATGAACAGGAGCATGTCAGAGTAAATCTACTCCACCCAGAATGCTTGGCATTCATCATCCGGCATTTGTTCTGCAGAAACTTAATCACCTTACAGCAGGGGTGGCCAAACTTACTGGCTCTCCAAACTGCATCTGACAATCTTCAGAAGTTTGAGAGCTGGCATACTTCTGCCAGGGCTCAGGACGCCAGCTCTTTGGGATGCAACTGATGGAATGTGGGGCTTCAGCTCCACTCCTGCTGAAGCTCTGAGACCTCCTCCCCCCAAGTCACTGCAAGGCAGAGGTCCTTAGCAACCTCCCTCCAGTCTGATAGAAAGTGAATGGGGTTGAAGGGACAAGAGGGGTTCCATAAGGTTACTTCTAACAGTTAAAGAGCTGCATGTGACTCATGAACCACAATTTGGCCTCCCCCATCATACTGTCAATTCTCATGGCAATGGGTAAACTCTAAGATCCCAGAGAACCTCCCCAATAAAGTAAACTGTTTTGGCTACAACTATCTCCAGGCTTTAAGACTATAGTGATTTGGGAACAAACTTTAAGATGACTTTGAGGCCCTACAGCCAGGGAGGACTAGTAACTGGAATGAAGGCCCTGCTTAAAGCAGTTGGGGTACATCTAAACTACATGGCTCCGTCAACGGAGCCATGTAGATTTGTTTGTTTGGCAAAGGGAAATGAAGCTGCGATTTAAATAATCGCGGCTTCAATTAAATTTACATGGCTGCCGCGCCGAGCCGGCAAATAGCTGATCAGCTGTTTGTCGGCTCAGCGCGCTAGTCTGGATGCTCCCCTGTCGAAATAAAAGCCTTTTATCGACATCCCTGGTAAACCTCATCCTACGAGGCATAACGGGGATGTCGATAAAAGGCTTTCAGGTCGGCACGGAGCATCCAGACTAGCGCGCTGAGCCGACAAACAGCTGATCAGTTGTTTGTCGACTCAGCGCGGCAGCTATGTAATTTTAAATGAAGCCGCAATTATTTAAATCGTGGCTTCATTTCCCTTTGCTGATCTGTCTAATCTACATGCCTCCATCGACAGAGGCATGTAGTCTAGACACACCCTTATTGTCCAGTTCATCACTGCATTATAGTCTGTTTTGGGTCAGCTTTTCCATCAGAATGAAAAAGCTATAATAGGTCATTGAAAAATTCCCCTGACATCAGTGATCACCATCCTGCAGGTGTCACCATGTAGGAACTGTGTTAGGAGAGCTCCCAGGGACATTTGGGGGTGGCCAGAGCACCCCTGCACTCCTGGCTAATACAATGGCCCCTAAGCATGTAAGCAGCCATATGCAAGTTTAGAGCAACCTTATGTATCTGTTCTAATCTTCACCGAGGCAAGGCTGTCCCTGGCTTCCCAAGGAGAAGGGATATCAGTGCCATCCAGCATGATGCTAGGGATGCAGCATTACCTTCTGGCTTGAAGTGGTTTCCATCATTCTGTAGACAGGCTCAATGGCTTTCAGAAGCCTGTCTACAGAATCTATTCCAATACCACTGAAGCCATCTTTGGCCATCCTCCATTCCAAGCCCTGCAGTGAGGCCGCTTCTGGAGCAGGAATGAATTGTTCCCAGAATACCAGTTCGGATGCCTGATTTTAATGTTGTGGTATATCAGTTGTTTTTATCAATACTTGCCATGACCCATCTTTAGAGAGTTTTTTAAATAACATTTACTGAGACAAAAACACACCGATTTTAATATGTGAAATTTCAAATATTCTCTCACTGCAAGTTATGAAAACTGAAGAGAATTGACTAAACGGGTCAAAAAACCTCATAGAAACATACTCAGAAAGAGAAAAATAAAATCTATCGGCTATGTCTAGACTGGCATGATTTTCCGGAAATGCTTTTAACGGAAAAGAGTGGCTAGATTGGCATGGACGCTTTTCCGCAAAAGCACTTTTTGCGGAAAAGCGTCCATGGCCAACCTAGACGCGCTTTTGAGCGAAAAAGCCCCAATCGCCATTTTCGTGATCGGGGCTTTTTTGCGCAAAACAAATCTCAGCTGTGTACACTGGCCCTTTTGCACAAAAGTTTTGCGCAAAAGGGACTTTTGCCCGAACGGGAGCAGCATAGTATTTCCGCAAGAAGCACTGATTTCTTACAGTAGGAAGTCAGTGCTTTTGCGGAAATTCAAGCGGCCAATGTAGACCCAATGTAGGCTGATTTTCCGGAAAAACTGGCCAGTCTAGACACAGCCATCAGGTATTGGATGGAAGAAATACTATCTGTTAGTGACTAAGAAAGAATTTGAGTTAACTCCTCTGAAACCCAGTGAGACTCTTCATTGCTTTGTTCCTTGAATATCACAGGATCCAAATATAATACTTAGTCCTCCCTAAGTATAGGGGCTGGATTATAAGACCTCCCAAAGTAACTTCCCCCCCTCCCCCAGCCCCAAGAGTGTCACTTTGCGGCATAGGTCCTAAGGAATACAAAATATAAAGTAATATGCAGGTGAATCTGCCCTGTTATACTTTATTTCCTGTTGAAACTTGAGTTTCCTGTGGCTGTCAAAAATAATACTCTTGGGTTCAGTCTAGTAACTGTATGATTCTGAGATATTGTATGATTCGGAGATATTAGAGACTCTTGCAAAATATAATGCTTGAGAAGAACACAGCTAACAGAGAATAGCAGATTTTTTTTGTTTGTTTTGTTTTGTTGCTTCCACAGAAACATTAGAACAGAGCTGCCTGCTGAAGAGAGATCTGAGTAACGAAGACACAAACTAACTTGTTCTGTGGAAAACACATGAGCTTTGTTTTGGCTTGTTTGTTTGTTTACATTGAGTTATACATGCACATCTTTTCTGCCCCCAGCCCCAAGAGTGTCACTTTGAGGCATAGGTCCTAAGGAATACAAAATACAAAGTAATATGCAGGTGAATCTGCTCTGTTATACTTCATTTCCTGTTGAAACTTGAGGTTCCTGTGGCTGTCAAAAATAATACTCTTGGGTTCAGTCTAGTGGCATAAAAGGGCCAGAAACTAACAATCTCTCCTCTAGAGCTTACATAACTGAGTTATCAATAGCACTAGCAGTGGAGCAGCCCTATGCCACCGTGCATCCTCAGTCTCAGCATGGGGATTCCCCAGGGTTGTGACAAAGAAGGGGAGAGACCGAAGGATTAGAGGGTGTATCTGAAGCACATTGCACTCCTGCTATTTAGAGCAGACAGATAATCCTTAACTGACCTCTATATCCAGCCAGGGCATAAATTAGAGCAGACCTAGGGGCTGTTTTGTTACATGGCAAGGGCCATTGCTGGCTCCTGGCAGACACAGAATCTGGCAAGGACAAAGGTGCCATAAGGGGGCACTTTTCTTCCCTGCCAGTGTCTGGAGCTGCCAGGAGCCAGTAATGACTCCTGAGATGCTCTAGGCTCAACTATGCCACAGTGTAGAATCTGGGCCTTTGCCTTTCTGGACCCCTTTGGTTAAAACAACATTTTAAACAAAACGAATTGCTTCATCAGAGCTGGGCAGAGAAAGGAAATTCCATTTTGCAGAGAATTTCCATATTCTGAAATGTGGTTGTATTCCCATTTGGAATGAACACCAAAATTTCTGAAGTTCTCTGTGAAAGGTACTGGAACCCTTCTCCCCACCACAGGGAAATCCACCTCTCAGGCTGCCCAAGGGCCACAGACCCTGAAAGCACTGGGAGGCCAGGCTGCAAAGCAGCTACAAGCTTGAAGGCCAATACTCCCAGACTCCCCTTTAGAGCCCCAGGTGTACTGATGAAGAGCTGGGAAACTGAAGTCCAGGCTCTCAAGTAACCTCAGAGTCAGACAGAAAAGCTGGTAGGAACCAGGCTGGGTTCTGTCAGAACTTTGTCAAAAATCAAACCATGAAAATGATTAAATGTTGTCAAGTCAACCTGCGCCGAGAGAAAAGTGTTCTGCTGGGAAATTCAAACCAGCTCTACGACATCTTATTTACCTCACAGTTCTGTACTGCTACCTGTCACCATGGTATCTGAGCATCTCCTGTGAAAAATAGCAGTAGCAAAGTCCCTAGAATAGTGATAGAAATGTAGCCGTGTTAGTCTGGTGTAGCTGAAACAAAATACAGGACTATGTAGCACTTTAAAGACTAACAAGATGGTTTATTAACCGTTAATAAATAAATAATAATAATTAATAAACCATCTTGTTAGTCTTTAAAGTGCTACATAGTCCTGTATTTTGTTCAAGTCCCTAGAGGTCTTCATGGAGTCTCTCTAGCACTTTCCCTTTTGGGGATCCAGGGAGCCAAAAGGATTGCTTGAGCAAATGGGGAAGAGGGCTGGCTCCACACTCCTGGAAGAAGCAGAGCCTTGGGTGGAAGAGGCAGCATTCCTCCTCTCAGCACTCAGCCAGCTGGAGCCCACAGCGCAAAGCTCTGCATCACGCCACACTGCGCTCCCACAGCAATTCTAAAACGCCCGAGCCTCTGTCTCCCATCCCCCAACCTGTCAGCAGGCCTGCTTGGGATAGAGACTCAGTTTACTAACTCAAGGAAACATTCATTAAGGGAAACATGAAATGTGTGTAATTTCATGTAAATCTCAGTAAAGCAAGAACCTTGCCAGTTTTCTTGAAAGAGGAGAGGATATAAGGCAGTCCTCATTAGCCTTTAAGTGAAACTGGTTTTAGCTGAGCTTTGGTATTTATATCACTATGCTAGCAGTCTCACATTTGAGCTATCTTAAAACATTTTGTATAGTTCCTAGGAACATATTCCCCTCATCTTCTTTTTGCTTCATTATTTGCAAGATTGGTTTTCCATGGCATGGCTGCTACATACAAGAACAAAAATCTGTGACATTTCAGAAAGAGCTGTGCAAAGCAACCACTAAGATTTAGAGTGTTTAATTGGATTCAACATCTGTTATCAGTTGAAATAGTGAACACTGATCCAAATTTGGAGCTATTTTGACAAATTAAATATTTTCTAACGATTCATCAAGATAACCACTAGCTAATGAAATTTGATTTGTAAACAGATGGGTGAAATCTGGGAATAACTCTTTATTTGCATATATTTGATTCTAGCACCCTCATTTCTAAATAGAACAACCTTATAAATAAATGTTTAGATATGTTAAAAAAGGACATTGTTAAATATTTCTGGATACTTCTACAAGTTTTACAAATGGGTAAATGTAATTTTTCTATTTTTAAAGCTAGATCATTTGTACAGATTAAATGCAGACTTTAAAAATGTTGGTGCTAACCAAATGCTAATAACATGATATAATTATTTTATTTTATACTAATAATAAACTCTTGAGAGCACCAACCATGCCTATCGCTATGGCATCCCACTGCTGTTTGTTCTTGATTGTAATATAAATAATCAATAATAAAATAAACGGTAAAAATTCTGCTTTTGACAGCAGAATAAGTGGTTGGCCTGTAAGTTTGTCTCGTGTTTAATGATTAGACATTGTTTTACTCTTGATAATAGTATATACCAAAGTAAGCTTTTTTAAAAAAAGATTCCAACCTGCAACCTCCTATTCTACTTCTTCCTGTGAGGACCATGGGATTTCAGTGCTGCATTGTCTGTCCCAGCTGCTCGTCTGCTCATGGCACTGATCTCATACACCAAAGCAGGGAGATAGCTGGGGAAAAGAAGATGATTGATTTCAGCATGCCTCACATTTACAGGACTGGTTCCATAAGACTTGTCAGATGCTCTTATGTCTGAAATTCACATGTGGGGCTACTAGTCCTTTAAGAGGCACCTTTCATTCATTTTAGTCCCATTAGAGAGCTCAGAAGCACTTTAGAACAGTGTCAGCTGTAAACTTACATGTCTTTGTAAGTCAGCCATTGATAAATAGGTACGGAATCACAAAGTTCTGGTTGAAAGAGAAATATGTCCAAGCAGGGTTACTGTGAAAGCTTGAGCATATGGTGCCATGTTCACTGTCACTAGATGGTTGAACAATTGGATTTTGAGTTAGTGAAAATGTAACCTTTTGTAATGATTTGGGTTTATTTCTGTGATATTAGTTGTATATGATATTGACCTAAAATTGTTTGGATTTTAATTATTCTTTCTGCCCAATTATCAGTTGGCATGACTTGAAGAATAAATAAACCAAAATGCATTTCCTGCATAGTTCCCATGTGAAAGAGGACTCAGAGCCCTGGTCTACATTAGGCAGTTATTTCGAAATAACAAGTAGAGCATCCATACTACCAAGTGTGTTATTTTGAAATAATAACTCTTGCTTGTGAACAAGAATAAGCTTATTTTGAAATAGTTATTTCAGGAGTTATTTCAAAATAACTTATTTTGAAATAACATGGTAGTGTAGACATAGCCCTTGAGGAATAAGCTTATTTTAAAATAAATTATTTTGAAATGATTTGCTAGTATAGACATGCCTAGAAAGGGGCTTGAAAAGATGCTGTAACGGAGAACTGAGGATGCTTTTGAGAAGCTGGAGATTGAACATGAGCTGAGTTGTACCACCTGTTTTGACTTCAAGGAATTTGGAAACAATCTTTTTCCAAGACTCAGACTGGAATTCTTGGTATAGAATCTGTGTCAGCCAAGGGAAATTATGACATCTGTACAAGACCTGGTACACATCAAGGTAAAAATACCTACATGTGGAACTCAAGATTGGTGAAAAGCTAACTCCAAAGTTACAAGCCGGGCTAGTTGTGGAACACAATTGTAGAGCACTTTTCTCCATAATTGCAGCACACTGCTCTAAAACCCAGAACTAGTGCAGAGAGCTTTCTAGCACTTCCTCTCCATTATCTAATAGTCCCTCCCAGCCCCAGCCAGCCAAAGGAGGATAGGGTTCATTGCACCATCTCTGTGCCACACTGAGTCTTAGTACTTCTAAAAGTTATATTTTTACATCCCAGAAAACAAGGCAGCAGTTTAAAATAGTCACATGTAAGAGCCAGGAAATAGAGAGGGAGTTAATAGTGATTCAATTCCTATGCAAGCAAATGGATTTCCAGTTAGAGTAACTGGAACATCAGACACTGTTATGCAAGAAAAAATTAGTCACTCATAACAAACAGTATGCCATGAGTACCCACTGGCTCTGTATATCCAGAGATCTGTTGAAGACATAATGCTGTCAGTAAAACATACTACCCTGGTTTCAGAGGTGCTGAGTAACCACAATGTGGCTACGTCTACACTGGCCCCTTTTCCGGAAGGGGCATGTAAATTTCACGAGTCGTCGTAGGGAAATCCGCGGGGGATTTAAATATCCCCCGCGGCATTTAAATAAAAATGTCCGCCGCTTTTTTCCGGCTTTTAAAGTAAGAATAAGAGCCTCCGGAAAAGGGCACTTTTTCCGGAGGATCGGGGCCAGTCTAGACGCTCTTTTCCGGCTTTTTTAAAAGCCGGAAAAAAGCGGCGGACATTTTTATTTAAATGCCGTGGGGGATATTTAAATCCCCCGCGGATTTCCCTACGACGACTCGTGAAATTTACATGCCCCTTCCGGAAAAGGGGCCAGTGTAGACGTAGCCTGTCTGTTGATTTTAGTAGGAGCTCTGGATATTGATCACCTGAGAAAATCAAGACAAATTTTCAGTGCAACCTTCTTGTTTCCTCATTCTTTCCTGGTGAAGATTCTATTTTCTAATAAGGGCCTATTATGCTGCTCAAGGGTCAGAAAGGGGTGGAACAACTCCTAAAAAATGATCCATGGATGAGCAATGGCAAACAGTGGGTGTAGTAGGCAGTCCTACAGGCTCCACCTGGCAGAGCAGGGAGGGGCAGTTTTCTCCCACCCACTGGGCTATGCTGCTTACTTATTACTTTGCAAGCCACACCCAATAGCTTTTAAAATACATCAGTTGCAAGATCAATCAGGGATTTACACAGGCATATTGTCTTCACATCTCTGTCACTCCTTCAAATCTAACAGGTTATTAGTGACCAATCAAGCTGTGTGAATACTTCAAAACATTTTTCTTCAGTTTGCTCATATTTCACTCAGATTTCTTAACTCCCTTTCCAAGTGCAAACTAATGGTTCTTATCAGCCCCTAGTAACTATTTAGTCTTTAAGGTGCTACTAGACTATTTGTTGTTTTTCTGTTACAGACTAACTCAGCTACCCCTCTGAAGCTAATCTGCTCACTATCTCTCTTTTCTCTTCCTCTCCTCCATTTTTTTCCTTCTCCCACACCCCCTCCCTCCTTCTCTTATTTATTCTTGGATCTGGACTTCCTACACTCGGGTCAGCTGAAGAAGTTGGCTGTGCACACAAAAGCTCATGATACCATCTACATGTTTTGTTAGTCTTTAAGGCGCTGCCAGACTATTTGTCATTTTTTAAGTTTTTTCCTTTAAGTCACTTGTCGCTGGAAAGGAAAGACAAGCATCCCTCCACTTCAATATCAATTTTACACCTTGGTTAGGGGTCAATTCACTGCAGGCACCCCTTTGTGGTCAGACATGGTATAGCAGTTCTCTCCAAACTGGGAATGTCCTACCAGTGGCTGCTTCACTTCAGCAGTGGCCCCGCAGCCAGGTCACTTCAAAATCTCTCCCCTTCCAGCATAGTTCATGAACAAACAGCAAGGGGAAATAATGCAAATAAACAAAATTAATAAGAAATAGAGGGAGAGTGACTCCTTGGGGGTGCTTCAGGAACTATCTTCCCTCTCCAGAAGGGAAGGGCCTCTAGGCAGCAATGCCTGGGAAGCTCCTGCCTTGAGTCACCTCATTCACTCATCACTGGTCTGCCCACAAGTGATCTATTTTGATCCCCTTTTCAGCATCTCCTTTAGTCTGTACATGCCCAGCAGGTGTGGCAGAGCCCAGCTTTTTTGATGGGTGAGAAACTGAAAGATCCTAGGCTATGTCTAGACTGCAGGCTTCTTTTGGAAGAAGCTTTTCTGGAAGAGATCTTCCAAAAATCTTCTTCTGAAAGAGTAGTGATAGAAATGTAGCCATGTTAGTCTGGTGTAGCTGGTGTGAGTACTATTGGCGGAATGGCCACCTGTGCTTTTTCCTCTTTCCTCTTCTTTTGAAAGAACTGCCTCTTTTCCATCCACACATGCCTTTTTCCAAAAGAGCTCTTTCAGAAAAAGGCTTCTTCCTCGTAGAAAGAAGTTTACCAATGTCAGAAAAACCCTTCTGTTCTTTTGATTTTTATTTTGAAAGAACGGAATTGCAGTGTGGATGTAATTGAATTTTTTTTCAGAAAAAATGCAGTTTTTCTGAAAAAGAAACCCTTCTGTAGTGTAGACATACCCCCCAGTGATGAAGACCTAAGGACCTGTGTCCTCAAGTCTTAGAAAAGAGCAGACCTCCGAGAGTTCTGAGAATGATATTGAGCACTTCACCACGTTATGTAAGTGAATCTTCAAGGTTGACTTGGAAACGAAGGTCACCAATGGTCTCCTTAGCTACATTCACAAAGCTCTTAGGATGGACGTTTCCTAACTCAGAAACAATACTGTGTATTTTTTGCTGTCTGCCTGTATCTGTGGCTATGAATGAGAGGATTTTCAGCAAGCTAAAATTAATCAGGACCTATCTAAGAACATTTACAGATGGGGAAGCTTAATCCATCTGGCAGTTATTCTTATAGAGTACAGGCAGTCCCCGGGTTACGTACAAGATAGGGACTGTAGGTTTGTTCTTAAGTTGAATTTGTATGTAAGTCGGAACTGGTACATATTGTAGGGCAAACTCTAGCCAAACATTTCTCCAGAGCTCAGTTTTATTCTCCCACACCTCACTTCCCTCAGTCCTTTATGCTCAAGCTGAGGTGTCTGCTGAGAAAAGCAGCTCTGAGTCTCCCTGGTCTGCTGGGGGGAAGCAGCTAGTGTGGGGTTGCCTCACCCCGTTTGTAAGTAGGGATCCGATGTAAGTCGGATCCATGTAACTCGGGGACTGCCTGTATGTAAGAAAACCACAAGGCTTTACTTAAAAACAATTAACATGATCTGTAATGAGATTTGTTTTGGAATGGCTTTGATAGTTACTGAATTGGAGAAATGTTTGGCTAGAGTTTCCCCTACAATATGTACCAGTTCCAACTTACATACAAATTCAACTTAAGAACAAACCTACAGTCCCTATCTTGTACGTAACCCAGGGACTGCCTGTACTTTAGTCGAAACTGCAGAAAACTTTTGCTGCATCTTATGGGTTTTAAAATCTCCATTCCTTTTATGGATTTCTTTCCATTAGAGATGCTGGCCTTGACATTTTGTTGCTGCCCTTTCACATACCATTGGTAAAACCCCATCCACACCAAATGGATCTAACCAAGCTGATATAAAGAATCCATTTGCACACAGCACCAAAGTGGTAAATATGGCACTTTTTGCTGTTAACAATTATTCCTTGGAATTGGGTGTCTGTCTACCCTATGATGCCTTCTGATAACTTCGAAAGAGATTTTGTGACCCAAAAATATAATAATTCATTTGGAAATTTCCAAGGGCAGCTATAGATGTAAATATAAATAAGTGCCTGAAATGCCACATTTTTTAAGTCATTGATTTTTTTAAAACTCTTGATCAAGTCAAAAGTGGAAGCTACAGAATGGATTAAAATCAATGACTTAAAAATAAAAATCAGATTTTTTATTTAAATATTAATACATTTTTCTTTAAAACTATAAGCCTATTTAAAATTAAAATTGAAATTATGACAACCTATGTTAAGGCCTAAACTTAGTATAGTCAATTCAAATTAAAAATAAAATATATAAGCAGCACTTGTTTGTTGCTGAAATTTTATAGAAAGTCAAACCTCTAAACTAGTGGAAGGCTGTGTCCAGACTCAGGGTTTTTTCGAAAAAAAGTAGCCTTTTTTCGAAAAAACTTCACCTGCATCTAGACTACAGCCGCGTTCTTTCGAAATTAAATCGAAAGAATGCGGCTTTTCTTTCGACGGTGGTAAACCTAATTCCACGAGGAAGAACGCCTTCTTTCGAAAGTGCTCTTTCGAAAGAAGGCGTTCTTGAAAGCAAACAGGCTTTTTAGAAAGAGAGCATCCAGACTCACTGGGTGCTTTCTTTCGAAAAAGCGGCTTGCTTTTTCGAAAGTTCCGCGTGCAGTCTAGACGCTCTCTTTCGAAAGAGGCTTGCAGTCTAGACATAGCCGAAGTTACTGGCTAAGCAACTGGAATCAGAGTGAGTTGAAGCCCTCAACCAACTTTTGATAGCAGCAGCCTCTTCTGCAGGCTTAGAGAGAATATATTCTTCATTACAGTTTATTCTAGTAGCCCCATTCAGTAACTAGTTCAAAGTTGAAAAACTTAATGAGTCTTAAAAAACAGGAAAGATTGTTTTGTCTCTTCCAATACATGAAGAGGTAAAAATGAGGTGAAAGGATGAGATCTTATAGATAGAAGAGTTAGGTGTGGATAACAGGCCTGCAACAGCGTTAGATCAGAGAAATCTGATGTATGAATTTATTGACTCAAATAAACAAAATATTCCCAATCAGTACAGAATGGAGCCACATCAGCCAAAGAGTGGCTCAGACCAGGGCCAGATTAAGGCATGGGTTAGCTGGGCAGCTGCCCGGGGCGCCAACCTATGGGGGGCGCCTGATGGCAGCTGTAAGGGGCGCTGTGCACCCCTTACAGTTGCCATCAGGTGCCGTGCGCCCGGCTCCCGGATCGCGGGCTGCAGCAGCTCCCAGCTGCCACCCTGCAGTGCGGGGGCCGCGTTAACCCCTGCAGTGCCAGCCAGCACTGTCCTTCCCGCCATGGCCATGGGGCTGAACGTTAGCAGCAGTGGCCGGGCTGGGCCAGGCCGGGAACGTGCGTCCTGCCGCCGCCAGTTCCGCACGCCCTCTCACACGCGCCGGCGAAGGGGCGGGGCCGCGCATGTGCCCTCCCCCAACCTGGGGCGCAATTAAACTGTCTACCCGGGGCACTGAAATGTCTCGGTCCAGCCCTGGCTCAGACTGAGCACATCCTGATGAGGCTGTAGCCGCCTAAAGTGGAAAAAAAATCTCTGTGAGATGAGGTAGCACGAATGCTGGATGGCAGAACCTAGATTAAAACAGTTAATCATTTTACTGGTTAACTGTTTTAACATCCCTATTCACTTTTCTTTGTTTGTTTAATAAATATTAGTTTAGTTTCATAGAATTGGCTATAAGTGTGTATTTGGGATAAGATCTGAAATATTCATTGGCTTGGGGGGCAATGTGTCTGAACCTTTGTGGTTGGTAGAACATTCTTATGTGATGAATAAGATCTTCAGTGATCAAATTTGACTTGGATATCTGAATTGAGGCCTAATGCTGGATTGCTTTAAGGCAGGGCTACTCAACTTTGGAAGCCCCCAGAGGCCACAGTGATACTCACAGCACATACTGAGGGCCGCAACTTAAGTGTGGTTGCATATACATGCAAATATATATGTAAATATATGCAAATAGCTTCTTTCACACAATGCCCTGGCACTCCCAGCACCTCTTCCCGGGGTGCTAAAAACACTGACACCCTGTACCTGTCTGTTCTAACCAGCCCATCTGCTTGCGTCTTTCAGTGCTCACCCCGCCTGGGAGACGCCTTGCCGTTGTGGAGCATATTTCCAGTGGAGGCCATGTTCAAAGGATCTCACCCATGGGCCCATGTTGAGCTCCGTGTAAATCGACACCACAGGCCATAAACAAATGGGCCGCGGGCCGCATGCAACGCATGGGCTGTGTGTTGAATAGCCCTTCTTTAAGGGAACAGAGTTGTTGGCTGCTGGGTAACCAGTAAGATAACATAGAAGCTGTTTTGTGCTTTCTTGGTAAATACAAGTTTTGGAATAACCACCAGCTTTGGGGGGGTGCCTTCTCCCCTCCCCCATTCTTTGCAGTTTGGTCCTAATTGAGTAACCTCAGTTGGCTCCCCTAGAACTCCAGTCCTGCTTGCCAATGTTAAATGTAAAAATTCAGGGAGTATTTATAGATACTAGCATTTCCGGCATCACACTTGACTTCTGGAAGGGGATCCCCTGCCACATTCCAGCATTGACGTCTGCTGGGGACAGCTGGCATTGCAAGTGCCAACTGAGTTCCTGCAGAGATGGGCCCTCATCCAATATCCCATTTATCAACCAGACGGCAGAATTAGCACTGGGACAGAGAATAGAAGCTAGAAAATCCTGTACCCAGCTTGATGTTCTATTGATGAAAAAGAAAGAGGAGACAAAAAAAAAGTATCTTGGGTTTGTAACACTTATCCTTCTAAATGCACCTGAATAATTTAATATTCTATGTTGCTATTGTTTAAATTATTTAATTAGATTCTATGGATTACAAAATTAGAAGAAAAATTGCCCCCCTCCCCCCCACACACACGCACAACTTATGTGGCATTGCTTGGGTCCTTCAGGGCAGGAAGCTGGTGGGATGGTGGTGCAGGAGTCAGCACGGGGGCTTGGGAATGTGGGGAACTCAGGGCAGGAGGTGTGAATGATGGGGGTGCAAAAGTCTGGATTGAGAGTGAGGATGATTTCCCAGAGGGGGAGGTGCAGGAGTGAGGGCAAGGTGTTGGTAGGAGACTCATGGGATGGGTCGTGGTGGCTGCCAGTTTCTCCCAGTGGCCAGCATGGGACGGGGTGGGGTCCATACCCACCCATCAGCTCCTCCCCAGGGCTGGCTCCCTTGGTCAGGCTTGGGGCACGGAGGCCTCAAGGCCACCCACCGGCTTCTCCCTCAGGCCGCTCCAAGGTGGGGAGAGGACATGTTGGCTGCCCGCTGGCTTTTCTTCAGGGCATGACCTGCTGATCAGCTGATCTCCAGCGACAGCCTGGGACATCAGGGGCCATGCTTCTGGCCAGCAGCTGCACTCTAGGGCACTTGCTATCCTCCTGTGGTCATTTGTGAGTACCCAAATACCAAATTTGGTGGTCCTGGCTCTTACCGTGGAGAAGTTCTTGAACGAACGGACTCATGGACGAACGCACACAGAGAGAGAGAGAGGCAGATGCACAGAGTCTCTAAAATGCATAGTCTATGTATTTCTTTATTTATTTTCAGTGTCTTCTGCTCTTGTTAAGCTCATCTACTTTTATGCCTTGAACCTACAGGTTTTGTCATTCTCCTTATTCATATTTTGCAAGCCCCACTGCACCTCATTTTTACACTTAAATGATCTACTTATGGTTAGCGACAGCTAACATCTCACTACAAGAATTAATCTACCACTACTGAGAATGCCAATGTCATTAAAATGCAGTAGAATTCTGAATGTACAGAGATCTTTCTTTGGATCTCAATGATATACCCCATCATTCTTTGTACAAGTTCACATTAAAAAACTGTTTCTCCCTACATACACACACAGTCTCAGGGCAGGTCTACGCTATGGGGTAAAGTCAGCGTGAATAAGATAATTGGAGATCACGTACCTTAGGTTGACTTTATGTGGCATCTACACCATGCTGGGCAACACAAGAAACTCAACCTCAAGCTTCTAATCCTAGTGGAATACCAGCGTCAACAGGAATGCATTTGTTAGCTCTATTTAGAAGGTCTTCACCAGACCCACTAAATCAATCCCCCAGTGGATTGATCACTACAGTGTCAATCCAGTAATAGTATAGATATACCCATCAACCTTTTTATGTTTGAGTCTCTAATTTTAAAGCTATTATAATGTCATGACTATTAGGTGACCTATTTAACACCCATTCATAGGTTCCAAAGCCAGAAAGAACCACTGTGGTCATCTCATCTGACCTCCTGTTAAACGAGCATCCTTTATACCTTGTAACATCATGAAGGCACAAATTATCAAAACTACCTCATCTCTAAACATTCTAAATATATTTTCATACACACACCCCAAATCCTTTTAACTAATATATTTTTACCTGTCCTGCTAAAATTCCAATTGGCACCTCCTTTTCTGTCTTTTATTTAACCATTAATCTCTTCCTTCTCATTTAATCTAGCTGTCTTTTCATTGCTTTCATATATTTTATTATATCCTACGTTAGTTGTGTCATTTTTACTTATCTGATTGGAGTTGACTAGCTCTCTTCAGTCAATATCTGTTCTCCCAATTCTAGTTTATTTGAAAAATCTGCACCTGGTTAGTAAATCACACATTTGTCTGGTTTGCTTTGCTCTGTTATTCACATAGACCAAGAATACACTGTAGATAAGACACACATCAACCTTCTGATTTTTCACAACCTATAACATTGTTTTAGCAGAGTTTTAAAAGCTGTGTCAACAAAACAGTTCTTTTTACATTTTCTTATAATACTATTAAATATATAACTACACCTTTAACATCATTTAATATGCATTTGTCTAACATGGTTAATTATACATTTCTTTACACTTCCAATGATTAATTACCTTTAGTGTTAAAAATTAATGTTTTATTACCAGTTTTACTTTGTTTAGCTTCAACTTCCTGCCATTGGATCTTGTAATACCTTTGTTTGCTAGCATAAAGAGCCCAGCATTTGCTCCCCACCAGAATATTTCTAGGTTGTGAGAAAGTCACTTCTAACCTTCTCTTTGTTAAACTAAATAGATTGAGCTCTATGGTTTTCCACTATAAAGCATAATTTCTAATTCAGTAATCATTCTTGTGGCTCTTCTCTTAGCACTCTCCAGTTTAACAAGAACCTTTTTCAGTTGTGGACACCAGAATTGGACACAGTATTTCAGCAGCAGACATGCCAGTGCCAGATATAGAGGTAAAACAATCTTTCTATTCCTACTCAAGATTCCTGTGTTTATACACTTGGGCTTTGTCTACATTAGGGTATGTCTACACTACCACCCTAGTTCGAACTAGGGTGGTAATATAGGCAACCGGAGTTGCAAATGAAGCCCGGGATTTGAATTTCCCAGGCTTCATTTGCATAAAGCCGGGCACCGCCATTTTTAAATGTCTGCTAGTGCGGACTCCGTGCCGCGCAGCTACACGTGGCACGAACAAGGTAGTTTGGACTAGGCTTCCTAGTCCGAACTACCGTTACTCCTCGTTTCACATGACAGTGCAGTGTAGACGTAGCCTGTATTAGTACATACATTTGTGCAACCACATACATACATACATTTGTTGCACAAATACATTTGTACAACCATGGTCCTACTGAGGGAAAGAACATAAAAACTCCATCACATTCTGGCATGCTTGCTATTGCCCACTGGTACAGGAGTAATACTTTATTACTGCACATGATGCGTACAAACAATAGCTAATTCTTCTACATAGCTAGTGATAAACACCTTTGTAGATTACAACATGACTAGGCTCTGTGCATATCACAAAAAGGTTAATGCATAATGGGTCAGTTTGAAAGTGAAATTTCTCAGCATGTGCTCAGTGCGCTTAGGAACTTAATTAAGTTCTATATAAATAATGAAGTAAAAGGAATTACAGCTGGGATGAATTTGCCCTTATAACTTTACTGACCCATTTCCTAAAATTCTCCCAAGTATTCAATTGCTTTCTTCTAATTATTTTTTGCATTATTTTACAGAAGGCCACATGGAACTCTTTTAAAAATTTAATTAATAATTGTGTGTCAAAGTAATTTGAGCTGCTGAATGAGGCGTTTAGACAATTGTAAAGAAGCTCAAAGGAGTTGGTGACTATGGCTATTGTAGCAATACTTGGTAGCACTTTCATTGTGAAAGTAGTTCCAATAGTTCATTATAAATCCTCTGAATAATCTTTTGTAAAAATTAATTTCAGGTTGAAATTTAACACAAATCATGGCAGACCACGAAACAACATGGAACATATTCACATGGCTTTTTGTTGTTGTTGTTGTTTCTTGAGCTACTTTGTTTACTTTTAAAAAGTGAACTATTGGATGTTATGGAAAAATAAAAAATAACAAATGGGTATTTGTAAAAAAAATTTAACCAAGAGAAAAAAGCTGATTTGGAAAAGCATGCCATTCCTTTTTGGTTCATAGGATCAACAACACATATTTACAGATCTCCTGAATAAACCGTATATTTACCTAGTAACAGCAGTAACTCATTATGGTAACCCTGGAGCTCCATTATGGTTTAGCAGGTCAACTTGTGCATTTGCTAGAAAGGGCTTTTCTACTTCATATTACTATGTTATCTAAATGACAAGTCGCTGCAAACTATCAATGCAAAATGAATATATGGATTGTTTGAGAACAATCCACAAACTCAGATGAATTCTTGACAATCTATTCCAGTCAAATGTCATGAGCATAAAGAGGATTATATTTACATAAGGTGCTACTTCAGTGACCAAGAGGTGGTCTGAATAGAGGTCCTCTGACCTTCTAACTTCTTTCCGAAGAGCTACATTCCCATGCACTCAGTATCAAATACCATTTTGTAGAGATTCAATGGTCTCAATGTTTAATTTAACCCATTACAGATCATCACCATACTATTCCTCAATCAGCTCTTCAACTGTTGTAGACTATCCCTTGTGTTTCCTAATATGATGGCTGGAATTTCCAGTGTATATTCTACTTTATAGTCATGCAACTGAGATAAATAAGTCATTTTGCCAGCCTGGATTTCCTCATTAGGTCTCTTGTGCTAGTAGAAGGGATAAAAGAAGAAGAGATGACTGACTGAATATTTCCTTTTTTTTTTTTTGTCTTGCTGCTAATTTTTTCTGCTCTCCATGCTGAATAGTTTTACAAGATACCACAGGTATGCACTGCAATCTCATGTGATCACTCTTTTTTTTCATCCTTTTTTCATCAGAAGTTTCCATCTTAACTTTCTTGTAGTATATTTTCCATGTGGTTTCACAGCTCCTTAACTTTAATTGCCATGAATATATTAATCCTTTTGGCTCCTGAAAACAATACCAGAGTATTCAGAGGCAGAATAAATAACACCCACATGTTTTCTACATTCTTCCTGTACAGCATTTCCTTATCTTGTACTTCAAAAATGCCTTTGTATTAATTCCAGCCCTGCTTTTTGGATTTACTCATTAAGATAAATATGACTTCAGAGTAATTGGCAAAGGACACTTTATTGTATTGGTTTTGGTTTGGTTTGGTGGATGACATATTTGCTATTTTTTAACTTTGTAGTTGCTCTGTATAACCCTTGGATTCACCTCTTACCCCTCTTAATCTTATTCCTTCCCCAGACCCAGCTAACAACAGGGGGCGAGGAAGCCTGGAGTAGTTTGTGGGCTAGACCCCAAATTCAGCAAAATGAATTTGAATTACCTCCGTCACTCTGGAGCTTGGTGTGCCAGAACAAGTACTCTGCTAGATCAATGGCACAATACAATGCCACATGTTGCGATTCTGTGATCCCACAGTACGTCTCAACCATCATAATGGAGTGTTATGATGTTGTGATGCTATTTCTGCTGAATAGTAGATATATTTGAATTCAATTCAGCATGTTCGACCATGGTTCATTGAAGTGAGCTCCTCCTTAATAAGAATCCATCACTACTACTGCAGTTTCCTTCACCGTAGATGAGACAGAAACCTCCTTAAAGACAGACAGACATAATGGCTGTTCTGGAAATGAAACAACTGGAACCTTACTGGGAGGGAGTTGATATTAGCACTAGTGAATAAGTCAACTTTTCCCTAGTGAATAAAGGGGGTAGAATAACACAGTATGTTTCCTTCATGCCAGCAAGCTGATGCTGGGATTTCAATATACTGTACAGAAGCAGTTTGACCATATCATACAGTGAAAATTGAAGGGCTCTTTTTTTTATAAAAAATGAGGTATGTTGAAAGCTCTGTTTTGAGCAAGTTCAACTACCATTACTCTAGAGATTAATTTGAAAGATGTCTGGCCTCTTGTTAAGTGCTCAGATAATGTTCTTTTCAGCAAGCCTACCAAAAGTTCAACAGAGAAATAAACAGGGATATTTTTATCTCCAGCAGTGGCACTGTACATTTCTTTTTGTCTTCTGTTTTTTCAAAAAGTTGTTTTTCAGTTCTACCTCAAGCACCTGTGCAGATAGACGGCACAAGTTTTCCAGCTTCTTTGCACAAGGCTCAGAAAGTAGATTTCTAGTCTTGAGTCATAAAAAAAAAATCATTTTCACTATCCATTATGCATGAGCTGTGCATAGAATTTGCAGGGGAAAATGTGGATTTGCCTTTTTCACTGTGCCAAAATTATAATGACCGTGAATGACAATCTCATTCATCATTGCAATTTGAATCGTCTTATTTGCCAAAACACTAATTTCTGTGTGAATGTAGCTCTTGTGGAATGTGCTAGATGGTACTCATCCAACTATCTAATACTGCATGCTCCTAGGCTGTCCTACTAATGTTCATCAACAATGACCTGAAGAGACACTTTGAGTCTTTAGCCTCTCTCCTAAGAATGCCAAAAGGGCTCTCAATTCATGCTAACTTTGGTTGTGAGTTTTGTGATGTGGACATTAGTCTAGTTCTGATTTTACAGACAGCAAAATTCATTTTATTTGGACCAACAAACAGCAGTCAGACAGTAGCAACTTTCATTCACTACAGACATGGGCTGGGTAAACCCAGCAATGGAAAAATTGAAAAGCTCTAAAATCTTATTAATCAATCTCCTGAATCATTTTGTCTCACCAGGACACTTTCTCATAATGAAAGATTTTCTTTAAAAGACGCTGCATTGTAATAGGACTGGTCATTTTTCTTACTGCAATCCATTGAAAAGATTGGTGGTTTTCATTCCACTTCAGTATGAACCAAGTCTAATCATGAGTTTTGCAATAGAGGGGCCCTATAGGATTTTACAGTGCAAAAGGAGTTTCACTGTTTCTGAACTCTTCTATATTCCCTTTGCATTAACTATATTTCACTGCAAAGAACCACCATCAAGAGCTTTCTACAACTCCCTCCCATGCCTATCTATCAAATGACCCCAGTAAACTCATAACAGACCATGCATGCGCTATGTCTGTTGTGAAATCCTACTGAGGAGGATTTATGTCTTGCTGTTATCAGCTCAAGATAATGGAAGTATTTTCCTCTCAGGTCGGAGAACAACTCTTCCAATATTAAAATTGCAATCCGTATATTGTAACTTCATGAATATAGCATTTATCTCACTTTCTAAACAGCTGCATGACATCCACAGACCTCCATGCTCACCTGAGATCCGGGTCAAAACTGAAGACATTGCTACAATAAGTGACCTGAGCCTCACCCCAATGCACACAAGGCACTGCCCATATATCCAATAGAACGATTAGGAGGAAACTCCACCATTAGCATATCTCAAAATCCCTCTAAGTATAGTGCTGGTTGGAAGTCCCAAAAGACACCTTGTGGCACATTCATAGCCTACAACACATGCTAAAATAAGTCCCTTTTTGGGACAACGATATGTACTCTCTGCACTAGGAGTCATTTGGGAAACTAGATCCTGCCCTTAATTCTATCTTGTCAATCTTCTGTATCTACATTGAGGTTTCACAGATTTAAACAAGATCAGAACATAGCCTTGTAACTCAATTACTTGAGCTAAAGATGATGTTCTACTTACCATCAATACTATTAATATTGTCATCCTCATTCAAGGCATCCAACCACTAGGGAACAACGTCATTCCATTCCATGGCTAAACAACACACGCAGAGCAGGAGGAGACGTCACGAGCTCCCCCGCCCCCAAGCCCTGGTTGGGTTGGGGGCAGGAGGAGTGGGCAAAGTTTCCTCCACCCTTCCCCTCTTCCTGTGAGAAGTGCACAGCACTTCAAAGTGCCATATGCTCGTGCAGGGTGAGGGAAACTTTGCACAGCTCCCCCACCCCCGGATCAATCAGGGCTTGGGGGCGGGGGAGCTCGTGACGTCTCCTCCTGCCCTGCGAGCAGCGTGCAGTGCTTCGAAGTGCTGCATATTGCTCACAGTGTGTGAGGAAGCTTCATGCGCTCTACCCACCTCAGGCCCTAATTGGCCTAGGGGTCGGGGGAGTGGCAGGGCCTCCGCGGATCAACCCACTTGGCAGAGGTCCTTTTGCCCACCCCTGCTCTAGGAAGAGTCACTTGACCTAATGGGATGAATCCTGCAGTATTTCACATTGTTTTGGTGTCTCCTTTTTTAGTTCTTTGTGTCACATTATGGTTTCAACCTGTTGACTATAGAGGCCGAGGAAAGGCCATTGCCCCTGGCTCCAGTCTGTGCGTAGCTCTTTCTTTGGGTATGCCTGCTCATCTTCCCGCCAGCTAAGGTCGCTGTTAATGAAAGGGCTTCCCAAATACTCAGAGCCCTGAAATCACACTATTCTGATCAAGGTCCTGATTTCCTCAGGTGCTGAGCAGCTGGGACCTCCATTGACTTGAACTGGAATTGTGGGTGCTTGGCACTTCTGAAAAAGCAAGCCCTAAATAAAGAAAATATTGCAAAAAGTTGTGCTGCCGTGCTCCTCGCAGGGCAGGGGTAGGGTGGGAGAAGGATTTGTGTGCTCCCCCTGCCCGCAAGCCAATCAGGGCCTGGGGGCGGGGGAGTGTGTGAAGCTTCTCTCGTCCCCTCCCCCCGCAAGGGGCATGGGCGCCTAGTGAAAAGGGGAGGCAAACAGGCTCTCCCACCCCCAGACCAATTATGGTCTGGGGGTGGGGAACCCCAGAAGCATTCTGGCCCCGCCCCTTCTGGATTAGGCCCCACCCCTTCTGGGGCAGCTGGAGCCACTTCAAAAATGTTTGAAATGGCCCCCAGTCAAAAATTATTGCCCACCTCTGTCCTAGAGCCTCAGTTTCATGCTTCTTTATTTCTGATATACGTAATATTCAACAAACTAAAATGTGTGGACATTGTGTGGTGAACATATAACTGGGACTAAAATAAATGCCACATCTTGAAATGAGGGATGTTTGAAAATTATGCCTTTCTGGCTTTGCTTGGGTCATAAACACTTTTAAAAAAAATAAATAAAATGAAAATGTACATGCTTGATTTAAATCATTGCTCTGGGGTGGGTCTGAGAAAGAGGGGTTCAGTATGCAGGCTGACCCGGGGAGAGAGGATTACCACAGCCGTCTCTCATGGTGGCAATTTGAGGCCAGGTGTGTGAAAAGCACCTCTCCATGGCTGCTACAGCTCCAGCAGGCACAAGATAGGGAGGAGTGCATGTCCAGGTTCATCACCCCCTACACTCCCCAGTCAGAGTGAGAAATGCAGCAAACTGTGCACTTCCCCCTCTCTCCCTGACAAAGGTAAACAGCCAGCAAAGTTCTGCTATGAATAGATGGGGAAGCTTCAGTACCTCCCCCCCCTACTTAAAAGGCACATAAGGGATGAAAGGTTTGGGACTGTGGCAGTCAGGGGCGAATATAGGGCAGGGCGAGCGGGGTGGCCGCCCCGAGCCCTGCACTTCAAGAAGCCCCGTGCATGTACCGTGGCAAAGGGGAGCCCCGCGAAATTGTGCTGCCCTGGGCCTCCCTGGGCAAAATGGTCATCTGCCTCTGGTGGCAGTCATGGATGGACAGATGGAGATGGACAGATGGAGCCCCTTTTACCTGCCTGGTGATTGTCTCTTTTCTGTGTGGTTTTATGAGAAGCACATCCCATTTTCCTGGCACAACCCAACCCTTTTGTTGCTTTAGGTTAAGATAAAAGGAAGCTGCATACCAACTTTGGTCATCCTAGCTCTTACCATTTAGGAGGAATTCTTGAACAAACAGACAGACAGACTCCCTCAAATATATAGTAGACGATCAGACCAAACAGGTTCCCTACATCAGACTAATCATGTGGCCACCAAGTACAGGCAACCCTATTGGTGCAACCTACAGGTTAAATGGAAGATGAACAGGAACCCCTGGGTATAGCCAATCCCCAGGAGCTGAGAGTATTACTTCCCTCCACCCACCCACACACCCACACACACTTCAAGTGGAGGACAGTAGTAGGAACAGGATAGGGTTTGAGACTTTAAAAAGAGTAGGACTCCCTTGCACAGCATGAACACGTCGACCCCGATTATGAATATTATTTGCATTCTATTACTGCTGAAAGGCCCCAGTCAGCACAATACTATGAATGACAAAATGTGCAGCAGCACCCCAATATTCTGCTAATTGTTACCTGGCACTACGACAGCCTCATCATCCTCTTAATGTGTTCACTGAAGTCATTCTCGGAAGTCCCAGATTTACTTTTAATCTTCTTCCCCAACACCACTGTTACAAAAGAGTCTTTTTCAGTTCCTCTCATCAGGCTTGTAATACCATGGGACTCCAAACATAGGACAGATTTCTTCTGGGCTCCAGTGAGTGCCTCTTATTCCTATGAGCTTTTCCCCTAGAGTTCCTCTCTCCCATCTAAATCCCTTTCCTCTTTTGCTCATGTTAAAAGTTGTTCATTAAGTATTTGGCACAGTTATAAGATGTAATCTTTCTTTCCTCCTCACTTCAGCCTGCTTTTTGTTACTAAGGCGATGTCTATACTAAAGAGGAAAGTCAATTTAAGTTATGCAACTACAGCTATGTGAATATAACATAGCTGGAATTAGTATACCTTAAGTTGAGTTACCACAGCGTCTCCACCACGGTGGGTAAGGTAGGGGCCGATGAGAGAAACTCTCTGTCAATTTCCCTTACTCCTCTCATCCAGGGTAGAGTAAAAGGATTGATAGGAGAGCAATCTGAGATTGATTTGGCAGGTCTTCACTAGAACCACTAAATTGACTGCTGGTGGACCGATCTCAGAGCGTCAATCCAGACTTAGATATTGCCTAAGTGAAGGCAGACTCAACAGTACCAGCTGCCTATTTTCTTTCAGTCTGTGTTCCAACTGCCTTTGCTTTCTAAGCACTGGGATTCATGAACAGAATATTTTTAAAACTCTAGTGTATAAGTTAAAGGTTTCTTCAAAGAACTGTGAATTACATGAGCAACCCCAGATATAAGGCACTACTAGTCAGTACCCTATATTTTCACTCAGCTTGTCTCCATTTATACACAGGCACAAATATTTCCAGGCTGTTGCGTCCACACCAATATAATGCAAATCCACAGGCATAAAATGCTATTGTTTCTAATATGATGCTCTGGGTACCAAAGAGCATTTTCGTTTTGCCAGCTATTCTTTAAAATATGTAACAATTAAAAAAAATAAATTGCAACTCTGCTTTGCGAGAAGCAAACCAGAAGGCTCTGAGTGAGGCAAGAGTAAGAAGAACATGACAATGTATTGTTTTCCAGACTTCTTTTAAGAACAGAAGGTAATTGTCATATAGGCTACGTCTAGACTGCCGCTTTTTATCAGAAAAATTGCACACCGCAATTTGTGTACCTTTTTCCAATAGTTTTGTTGAAAGAGGCTTTTCTGAAATTTGGCTCGTCTACACTGGGCCAAATTTTAGAAAAACCTCCTCTTTCAGAATAGCCCTTCTTCTTGTGGCACGAGAAAGACAGGGCTTCCCAAAAGAGGAAGCCTGCTCTTCCGCACAAAATGTTGGAAGAGCAGATGCGTTCTCTGGACACAGTGGAGTTGTTCAGGATACTATCTCAGAAAATCTCCGTAGTCTAGACATAGCCACAGAGAACACCAAGTTTATGAACATATATTCCTGCCTCACATCAGCACATTCAAGAGCACCGCATCCTGCTGAGCACACACAAGCATACAGGAACTGAAAACACCTTCTAGATACTTGAAATGAATTTCTGTGAATCCCTACCAAAAACATTTTATTTTCCCTTTGCCTCCTATTTTGACTAGCATGCTGAAAACAGCAAGGCTACGTCTACACTGGCATGATTTTCCGAAAATGCTTTTAACAGAAAAATTTTCCGTTAAAAGCATTTTCGGAAAAGCATGTCTAGATTGGCAGGAAGCTTTTCCGCAAAAGTGCTTTTTGCGGAAAAGCGTCCGTGGCCAATCTAGACGCGGTTTTCCGCAAAAAAGCCCCGATTGCCATTTTCGCGATCGGGACTTTTTTGCGGAAAACAAATCTCTGCTGTCTACACTGGCCCTTTTGCGCAAAAGTCTTTTGGAAAAAGTCTTTTGCCCAAACGGGAGCAGCATATTTTTCCGGAAAAGCACTGATGATTTTACATGAAATCGTCAGTGCTTTTCCGGAAATTCAAGTGGCCAGTGTAGACAGCTGGCAAGTTTTTCCGGAAAAGCTGCTGATTTTCCGGAAAGCTTGCCAGTCTAGACACAGCCCAAATGTATTACACAGATATGCTGGTTTGGGCAGACATTCCAAGCATGCATACATTGTTGGTGCTTTGCTTTGAAAATGTCACCCTTATTAGTGTCCTCCTTATTTGTATTGGAATAATGCCTCAAGGTTCCTAACTGAAACTGTGACACCATTGTGCTATTATAGGTACATCAATTAAAAACTTTAATCTTAACTGACAGGCCAGACAAGGAGAGAAGGAAAGAAAGTGGCACCCCATTTGCAGGTAGGGAATTAGGAGAGAGTAAGGGATTTAACCAGGACCATACAGGAAGCCTGGGAGCAAGCGCGGAACTGAACTTAGTTCTCGTATATCCCAGTCTAGTGTCTTAGCCACAAAACCATTCCTTCCTTTAAGTTTATAAGATTGGAGACAGTAGTTTTCTTATAGCTGCAGAGAGATCATGTATTAGTGTGTCTGAGGACCATGCACTTGGTGCAGTACACAACCCAGAAGAAATGGGCTATCAAAAGCATTAATCCTGTAATCTCCTCCTTGCAGACAAATTCATGTGCACACCAGAACTCCACTGAAGGTATTAAGCCTCTAGGAAGCTAAGTATCATCTCAAATTGCTGCATCAGGGTCTGCAAAGAAAAGCTTTAGCCACCAGTGACAATGTGGTGGGGATGCTACAGTAGCGTGATAGTTACAGGCTTTTTGTGCTGATTCAACATTACCAAAGCAGTTAAAAGGGGAAGTAACATTAATTGGTTTCATGAGGGAAAATATATTTTAAGGAAAGATTTTCAAGAGAAGATTCAGCCTTTTCCTTCCAAATGCTAATGTAGTTATAAGCAGTGCAGCTATTTGTTGGAGGCAATAGACTTTTGCAACATTTAGAATTTAATAAGGATGTCACTGGGTATGTTTGAACTTCCATTTTAGTGCCTGGATGTTTGTACTGGAGATATCCTAATCTGCCAGGACCACAGGCAAATTTTATCTCTATGAAAAAAAATTGTCTCAGTAACACATCCTCTCCTGCAACATAATTCATATGTAGTTGTTTAGTTGCCAAATATTGCAACATGCCAAAAGAGCAAACTGAACTTTCTCATTTCTTAGGTAGTTTTCAGAAGTGTTTCAGATATTGCACAGAACAAACAGAATGATTCACAGCTTTGGAAACATTTGTTATAAGAGAGGGTAGCTAGAAATGGGCCATTACACAGAGAGAGGGAGAGGGACAGAATATATTGAAGAGTTTTCAGGAAAGATATTGAAAATCTTACTAGAAAAGGAATCACTAATCAACTGAATGACAACTAGTTAACTGGGACAGCAACTAATTCAAAAGAAGCAGATAGGACATGCAATTTACACAGAATTTCTTTTACAAAAACAAATGTTGAGAGAACTATCTAGACAGTTCCTATCTCTTCAAGCAAATATTGCCATTATCATTCAAAATGGGGGAAATACGGCTCATACACCTCCTTGTTTTCTCTCCTTAGATGTCCCTGTTATAGCCCTTTAAAATCAATGTTGGCACAAAAAGATGGCAAAGGCAAAAATAGAAACCAGTCAATGAATTAGTTGAAGAGGAAGCTGCACACATTTTTAGAAGCTGGACTGCCCAAAGGTGCAATCACAGACAAGACTTTTGGGTTAGATATTCTGAGTCATAGCATGGATTGTATTTCATATGATGATAAAGAGGGATGAGCTTCATATTTCTGTCCATTCTTAATTACTATATATTCTTTTCCTGCTTCTAATACAGAACTATAAAGACAGAGCCTATGAGCCCATCTTTTTTGAGTATGAGCATTATGCAAACAATAGAGGATTCATATACATAGCGTGGCGAAATGAGCCAGTGGGATGTTATTTGTAAAACTGACTTGATGTGCTCAGAATGTCCCATGTGGACACTGTTGGCATGTTGTATATAAAACTACCTAGTTCATATTAACACAGTTCTTCCTCTCCCATGAACCATGTGGAGAAAGTCACATATGTGCCAGATGGATGTTAAACTAGTGGCAAATTTGTTAGTCTCTAAGGCTACATCTACACTACAGAGTTTTTGTACAAAATCAGCCATTTTTGCTCAAAAACTCACAGAGCATCCACACCTCAAGTGCGTTTTTGTGAAGAAAGTTTACAGTGAATCAACAGAACAGACAGGTTTTGTGGTATAGGTATTCCTCTTTCTACAAGGAATAACTCCTTTTTGTGCAAGAGCTCTTGTGCAAAAAGGGGTGTGTGGGCGGGAAACGGGGGTTTTGCGCAAAAAAAATCATGTTGAAAGAAGCACAGGTGCCCTGGTGGCCATTCTGTTAATGGCAATCAGGCTTCCTTGCAAGAGAGCGTCCATGCAGTCTGGACACGTTCTTGTGCAAAAGCGCATCGTTTTTCCAATGCACTTTTGCAGTGTGGACGCGCGCTTGGGCAAGAAGTTGTGGAAAATCTATTCCGCAAAAAGCTTCTTGCACAAGAAGCCTGCAGTCTACACATAGCCTAAATGCCAGAGGATTGCTAGTTGTTCTACAACCAATGTGAGTAGAGGGAGAGATAAGAAGCAGATAAGAGGAAGATTATAGCTAAGCAACCAAGGAGCGGCACATATTTTTGTGTTCATTAAAGACTGATTTTTCAATCTCACCTACACATCAACAGAGAAATAGAGGGAGCTGAATGGTCAAAAGACAGACTAAAAATCAATTTAATTAAAAAACTCATTATTTTAAACTAATCTTGTGATTTTGAGGATCTGACTCATGATTTTTGATCTCTTAAAGACGTCAATATTCTGTAGAACCACCAGTTATTTATTACAAAACAAATGTACTTTTGTTCAAGTATGTTCCAGCATGAGTATCATGACAGGATTTTAAGAGAGCTTATTATTTCAACAGCACAAAGTAGTATCAGTCTTAATAAAATGATAACATTATTTGTTTATCATTTGTGCTCCCATATGAGCAGTCTATTAATTAAGATTTAGGGCCAGACTGTACAACTCTTACCTTGATGAGCATTTATACATGTAAGTACGGGTTGAATCTCAATAATCCAGCACCCTTGGGACCTGACCAGTGCAATACCACAGAATTTGCCAAACCACAAGAGGTCAATATTGTCTAGCAGCATTAACAACACTTCCACAGCTTACTGGGCTCCTTGAAGTCATTTAAGAGTAAATTTGAGCTAAATAACAGCACAGAACACAGAGCCAGAAATGGGGGCTGTAAACAAACTTTATGAGACCATAGGAAACTTGGCCATATACCCATGGTAAGTGGATATCCGGCTAACTAAAATCATGCCGGACCATGAATGGTCCTGGACCAGAGAATGCCAGACTAAGGAAGTTCAACCTGTAGTATCAATTAGCATCACCCAGTTGGGCCCATGTTTCTGAAGCAGGTATTGTACTAAATAGAAGAGTCTCTCAGGACACACACAAAAATGTAGATATTATTCTAGAAACAAAACTGAAATCATGACCCCATACAATGATGATATACCACAAGACAAAGGGAACTAGGATTGATCTCATTTATGAGGAAGAGTTAAGAGTTCAATTTCTTGCCAGCATAAAAGGAATCTGGGTGCCCTAGTAAAAAGTTTTCAGAAGAATTGAGAAAATAAAGACACTGATGATGTTAATGACTTTTTACATTGCTAAAGAATTGATAATGTAGTGGGAATTGTGTAGATATTCAAACAACAAGGAGTAAATATGTACTGTTGTACATGGTTAGAAGTTCTTAGAATGGGCTATTAGAACCTTGTTTATTGCCTAAATCTAATCATTTCTCTCTTAGGCTAAGTCAAGATTGCAGTGCTTTTCTGGGATACCAAAAGTATCCCAGAAAAGCAATGCCGCATCCAAGGAACGCAATTTTCAAAAAACAGATGCGCTTTTTCGCCGTTCCTCTAAACCTTGTTTTATGAGGAAGAAAGGATGTGTTGAAAGAGGATTTTTTTTCCAAAATTTGGTGCCGTGTAAACACACAAAATTTTGGAAAAGTCTCTTTCGACAGTGAAGTGGAAAAAGAAACACAATTTGTGTACTGCGAATTGCGTTTCTTTTTCCAACTTACCTCTGAAGTATAGACCTAGCCTCTAATAAGAAAAGAAACTGGAAGGTTGTGTCTAAGTCCAGCCTCCCCAGTAGTCTATGGAACCCCTGTCTGGTTTAACCTACTACATAGTCTGCTTTAACCTACTACATAGTTTGCTGAATGATGCAGAGAGTGATCACTGAATACTGTATTCATCCAAAAAGAAGACTATTTATCAAATTCGCCCAGCAAATATTTGACTTCAAGGGACATGATGCTTCCCATAGGGAATCAAGAAAGACTTTTCCTCACATGTACAGATTTGCACAATTGACATTCAAGGAGTTCCCTCTCCACTCCCACAACTTCCTCTGACAGATCTGGTATTAGCCAGCACTAGAGACAGTGTTCTGAATTAGATGGACACCAGTGCTGTGATCCTATATGACAGATCCTTCATGTATGCAACCTGCCAAGAGTGTGAAATAAAATAATCATGATGAGTTTTTATTATTAAGATCGTCATAGTCATTCATGACAGTAGTCACTGGGCAAAGGCAAACCAAGTGACTGTGATTCTATTGCCTAGGCCGTGTCCAGACTCAGGGGTTCTTTCGAAAAAAGTAGCCTTTTTTCGAAAGAACTTCCCCTGCGTCCAGACTCAAGCCGCGTTCTTTCGAAATTAAATCGAAAGAATGCGGCTTTTCTTTCGACAGCTGTACACCTAATTTTACGAGGAAGAATGCCTTTTTCGAGGGAGATCCGTTGAAAGAACGTGAGTCTGGACGGGGGGAGCCCTTTCTTTCGAAAGAATTGGCCTCCAGGAAGAAGCCCTAGTGATTAGCATACTCAGATAAAAGGTAGATGACCTAAATTCTAGACCTGCTCTAAAGACTATTTAGTTTGAAAGGGGGAACCACTTAAAAGATGAGATCAAGTTGTTAGGGCACCCTTTTGAAATATAGAAGTACTAAGTTCAAACCCTTTTTCATATCAGGCAGAGGGCTGGCTGTCCTATGGTTAGGTGAGTTCCCTAAGCACAGGAGTTTAGGATTATAAGGCTCCCTCCATGGCCATATTGTAAATCTAGCCTACCTTTACTTATCAAAATGTCCCAAAATCAAAAGGAAAAGTGCCAGGTTGAGTTGAAACAAAATATTTTGCTTTGATCTGACTTAATATTTTTTACTTCTCCATCTGCCAAAAATTTTGAGACATTCTTTTTGGTTTCACTTGAAGCTACAGTTTAAAAAAAATCAACATTGCCAGGAGAGAGGGGCGGGGGATGGTATCCATTATTCACCCAGCTTCTAAAAATCAGTATTATTGCTAACATGAGCCTAGAGACAACCAGTGGGAGCACTCGTAAGACCTGATGTGAATGAGTGTAACTAGGAAAAGAAAAGCGATAGAAATGATAGGAAAAGAAAAATATTCCCAAACATAGGAATTGTCTTGTGATAAAATGGGAATGCTTTGAAGATAATCCCACTTCAAGAACTTGTTTAGATTTTTCAAACAAAGCCCTTCGCACCCTTGAATCTCTGAGGTTGTAAACAGAATAAAGAGCTACTTGCAGTGTTCCGAGCTGAAGGAGATGGTGGATTGTTTCATTCATAGGGGTTGCTGGGAGTGGGAAGGGACAATGGTGTTCATGTCATTTTTGCACAGCTCCACATAGGGTATCCCCTCTGGACAGTGTACAGAGGACTGATTGATCAAAGCTATGCATAGTCCTTCAGTCCTCAAACTGAAAGATCCTAGGACTAATCAAGGAATCTAGTTTCAGATGCGATTGTCTGGGAGACCTGCAAATAGCCCTGAAGCAACAGAAGACAGCCAGCGACTCTGCACGTGTTCCAGTTACCACTTGAAAAGAAATATTTTCCCCTCTTATATTTGGGGTTGCCAACTTTCTAATCCTGAAAACCCAACACTTCTGTCTGAGGCCCTGCCCTGTCCCACCTCTTCTTCCAGGTCCCATCCTCAGACCCACCTGTGTCCCTCCTGTTACTTCTTCTCCACCCTCTCTTCCATCCCCCCTGGAACTCACCTGCCACCTGCAGAATGTGACTGGGAGGAGCATGGCTGGGTAGATCCTGCCTACCTGCCGACTGGGGCACAGAAGGGCGCAGACTGGTCAAATGGAGGCACAGTAGGGTGCGGAAATCAGGGCACAGTGGGATGGCAGGGATAGACCCACTCCCAGATGGTGCCAGTACCTAGTTTGGACCAGGTCCGGGAGCCATCCAGTTCTCTTCATCAGACTAGGAGACAAGTCGACCAGCAGCTGCTAAGCAGAGCTGTTCTTCCAGGATCCAGCAACAGCTGCTGCTCTTCCTGCCCCCTAGTTTCCCAATCAAAATAATAATTCCTGAAATAACTATTTCCAAATAGCACATCCACACCATAGGGAAGCCTTGAAATTAGCCCGAGGCAGGTGCCGTTAATGTGGACATGCTACCAAGACTTAGAGCCCCAGGAATCACTGGGAAGTAATTACTCTGAATGGCTCCAGGGAGTAGTTATTTCGAAATAGCAGCAATGGAGCATCCACACAACTGCTATTTTGAAATAACTATTTCAAAATAAGTATTATTCCTCATGGAAAGCAGGAGTTTTTATTTTGAAATAACCAGCACTAGTTATTTTTAAATAATGGGCTTGGTAGTGTGGATGCTCTGCTTCTTATTTCAAATTAAGAGGAGTTATTTCAAAATAACTCTCTACTGTAGACCAGGGGTAGGGGTACATCTACACTACAGAGAAGATTGAAGCTTCCACTGTTAATCTGTCAGGGTTCGAATTAGCAGATCTAGTTAAGACAGCTAATTAAAAGTAAAAGGAGCACTCCAGTTGATGCTAATAACCCTGCTTCCATATTCTCCCTTTGATTTCCTGCAGTGTAGACAGCACCAAAAGTCAAGTTAAACCACTTTGACTTCAGCTATGCAATTAATGTAGCTGAAGTTGCATATCTTAATTCAACTTTGTCCTGTACTGTAGATGTACCCTAGCTGACCACAGGCACAAGCATGGTTTCCCTAGAAGCTCTACTCTTCTCTACTACATGGGATTCATATGTGATAGATAAATCTCTTTTCCCTGGCAGTCTCAACCTGAGATATGAGGAGGGATGCCTGTGCGGGAGTATGAAAACTATCCCTGAAGGCCCCTTAGCACAAATCTCCAGCATTGGCTTCTTGTAGAAGCTATAGAGATGAAGGTGCCTTCTTCCACCTCAAATGCTGCCTTTCTGGTTTCACTCCCTTGATAGAGATGATGGAGGAGACAGCTACTTCCCTGGAGCCATCTTGTTTCCAATCCTACCGCACTCCTTAGGAAAAGAGGACACAAGGCTCCCCTGCCTGGCTTTGGCAAGAGAAGTTGCACTCTGTACACACACAGATGACTAAGCACCAAATGAGCCACTTGATCAAAAGTGGGGAGAGGCAGAGCAGAAGACACAAATGGGTCCCTCTGCCTCTGCTCAGCCTAGCTCTCTCTACCTGAAGGCTTAAGCCTACAGGGGCACCAGCTGCTGCACATTTCTCAGAGGGGAAAGCAGAAGTGAAAGGACAATCCTCTATAATCAGTTCCAGCCCAGGCTGGGAATTAGGCAGACATTATTGAACAGAAACAGAAGACAGAACTATGTAGCACTTTAAAGACTAACAAGATGGTTTATTAGGTGATGAGCTTTCGTGGGCCAGACCCACTTCCTCAGATCAATATGTGGAAGAAAATCGGCACAACCATATATACCAAAGTGATACAATAAAAAAAAAAAAGTGAAGGCATGTGAAATTGACAAATCAAATTTTAGAACAGAGTAAGGGTGAGGGAGGAAGGTAAGTTTCTGTGAGGTAGTGACATGGGGTGATAATAGGGGATGTTTCTGTGAGGTAATTACATTAGGGTGATAATTGGGGAAGCTATCTTTGTAATGGATAATTAGAGTCTTTGTTTAAACCCATACATAAAGTGTCAAATTTAAGCATGAATGACAATTCTGAAGCATCTCATTGAAGTCTGGAGTTAAAGACTTTTTGAAGCAATATGCTACACCAGACTAACGGCTGCATCTCTATCATTATTATTGAATAGAATTGTTAGTTTAAAAATTGGATCTATCATTTGGAATTTTCCTCAGAAAAGCTCTGCAGCAGTGGGGCCTGGCAGCTGCTGTGTGGTAGTGGGGGCAGATAAAACTGGAGGGAATTTCAGGTGGGTGGCATTCACCAGCTTCCAGGTCACTGTTTTGGTTCTGGACTCCTGTGCTGCACTGAGGTACCTATTATAATGGATTTATGGGCCTTACCTTGAAGAATAGACACATGCATGAAATTATTAGATGGATTAGCTGGTTTACTCTAGCACCTGGCTGCTAAAATGTTGATGAGTCCTTGGCCAGATGATCTTCATTCTTATAGAAGTTAGGTGTGACACTGTGTCAGGACCCTGGAAGCCCCATATTCACCCCTGTGGTGTGATTATGTTATGTTTTATACCATGTGGGCCTGATGATGTATCATTGGAGAAGCTGAATCACTGGAGAATTGTTGAATTATCATTGCATGTGAAGTTATGTTCTATGTCTGCTACTGAAATAAATTGTGAGGTAGGGAAAGATGCACAGCCAGACTTTCAGTGGCAACAAAGTACTCAGTGAGACAGACTTACATCAGGATCAGTTGGACAGTGGTGTCATAGCCTGTCAAGTTAACTTACTACAGGGTGGACCTCCCTGGTTTGGCTCCCTCGGCACCTGAGTGGTCCTGGACAAGGGAGTTTGCTAGATCAGGGAAGGTCTGGGGACTAGGAGGATAGTGTCAGTCTCTCTGCTAGGCTCTTTTCCCCAGCTCCCTGGCACCTCTGCCGTTGGCTCCCTGGCTGTGGCAGCCCTATGGTCTCTACAGTCCTGTGAGGTCCAGCGGCCCTGCTGGCCCCAGGAGCTCCAGTGGCAGCCCCACCAGCATTCACGGGTCCTGCCTGCTGTGAGCTCTTCAGCCTCCCCACTTCCTAGCCCTGCCTTCTGTGGGCTCTGCAACTCTGTCCCTCCTCAGGCTCCAGCAGCCCCACCAGCTTACCAGCCTGTCTGCCTGCAGGATCTGGTGCCCCGTGGGCTCTGCTGCCCTACTAACCCTACCGGGCTCTTCTCCCAGCTGCCAGTAACCTCTGTGCTGGGGCTCTCTAGTCCAGCAACATCCATGGTTGGACCACAGATGTTGCTGAACCAGAGAGTCCCAGACCACAAAGGTTCAATCTGCACCTCCACTTTCCTAACGAAATAATTTTCGAATGTAGCAGTTACCAAACAATACCTGAAATGCTAGCAACACGTATACTTGAATCCGTATTTATGCTCTTGCAACTTGTTCATTTGTTTTTTGGGGTATAACTGCATGCTACTGCAAACGTAGGAGGAAATTATGAGTATATAGTTCTGACTCTGAATTCTAGTACTAAGATCATCTCTCCTTCACTGTTGCATTTTTAATGTCTGAACAAACTAAAATTATTCAAATTTCTTCAATGGCTTAAAATATTTATGCTCCTGTGGAAGTCTTAAGTTCATAAAGGAATTGATAATAGAAGCAATGTACTGTAGTAGTCAAAATTTTATGATCCTTTAACTTTTGGGTACTCCATGACTCACCTGCTCAGTTATTTAGTCCTGCATATTTTTGAGACTGAGTTCCTTTTTGAAAGGACTCTGTGCTTTGACTTAAACACAATATATTATTGAGGTTTTCAAAACACACCCGAGATATTGGGGCTCTGTCTACACTACAGATAAAATTGAAGCAGATGCAGTCAATCTTCCAGGGTTCATATTAGCAGGTCTAGTGAAGACACACTAATTCGAACTGAGAGGCACTTCCACTGATGATGGTAGTCCTGCTTCTATGAGGAGTAAGGGAAGTTGAAAGAAGAGTATGCTCATGTTGACCTACCACAATGTGGACAAGACCAAAATTCACATTAAGACACTTTGACTTCAGCTATGCAATTAACATTGCTGAAGTTGTGTATTTTAATTCAAACTTATCCATTAGCGTAGACCAGGCCCAAAGGCCTATTTGAAACCATGGGAAGGTGGGCGGGCAAGGCCCGCCCACGTTCTAAAAGCCCCTCCCCAGCCTTTCGGGAGGGACAGCTGGACCCACGTTCAATTGATTCCGGGGGACAAATAATGACAAAAGGGGACAAGGAGTGCAGGCCGCCGAAGCCTTCCAGGCAAACCAGCTAGAGAAGGCAGCAGCGCCCCAGGACCGGAAGGACAGCAGCCAGGGGGGCACGTACTGGCGCTCCAGCAAGAGGGCGGTACGAGGGTCCCACCGCTTTTAACTGTTTCTGCCCGGTTTCGAACCAGGGACCTTTCGCGTGTTAGGTGAATGTGATAACCACTATACAATGGAGGGAATAAGGCCAAGTCTACACTGCAAAGCAAAAAGTGAATTAAGCTATGCAATTTCAGCTACATCAGTTGTGTAGCTTAAGTTGAAATAGCTTAATTTGACTTTTGGCACTGTCTACACAGCAGGAAGTTGAAGGAAGAACACTCTTTCTTCTACTTCCCTTATTCCTTGTGAAATGAAGGTTACCCTGAGTGAGTAAGAAGTCTTCAAGCTCAACATTATTTTGAAATAATGGCTTGTTGTGTAGACATGCATTTTGTTATTTCAGAATAATGCCAATTATTCCAAAATAACTAGCGTTATTTCAAAATACCTTAGTCCGTGTCTACACAGCAGGAAGTTATGTCAAAATAATGTCAAAATACTGTCAAGCTGGAGAACTTCTTATTCTGACTCCTGTAATCTGATTGTATGAGGAGTAAGTGCTCTATTTCAAAATAAGTGCTGTGTAGAAACTCCCAATTTCAATTTCAAAATAAACTACGCAATTGACATAGCTCAATTGACATAGATTATTTCAAGTTAAACCCTGCTGTGTAGACACACCCTAAGAGAAAAGAGGAGAATCCTAATTCCTTTGTTACTGTTACATGTACACTATTTCATCATTGATCTGGAAGCTAGAAAGGGAGAAGATGAGAATGCTCAATATGTGCTGGCTACATTTTCATAATTTACAGGTGATTTGGCAATTCAATTTTCCATTATACTGAAGACTAAAAATATGGTCAAATCCGCATGGGATTTGGGATGAATGACAGCGAGGGAAAAATCTGAACCTAAAGACCCAGATTTTGTAAGGCTGTATCTAGACAGCAGCGTTATTTCAGCATTATTTTGAAATAAGCTATTTCAGAATAACTATTCCAGAATAGCTTATTCCGAAACAAATGTGCAGTGTAGACATAGCCTCAGTGTCCTTTATCTTTACATTTTGTCAGATCAACCCCTCCCCACACTCCCAACATGCACAGAGTTATGGGCTGTTCAAAATCCAGATCTGTATCCAAAATTTGTGGTTTGCACCAATAGCTAATCTAAGGAAAGAGCTAAAGTGAGACATTTGATTTAGAACTAGAAAACAAAGAGCAGTCACTTAGGAATAAAATATTGTAATAAAGCCGGTAGTTCATTTTTGGACACATTTGTTCCCCTCCAGCTGATCTAGCCAGTGGAGGGCACTATTACCCAATCCAGAATGTAGCAAATAAGAGGGTTTTGAAGTGCCAAGCAAACAGGAAAAGGAAATACATCCTGAGGTCAGAGCGGGACAAAACACAAAGACCTAGAGACTGCTTGTGAGCAGGAGCAGCAGGCCAGAGGCAGCAACCTGAGAGCTAGAAGCCTAGGGAAGCCTGGCTGCAAGCAACCGGAGGTAAAAATCTGAGATGGGCAGAGAAGCAGTAATGCTGCTGTCAGGAGGCCAGATGGAGCCACAGCAGAGTAGCCTGCAAGCAAGAGTAATGGGAGCACCAGCATGCATGCAACCAGAGGGTCTTCCAATGATAAATCTGTTACCTTTCCCTGCTCGTACTGGTCTGTGCAGTAGAACTGGGTTAGAAAATGTCAAGTTGGTATTTTAACAATGTGATCACAGCCAGGGTATTGACTAGGACTACCTGAAACAAGGAGATGCAAAGGAATCCTGTGCACCAAGCGCAGAGGTGGTGTGGGAACCCAGCAACACTTGGAGCATGTATGGTGCATGCCTCTGAACCAATGTTCCCTCTAAGATTTTCCAACCATGATCGGAGTGAGTTTTGGCTTATGCACCAATATTGAGGTCATATGCACTGGTTTGGATATGTGCTAACGCAGCACCCAATTTATTAACACAAACACGTTCCCAGCCATCGGAGCAGAACCCGCCCCCCCTTCCCTGTGTCCTTCGTAGGACCCAGTCCCCCACCCCATCGGCTCCCTCACCACGCCATCTCAGCCAGCCCCACTCACCAGAGCAGCACTTGACGTGTGAGTGCTGCAGAGCGGCTCTCCAGAGGAGGTGGGCAGGGGAAGAAATGTTTATGCACAGCCGTGCAGGTGCACACCATAGCAGGAACTATGCTCTGAACTTATGGCAAAGAATGTTTGACTGAAACAGTTTACTTCAAAAAGCTGATTAAACAAAAGCAAACTTTTGTGTAGAAACTTCAGTTTAGAAAAACACATGGGAAGCTTTCTCAGGTACACGATAGGATTTCAGGCTGGGGCGGGCAGCAGCCCACCACCACCAACCCAATAGCTTGGGCAAATCACCTGGGATGTAAAACAGCGAGGTTCAAGTTCTCGTTCTGCCTGCTTAAGAACAAGGCTTAAATCTGGGGTTGCCATATCCCAGCAGTATTAAGCAGCAGACTACTAGTTATCATAGGGCAGGTCTGTCTCTCTCAAAAGTGTCCAGAGTTCTCAGTTTCATCCCAAGTAAGAAGGGGAAAAGGGATTCAATCTTAAAAATTCTCATTGGCCAGGAAAACAGTTCCCAGTCCAATCCTACTCACCACATACTAATGCTAAGGATGCATCTACATAGCACCCTAAACTCGAAATAAAATACGCAATTTGAGCTCCGGGGCGAGAAAAGCCCCGTTTGTAAGTGCGGATCCGACATAAGTCGGATCCACGTAAGTCGGGGACTGCCTATATTAGGATACTACCTTTTGTACATCAAGAGAATGGTGCAGATACAATAAAAGTTAGGAGAGCACCTCCTGTGATAAGCAACTAATTTTCAGTGGTGCCCATAGTACACCACACCTAGTCAGGGTCATTGAGCTTTCATAGCATTTGATCATCTTATCTTTTGGAGGCAACCATAATAACAGCACCAGCCCTGTTACCAAAACAAATTGGCCTGTCATTAGAAAAACAGCTCCTTCAATAGCCAACAAAAGAGCTGCTAGGGTAAAATCACGAGTGGCTTGACCTCTAAGGAGAGGGTTCCTTTGCATTGAGAACTATCAGTTATATCCAGTATTATTTGGGGGTTGGTTTTACAGTGCTAATGGAATAGGCTTGCTGCCAGGTATCTGACAACACTGTCACCAACTTTACTCCTTTAACCGTCATCTGTGGGTAATTCCACCAATCCTATTTCCCATCAGTAAATTACTCCTCCTGGGTATGTCTACACTACCCCGCTAGTTCGAACTAGCGGGGTAATGTATGCATACCGCACTTGCTAATGAAGCCCGGGATTTGAATTTCCCGGGCTTCATTAGCATAAGCGGGGAGCCGCCATTTTTAAATCCCCGCTGCTTCGAACCCCGTGTAGCGCGGCTACACGGGGCTCGAACTAGGTAGTTCGGACTAGGGTGCCTATTCCGAACTACCGGTACACCTCGTTTCACGAGGAGTACCGGTAGTTCGGAATAGGACCCTAGTCCGAACTACCTAGTTCGAGCCCCGTGTAGCCGCGCTACACGGGGTTCGAAGCAGCGGGGATTTAAAAATGGCGGCTCCCCGCTTATGCTAATGAAGCCCGGGAAATTCAAATCCCGGGCTTCATTAGCAAGTGCGGTATGCATACATTACCCCGCTAGTTCGAACTAGCGGGGTAGTGTAGACATACCCCCTGATAGACTGTCCAGGAATTAGAGATTAATCTTTAATTAAAGATTAAGTCATGTGATGAAAACTCCAGGAATAAATCCAACCAAAATTGGCAATCCTATACTAAGCTGGCAGGTACAAATTCAAACATCTCTGTGCTAGACTGCTGTCCTACCAAATGACAGTTCTGTTTAGAATAGGCTGGGTGACAAATATGGTTTTATTGCGTGGATCTTTTCCCTCACTTTTTATCTCCCAATTTGGGGGCATCTGGAGCAGCATTCTTTCATTCTGAAGGCTTTTAATCTCCTAATAGATTGATCATGTCTTTCCAGGGGTGGCCCGGGTGCCCAGTGATGACATCGTGGCCATTGATGATGACATCACGGTCATGGACGTTGATGGCCGTGCAGGCGGGGGCGCTGATCGCACCTTCCGCCTGGGGTGCCAGCTGCCACAGCCGGCCTCAGGCTGCTCCTGTGTCTCTCAAATTATCTATTAGCCTTCAGATTGAACTTTAATTTCTTCTCCACCATCTTTACACCATTGTTTTCTGTAGCTTGTACTTAGGGTTGCCAGGTGGCTGGTTTTGAACCGGACAGTCCAGTATTTGAGCTTTCTGTTTGGGAAACAAATTAAGAAAATATAAATGTCTGGTATATTCTAAATAAGATGTAATGTAGATTGTGATGTAATGTCAAGTGTGTCCGGTATTTTTGTTGAAACCACCTGGCAACCCTATTTTGTACCATGTGCTCAGGTGAAGTGGAAGGCAACAACATTGATTAAGGGTATGGAACAGCTTGTGTATGAGGTGACGTTAAGAGGCCTGGGACTGTTCAGCTTGGAGGAGAGATGACTAAGCGGTAATATGACAAAGGTCTATAAAATCATAACTGTGGAGAAGGTGAATAAGGAAGTGTTATTTACCCGTCCAAGAAAATAATTTATTCTTGAGTTGCAGTTGCCACAAAGTTAACAGAAAACCAGAAGCCTGTGTTTGGGGTATCGAAGGATTGTTTGAGATTACTTACATGAGTTAGGACTACTCAGCAAGAACACAGGTTTGCACAGTGAAGCCCTTAAATAGAAGGTATTAAATAGAGAGGGTTTGTAGACACAAAGGCTAGGTCTACACTATCACCATTTTTCACTAAAAGCTACTCAAATTGCACTCCTTAATTTGCGTAGTTTTTTCCAATTGCTTTCCCATATGGCAGAAAAGCCTCCTCTTTAGGACGAGCCCTTATTCCTCATAGAACGAGGTATACAGGGCTCCCTGAAAGAGCATATTTGCTCTTCCAACAAAAAAAGGGAAAGAGCAAATGCGTTCCCTGAATGCGGTGGAGTTTTTCCGGGATACCTCTGGAAAAACTCACCAGTCTAGATGTACCTAAAGTCTGAAACCAGATCTAAACTCCTTAGAGGTTTGTGGGAGCTTGGATCCAGTTTGGAATTAACATAAGTTAGGAAGTTTTCATATCTGGGGTTTTTCTAGTTCCGGTCCAACTCTTCTCTCAGCTAGTCTTTGCATTTTGAAACTTTCACCCCCCCCCCCCCATGAACCAACCAGTAAAATCGAGAAGTACAAAAATGTTTTGATTGCCAGACACTGAATAATAATGCAAAGTATAGAATTGCTCTGCTTGTTTCAAAATGAATATAAATGTAAACGCAGGAATTCTATGTTATGATTTTTGATTAGACATCATACAAATCATAGGCTTTTTATAAGTCAAATAAAAGTCTCTGTGATTCAGAACAAAAATAAATCTAATCATTTGGAATCTAGTTTTATTACTGTTTCTGGGAGGGAAAAAACCCCAGGAGACAGTACCTCAGCTGATTCTCTTTAGATCTTATTACTGGCAGCCTTTTAATTTGGAATGTTTGTCGTTGTGTGAACATCTGAAAAGTACTAGTATTCCAGGCTCTTTTTTTCTTTAGAATTTGGTTGTATTTCAATTATTGTATTTTAACTATTATAAAAGGTCACTGATTTTTAAAAAGGCTTTAGTGTAAGAGGCATTTACAGTATATTCTTTTCCTCTGGCACCACCTTTTTTTAAATACTGTATATGATGTATTCATGTATAATGTCATTTTCAGTGAGAACTAACAGTTTTATCCAGTATTATGTGGGGGGTTATTTTATAGTGCTAATGGAGAGCACTTCTAAAAGTATCAATTGAGGGTAAGTTACTTAGGCTTTGTCCACACTGTCAAGTTATTTTGAAATAAGATATTTCAAAATAATAACTCCCAAAATAACTATTTTGAATTAAGCTTATCCCTCTTCACAAGCAAGAGTTATTTCAAAATAACAAGACCCTTACTTCAAAATAACAGGCTTAGCAGTGTGGATGTGTAATGGCTCCCAGGCAGATTTGAACCTGGGATCTCTGAAGCAGAGTATAGGATCCTTTTTTCGAAAAGTAGCCTTTTTTTGAAAAAAACTTCACCTGCGTCTAGACTACAGCCGCGTTCTTTCAAAATTAAATTGAAAAAACGTGGCTTTTCTTTCGATGGCGGTACTCCTCATTTCACAAGGAAGAACGTCTTTTTTCGAAAGTGCTCTTTCGACAAAAGGCGTTCTTGAATGCAAACAGGGTTTTTTCAAAAGAGAGCATCCAGACTGCCTGGGTGCTCTCTTTCGAAAAAGCGGCTCACTTTTTCAAAAGAAGAGGTTGCAGTCTAGACACTCTCTTTCAAAAGAGGCTTGTAGTCTAAACGTAACCTAGGTGTGGGGGTTACAGACACTCACTTTGTTATTTCAAAATAACATGAGTTATTTTGAAATAAAACTGTAGTGTAAATGTGCCCTTACGGTGTGTCTAGATTACAGAGTTTTGTCGACAAAAGTGGATTTTTGTCGACAAAACTATACTTGAGTCTACACTACCGCCAAGTTCTGTCGACATAATGTCGACAGAACTCGGCAGTTTTGTCGACGGCGGTAAACCTCATTCTATGAGGAATAACACCTTTTGCCGACTGAGTTCTGTTGACAGAAGGCGTTATTGCATCTACACTGTCCTTTGCATCTACACTCTCGTGAAATGAGGAGTAACAGTAGTTCGGACTAGGAAGCCTAGTCCGAACTACCTAGTCCGTGCCACGTGTAGCCGCGCGGCACGGAAGCCGCACTAGCGGACATTTAAAAATGGCAGCACCCGGCAAGATGCAAATGAAGCCCAGGAAATTCAAATCCCGGGCTTCATTTGCAACTCCGGTTGCCTATGTAAGCGGGGGAATGGTCCCGCTATTGTGGGGAACTTTCCTGGCTTCTATACACCCCGGTGAAATGGACCAGCGAAAGGATCTGAGTCCCCGCTCCCACTTCCTTTACCCCACGGCCTCCCTGATCCTGAGGGCTCCCCCTCCACTCTCCTGAGTAGCAGAGCCCTCGAAACCCCAACAAGGCTGGGCCCAGGTTTCCTGGGGCTTAATCCCCGACCTTGTAGTCACTAGGGGCAGGAGTTAGGGTGTCCCCACTCCGAGGTGCTCTCTTTACACTGCAGGCCTTCTTGGCCCAGTGATCACTTCATAAGGTTCAAAGCAAATACAATTTATTAAACATCAACTGATTAAAGAGAAAAGAATAAGAAAAAATGAGAATGGTTAAATGAGAACACACAGCCCTGCTCTGTAGCACAGGGACATCAAAACAGCAGCCTGCAGAGTGTAAGGACAGTCCACAGTCTCTTCCTTAGAGGCCCCTTAGAGGCCTTGGATGTGCTGCGGGGGGGGGGGGGGGGGGTGCTGCAGGCTGGACACGCTTGCTCTGGCAGTGACCACACAGCCTCAAGCTCTAAGTGGCCAGACCCCTCTCCCAGTCCAGAGCCTCTCTCCACACTTTGCAGTTCCCAGCTGCTCACCACATCCAGCTGCAGGGTGCTGCCTGGCCAGTCTCTAGCTTCTTGCGTTGCTTCTCTGTTCCTTTTGGCTCTCTGAGCACTGCCAGTCTGCTGCTCAACACAGGGTCTGCGCTCCTTGAGCTGTGTGTGTCTGGCTCAGCTGCTGCAAAAACTGCCCCTCAGCACACAGCTTGCTTTGCTTGGGCTGTCTCTCAGCTCCCTGTTTTTGCAGGACTTCTTCTGCACACTGCTTGCCCCCCTTGGGCAGTCTCTCAGCTCTCTGTTTGTTCAGAGAGAGCCAGAACAATCCCAGCTCACAGGGAGGATGGGTCCTGGCCTCTTGCTTTTCTCACTGGCCTGTCCAACTTGTCAATCAGGCTAAGCTGGAGTGTTGGCTGCTTTCCATTGTCTCTGGGGTCTGTCAGTCTCATGGACCCTTCCCCTGTTGACACTGGGAGCTGGCAAACCAAAAAACTCCCACAGAGTTTAAGTAAGGGGCTAACAGTCCCCTTACACCTACATTACCACCCTAGTTCGAACTAGGGTGGTAGTGTAGACATACCCTGAGAATCTAAAATCTAAAAGTATATTTAAAAAAAGAAAGGGTGAGAATTAAAATTGTGAAAGGAATCAAATTACATACACCAACTGCAAAGTTGTTGGTGCACGCTCACGGCAGAGGGGGAATAATTTCCTGGCTTAAATAACGTTTCTGGAATACAAGTCTCTGCATTAATCCTTTGTTTTCAGCTTCAGTTCATAGCAAAAATTCTCTAGCGGTGAGAAGCAGAATTGAAGACAAAACGGAGGAATCTCCAGGGCTCTTTTTATATCCTCAGCCATGTGGCATGACTCCCATTGTTTTCCTGTGTAAAAGTCTCACAGCGCCTCCTTTCACCCTCAGCTGCCCTGCCTCCTCCCTTCTGGGTACTCCAGCAACCAGAGCCACACGGCCTCCCCCCACACAGTGTGGGAGGACTGGGGGAGGAGATGAGAGGTGAGGCTGGCTGTGGCTGGGGGCGAAGGAGGCTCAGAGTGGGGGCCTAGAGGCCGAGGCTGGCTGCAGCCCAGGAGAGGGGCAAGAGGCCAGAACTGATGCGGCCCTGGTCCTCTCCTCCCTAGCGGCTGGCAGGGGAGCCAACAGGCTGGGGCTGGCATGGCCACCAGCCCTCCCCAGCAGCCTGGGGGAAAGCCGGGCCTGCCTACCCCCCAAGACAGGGGTTTGGTGAGCATAGCAAACAGGGGGCACTGCCCCCTATTACTTTCTAATACAAAAATGATACAGGCACATGAATTGTATAAACAGAACGAGTGCTTTTTATAGACATCTCACTTGGCCTACTTTGTACATGATTTCGTGCAAACATAACAGTGGTTGCAACAATGGTTTGTATGGTCATAGTTTAATCCCATAATGTCACAGCATGCAAAGAGTCAGATCAGAGCAACCTAATTTAGCTTGAAAGTGCTGAGTGAAAAGTAACCTCCTATGCTGTATGCATGTAGCTTCTATTAAGTTTGGCTACCACTTAAAGATGTGAAATACCCAGACCTGCTAAAAGCCACACATTAACCAGGTCTGACTATACTTCCTTCCTTGCCTTGTGGTGCATACAATATTTATGATTAAGCATTATAAGTAAATGTCAAAGAAGTTTGTGCAGCTCCAAGTAGCAGAAAATTTTATTCTGGATGATTCATTCATTGAGTCAGTCAGTCATGCATACATTCATTCATAAGTAATACTGTACTCAGCTTCAACATGCAACAAAGACTTACTTCCCTGCTGCCTTTTGATGTTTATTGAGCAAATACAGCAAACTTAGAGGTCCTATTTCAATCTTTCCCAGTATTTTTAAAGAAACAACACCTCCTCAGCAGCAAATAAATAAATGCCAAGAAAATACACATCATCCCTGTAACAAATATGCCCTTCAATAAATGATTTTATAATTTAAAATAAAATAAGGTGAGAGAGAGACCTCAAACTGAAGTAGATGGATGGAGATTTTGGTACAAACTAAAAAAGTATTTGGTTCAGCCAAACCAAAATGGGGATTTGCTGAAGGACTGCAGTCCTTCTATGCCAGGCATGGGGAACCTTTTTGGGGTTGGGGGCCACTCATAGAATCATAGGGATGGAAGAGACTTCAGGAGATCATTGAGTCCAGCCCGCTGCCCAAAGCAGGACCAACCCCAATTAAATCATCCCAGCCAGGACTTTGTCTGACCCACAGAATAATCAGTCAGGGGCTGCACACAAGTGAGAAACAAACAAAAAAAACCACCCATCACCAGTATGGGCTCCCCAATGCTGGGGAAGACCTTAGCTTCAGGGGCCAGATCCAGGCAAGCCAGGGGCTGCATCCGGCCTTCGGGCCTTAAGATCCCTACCCCTGTTCTATACCAAGAAGATCACATAAGTATGTACATATATAAGCATGTAACATTCTGAGTGATACAAACTAAAAGAGCAGTAAGAGAAACCCATAGCAGACATCACTATCCTTATGACTACTCACAACAGCTTTTGCCTTCAGTCTTATCCCTTTAGGCTCCCGTTTCTGTGAAAAAGGAGCTGTGTTTATGAGCAGGTCTCCAATCTTTTACTGCCATGTCTTGCCAGAATAGGCCACAAAAATAGCCAGCATAGGCATGCCAGCTCTTTAGTCTTTACATAAAGAAGGGAAGAGAGGTTCCATCTCATCTTAGTTTAAGAACTCTCACCCTCAAGCCAGATACAGCAGGATGGGATTGTGTCCTACCATCATAGTGCTCCTCTTTCCACTTTCCTTCCCCTCACTGATGGTGTCTCACAGCCTGACAGGGTCTGTGAAATACAGTACTATTCAGCAATGCACAGGATGCTGAAGACTGCAGAGAGAGACTGAGAATGAAAACAAGTGGAGGTAATACAGCACAGGTTCATTCCTCCCTCCCTATTTTGGGAGCTGAAGTTGGAAGTGTGGGATTATTCATTCTAACCGAGCGAGATATTGCCATACGGTTTACCCCGTTTCTAGATGGTCTTTGAGACAGGTTTGCCTATCTGGGGCATGGCCCACTTAAGCTCCTCCTGTGAGCCAACATTCTTGTGATACCGTACGCTGTTGACTGATGTATGAGAAGAGGAACTAAACTGGAATAGAGGGCTGGGAATTACAACTTACGGGATACAAAATATCTGGGGTGTCACAACAATAAAATCTTCAGTAGACATTTTCATTAGTCACAAATGAGGCAGCTCAGTATTTTTCTGATTTTCTCTACTTTGTATTTCAATGACATTCTCTGTACTTTTAAACGTAATGTAATGACTCATGGTTCAGTCTTCAGAAATGTCATGGCTTTGACATTCCTTTGAAGTTAGGAGACAAAGTATAATTTTTTTGAGTTTTGCTTTGTCATCTTTGCATTTTTTCCCCAAAAGCACAATTTAAGCTTACCCTATATTATTGTTCTCTTTTATATTCCCTTATTGGGCAGCCTTCCAAAAATCTGTAATGTAAATATTCCTGTTATAGGTAAGCTAATGTTTTGACACAGTGTGTTCAATTTCTTAAGAAAGTGACTTGAAAAATATCTACATCTTTCTTCTCTTTAATTAGATTTACACGGTGGCTGTGTCTAGACTGGCCAGTTTTCCCGGAAAATCAGCCGCTTTTCCGGAAAAACTTGCCAGCTGTCTACACTGGCCGCTTGAATTTCCGCAAAAGCACTGACTTCCTACTGTAAGAAATCAGTGCTTTTTGCGGAAAAACTATGCTGCTCCCGTTCGGGCAAAAGTCCCTTTTGCGCAAAAGTTTTGCGCAAAAGGGCCAGTGTACACAGCTGAGATTTGTTTTTGCGCAAAAAAGCCCCGATCATGAAAATGGTGATCGGGGCTTTTTTGCGCAAAAGCATGTCTAGATTGGCCACGGCCGCTTTTCCGCAAAAAGTGCTTTTGAGGAAAAGTGTCCGTGCCAATCTAGACGCTCTTTTCCGAAAATGCTTTTAACGGAAAACTTTTCTGTTAAAAGCATTTCCAGAAAATCATGCCAGTCTAGACGTAGCCAGTAATTGCAAGTTTTTCCTCTTCATTTTTCTTTGTCTTATCCTTATTTATTTCTCTTTGAGAGTTTATAGCAGAGGTGCATGCATGTTGTCCATATTTTCCTTCTAATGTTAGTTTTTAAAATAGCAAATTCTTGCATCTCACATATTAAGGTATTGTATCTTCTCCGGTTAGCATTGTATTCTTGGCTTTGGACAATTGATATGCCATATAAAGAACAACAATCACAATATGCATGTGTTGTATGGCATACTGATATATTAATATGGCTGGCTGGGTATTTTTAATGAAAATTGTTATTCAGTTAAATATTTTTTTAAAAGTGTCTGCTTAATCTGGAAAAAAGTATAAGAAATAAAAGTCCAAAAGCTAAAATATGTGGGAATTGTTTAGGTTAAGCTATCACAGCACAGTGCATTGTGGGAATCGTTCAGTTTCTTCTTCAATAAACCTCTATGGGCCAGGCTCCTCAGCCAGTCTACAGCACCCACCATTCACCATGTACGCAGACTCCATGGATGCAACTAGTTCCCTTCTCCAGGTAACCTAGTGTATCCAGGAGAATGGGAGCATGAAGCGCTGAATTTCAACTAGCATGAGACACTGCAGTGGCATTTTCTAATCACATTATTTTGATTTTTGATTTTTCCACTGAAAAGTTCAAGTTTTCTACAGAAAATTTAGATGTAAAAAAAATATAAGTTTTCCAATCAACTTTATTAGTTATTTTACCCAAATGTACAATGTGCTACTGTGACTTGTCCCACTTAAGTAAAATAGGAAACTCACCAAATATAGTATTACACCTGATACCAGACTAACACGGCTACATTTCTATTACCTGATAGTACTGTAAGTGTTCACGGGATTAGATCTATAGTTTGTTTTTAAACATTTCAATTCTGAATATTGGATTGGGGTGCACAAGAAATGCAAGACATGGCCCTTCACCTGTTATAAAGGCATATTAACTCATGGTCACAATTTATCTCATGAGGGTTCAACTCCCAGACTGATACACAATGGGGGAAGGGTGAGGAAAGCTAGGGACAATGTAAGAGAAAGTCTTACAGTGTGCCCTAAAAGCTACCAACAAGGCACTTGAAGTTCTACAGCCCAGAGTGTCCTCAACAAAGACAATCCCGTTCCTCTCAGTGCTCCCAGGGATAAGCATTTCTTCCATTCAAATTGATCATAATTGCTAGTTTAAGATATAAGGGAAGTTACAAGTTTCCACACTATTATTGGGCACAGTTAAATCACCTTTATGCTCTCCCTGTGGCCTGGCTATCAGACAGCGTTGTTCCCCCCATTCCCAGCAACACACCAGCAATAAGCAAAATACAAGCACCAGAACTGTTTACTCTCTGGGATTCTGTCATGACACTTGCAACCTAGTTACAGTGCCATTCTCCCTAGCAGACTCAAACTTAGGGCCATTTCTTTTCTGGGCTACCATAAGAGGTTTCTATCCTATCTTGTAACAAACATAGATAGTGAAGTACAGGAAATCCTTTCAATTCACAGAATCACTATTTGCGATTTTGTGTATTCATGGGTCTCTTCCATCCCCCCCCATTACACCCCATCCCTGTGCCTGGGGGAGGGCACATGGCCTTATGTGGGCCTGTTGTGGGGCAGCAGCAGCAAAGGTCAGGGTTCCTGGTCCCTGTGGTGAGTTCCCCGCGGTTTGTTCAGGAGCTGTGGGGAGCTCACTGTGGGGGGCCAGGAGCCTCAGGGAAATGGAGTGCTCATTCTGTTCCCCCTGCACCCAGAATTCATAGATTTCACCATTCATGGTGGTGCCAGGAATGCACCCACCATCAATAGTAAGGATTTTACCGTACAGCCAATGTTACTGTTAGTATTTCCTTTTCCGTTCATTTTCCGCTGCATCTCTTTACCCACATGAAACATCATGCAGGTCATTTGAAATGACCCTCTCTTTCTATCCTGACATTGTGTACTTTGGAATATAGCCAGCTAGGAAGTGGAGTTAACCGAGTACACATCTGCTTGTCTCTTACACAAAAAAAGAAAGCGTTTTACTGTAACTCTGACATGCAAACAGACAATACTACTTTCCTCAGAAAGGACCTGCCTCTGTTCTTAATGAAGTAAATGAGAATTTTGCCACTAACTTCCCTTGAAGCAGGATTGGCCCAATGAATGTCTTTAGCTTCTCTCTCAATTTTCCCTTCCAAATACAGTATAAAGCAGGGTGTTGAAAAACTCAGCCTTCTTTGGGAGTTTGCAAGATAGCAGGCCTGGGCAGGCTGGCCAGCTGTGACCAGTAAGAGCACTGTTATCCTCACCCCACCATTTGTTTAGTCACCTGCTGCATATGTCTGTGTTTTAGGTTATTGGCACAGTAATTATTTGGGTGATTTGCCCAGACAGTACAATGAGTCACTAATTGGGGAGTCCAATCACAATATATACAATAAATACTAGTGATTGTCTCCAAAGAAAGCACACTACACAAACAGGCTCCTTAAGAATTAGAACCTGTGTTCATTCATCTACCCTTTATGAAAAGCAATATGAACATCAGAAAGCAGCATGGCAGCAGAAATACCTATGCCCAAAATAATCAAGACATTTTTCAATCTGTACATGGCTGTTTAAAAGGCAGTATGTTATGGATTGCCTCACATTTTCTGCTTTGCTTCTCTTTCACTTTTAGTCCACTAAAGCTCCTTGAGGCAATATGTAAAAGCAGCTTTCTCCTGCATTTATACTTACAAGAGAGGGCCAACCTGATCGGTTTCCACCCCATTTTGCTGCTGAAACCCCAGACATCCAGCTCTGATGTATTCCTATTTTTTAGTTCATTACACATAGTGGATCTGCTGAGCTATCCACATTTTTTCTAGAAAGTTAAAAAAAGTGTGCCCTCATTTAGCAATCAGTAAATGCCCCAGATATTACAACAGCAGAACCACTCTACTGTTTAGAGTACTTTTTTCCCATCTTAGTGTATTATGGGTGTCACATCGTAGTGTGTCTTGCCACTGTAGGATATAATACAACATGGCATGATATAATGGGATACAGCCCATGGATACAGGAAAGCAAACACACACGCACTTGGGCCTTTGACTGGTGGGGAGGGGGTGGGGGTGTGTGTTAGTTTTATTTAAAAGTTTTTCTGAGTGTTATTTTAATAGGCAAATTAATCTCTTACATTCACTGACGTAGCAAAGGTGGTATGTGTGTGGGGGGGTAATTGCCCCTCCGTTCCCCCTATCATCCCTCGGCTTGCCTGCTCCTCCTCCACCCACCACCGCCTGCTGAAGCCTCTTCCCCATCTCTCTGCCCCCAGCCCCATCCTCCTCCATTTTCAACCATGGGATAGTGCCCACCCCAAACTGGAGGGAGCAGGGAAAGATGCTGTACAAGCTCCCACCCCCTCCTCCCAGGGTCAGGCTCAGCCGTGTGCCAGGTTCATGCACCAGGTTCGGGGGGGTTGTGCAAATTTTGCTTTTGCTCCTGGGCACATAACACCCTCGCTACGCCTCTGTGTCCTGGTCTCCAAAACTTCTCAAGTCTGTGTACCTTTTCTGGTGGCAGCATACACTACAGAGCAATGGGGATATAGCTAAATAAAACTGCATCCTTACTAATTAGCTGTTAAAAGTATTCAGTATTTGTATAGCACATAGTACATTGGGGTCCTGCTCTATGACGAGGCCTTGTAAGCACTTTGGTAATTCTACTACAGCAAGGCCTATCTCTGCTTCCCAAGGGAAACCTTACTGAAGCAGCAGCTACCCTTCTGCACAAGGCCATTGTTCCAGAGCAGGCACGTTCTGTCTTGAGAAAAATACAGATGTAAGCTAATGCATTCCTTTCTGGTGAGGCTCCTTTGGCCATGAAAGGGCAGGAGGGAGGGGAGGAAAGAGGATTGTTAATAAAGGGTGGATCTACTTCCTATATGAATCTTAAACAGTCAGTTCCCATGGTTGTATACTAGTTGTTAGTGTGACCCGAACAGTGATAGATTTTGATTCTTCCCATAACCTCGTGAATAGGTCTAGGCTGAGAAAAGTCATTTCCTTTCATAAAAGATATTTTGAAATCTTTTTGCTCTGATTTGGGAAAAAACTCCAGAATTTCTGAATTCTCCATGAAAGGAAATGGTGCTCTGGATCAATCTTCCTAGAAGACAGCCATACACCCTGGGAGCCTGGACTGCCAAAGACCCAGGAACAGGTGAAAAATGAGGCAGGGGTCTAGTGGAAAGTTGCCTGCAGTCAGTGCTCTGTTGCCACCCTTCTTGATTCTGTCAGAACGTTGGTGAAATCAAGAAGTTTCTACAAAACATTTCAGTTTTGCCAAACTGGCAAATTTTGATTAAAAACCATTTCATATGAACTTTCCCAAACAACCAGCACAGTGAGCTACTCAAATTCGACATAAAGGCATTAGGGGAATAATTCCAATTTAGTAAAGTCATGGAATTGCTCTTATTTCACACCACTGAGAGATAAACGTTCTTTAAACAAGTTAGTCAGATGCAAATACCTAGGGCTCTAACAAACTCACAGTCATGAAAAATGCATCTGAGACCATAAAATCTGGTCTAGCCCATGTGAAATCTGATTTTGTGTGCACTTTTACGCTATATTATACAGATTTCACAGGGAGGAAACCAGTGTTGCTCAAATTGGGAGTCCTTCCCCAAAAAGGAGTTTAGTGGGGTCATAAGATTATTTTAGGGGGGTTGTAGTAATGCCGTACCCCTATTTCTGTGCTGTCTTCAGAGCTGCTGACTGAGGACCCACCTCTGCAAGCAGCAGCACAGAAGTAAGGGTATATCTAGACTACATGGCTCCGTCGATGGAGCCATGTAAACTAGTTTACCCGGCATAGGCAAAGAAGCAGGGATTTAAATAATCCCTTCTTCATTAAAATAAATATGGCCGCCACGCTGTGCCGATCAGCTGATCCGGCACAGAGTGGCAGTCTAGATGTGGATCTGTTGGCTGCGGAAGCCGTTGCCGACCGATACCTTATGCCTCGACAGAGCCATGTGGTCTAGACATACCCTAAGAGTGGCAATACCGTGCCATGACATCTTTACTTCTGTGCTGCTACTAGCAGTATCTCTGCCTTCAGAACTGGGTTCCCAGCCCGCAGCTGTTACTCTCCAGCTGCCCAGCTCTGAAAGTGTGACTGTCAGCTGCCCTGGTTCCAGGTATTGTTTCAGTTCTGTTAGAAGATCTCTGTGCATTTGCAGGGAGTCAGAGCCATCCTTTGGGCAGGGCAAATTAGAGTGATTGCCTCAGGCCTCGTGCTTTGATCAAATTGGAACTGTCATGCTATTTGGCTCTTTGTCCTGCTGACCGATGTACAATCAGGACATCATCTGTCCCAATATTCAGGTGAGGAGGCAAATGGAAAGGCGAGTGGCAGGTAGGTGAGCAGTGAGGAAAGCACTAGTCAGGTGGACAATGGGGCACACCAGATAGATGGTGAGGAGTCTAGCAGGGTACGTCTACACAGCAGCGTTATTTCAGAATAACTGATGTTAATGTAGTGCACATCTACACTACAAGCCTTTATTTTGAAATAATGTCGAGCTGGAGGACTATTTACTCCGACTCCTATAACCCTCATTTCACAAGGAGTAAGGGAAGTCGAAGGAAGAGTGTTCTTCCTTTGACTTCCTGCTGCATAGACAGTGCCAAAAGCCGAGTTAAGCTATTTCAACTTAAGCTACGCAATTGACATAGCTGAAGTTGCGTAGCTTATTCCGACTTTAGCCCTGCAGTGTAGACGTACCATAGGAACACAGGCAGTGGGCAGGCAGGCAAGTGACAGGCCCAGAATGGGGCAGACAGTGAGGAGACTAGAAGGGAGTCTGTCCTGGGCCTCATTCCTCCTTAGGGTTGGCCCTGCAGGAGTTTAAGAGTCTGTGGCACTACACACCTATCATTGCGCTTTGTTTTGATTATTGCGTGCTGTTTTCACGGCTAAAAGTGCCTTTTAATTCACCTGTCAAAAAAGTATTCCTGAATATTTCTGGAATATCTTCAGGGTAAGAACCATTGCTCTGTGTGGGGTTGTTCAGGCTCCTAGTATAGAACTCCTTGCAAATGCTCACTTGCACCTAGTAAGCTAGCTAACCCAATACATGTGATAAGGAAGTGATAAGGAAGTGCCTCCCCAGTGTCCCTAGAAACATGGCTAAAATTAAAAAATTCTCCACAGCCCCAAAGTTGGCAATTGAATCGATAGTCTCTTCATATTGGAAATCATACTTTAGCACCTAATCCAATCTATGCCCTGAAACAACAAGTCCTAGTCATTCTGTAATCTGTTTTCCAAGGGGACTTTGCCACTATCTCCAGGAAAAGATTATTTCAATTCTGCTTATGCTTGAGAACTGCTTTACTATAAGTCATTTAAGCAAAACTTATAAAAGAATCTGGCGAGTCACAATAAGGTTATGATTAAGGTCTGAGGTGCAATAGGTCCTGAAACTCATTGAATTTTAGCTGAGCTGGCGCTACAGTACCAATGAAATTGAAAACTCATTTTGCAACTTAAATCTGCAGCTATAACTCTGGATACAAAAATATAGAGACCTTGTGATGGAGTCGGGTCACAGATTTCCTTGAGAATGTCACTTAATCCTACCACTGAGCCTGCCTTCCTGCCCCCTGGAGTGTCCCACCACCCTGTCTTGCTAAGCCAGAAGCTCTGGTCTCCCACAGCAAAGCACAGAGTTGGGGTAACAGCCCAAAACAAAGAAACACAGACACTGAAAACAAGTCTGCTCCGGTATGGCTCAGTCACAGGCAGGGACATCCTTAGGATTTACGGGGCTCTGTGCACTACTGTTAAGCTGGTGTCCCTTTGCCTACTGGGTGGGAAACAGAGCATGATTTTTTAGAGATTTGATTTTATAGTCCTCAGCAATACACTAATGAAATATTTTAGAGCAAATTTTAAACACAGTGGCTGTGTCTACACTGGCATGAATTTCCGGAACTGCTTAAAACGGAATACTATTCCGTTTTCAGTTTTTCCAGAAAAGGAGCATCTACGTTGGCAGGCTGCTTTTCCGGAAAAGCCCTTTTTCTGGAAAAGCGTCTGTGGCCAATGTAGACGCGCTTTTCCGGAAAAGAGCCCCGATCGCCATTTTCGTGATCGGGGCCTTTTTCCAGAAAAGACTACTGGGCTGTCTACACTGGCCCTTTTCCAAAACAGTGTTCCGGAATAAAGACTTATGCCCGAGCGGGAGCAGAATAGTTTTTCCAGAATAGCGTCTGATTTTGTACAGTAGAGTGTCGTTGCTTTTCCGGAAATTCAAGGGCCAGTGTAGACAGCTCGCAGCTTATTCCGGAAAAGCGGCTGATTTTCCGGAATAAGTGGCCCAGTGTAGACACAGACAGTAAATTCAGAAACTGACAGTATGTACCTGGCACTGTCAAATGCCTCTTTAACTGCTTCATTACTACTTGAATGGCTCTTTCACAGATTCAAGATTTTGCTAATAGGTCTGGAAGGCTCTCACTTTTAAAGTAGTTAGATCCTCTCTTGAGGAAGCAGAGCCACAAAACAGGAACAGGAAGAGGCAGTTGGGTGAACATTAGGACCCACTTTTGCCCCCATGCAGTGTAGGCAAGGACAACTTTGTGTCACAGGGACTTGACAAGGCTCCCTGCCTCCCCCAGTGCACAGCTCCAATGGGATCAAAACCCCAGATAAAACATTCTTATTCTGTATAAAAGTTAGAGCGAGCAAGCTCATAAATTTGCCCCTTTATCAAAGAAAGAAAGAGAGATATGCACAGCTGTTCTCTTCCCTTCCTCTCCCCCTTTCCCCCAAGTTCATTAACAAACAAGTGATTTTATTCAGTCTAAAAAATATAATTTAACTGGTTGCAAGTGACACAGTGCAAAATTAATTATAAAGCTGAATAAAACCTACAAGCCAGATAATCTTAATATTCTAAGAAACTAGTTACATGCAATTTCTTACCCAACCAGCTATCTTAATTATCTTCCCCACAAAATAGGCAGCCTACTAGTTTAGGCTTCCCCCTGTTCAGTCTTAGAGGTTTCCAGCAGGCATCTTGGTGGTATGCCAGGGATGTCATGGTGTCTTCCAACCAGAGATGTCAAATTGCAGTTAATCAGCTAATCAAGTAGTCAATGAAATTTCCATCAACTATTCTACTAGTCGATAAGGAGAGGGCGCTTGCAACCCCTGCTGTGGCTCTGCAGTTTAAATGTAGTAGGAGCCGGGTGCACAGCAACCCAGCTCCTACTATATTTAAATGGCAGAGCTGCAATGGGGTTAGCTCCCAAAGGTGGTATGAATTGGGACTGTTCAGTCCTGGGGACACCAGCTGTGGGATGCTGTGGGTCTGCCTTCTGCATACATATACCCAGTCACTCTGCACCACGGAGATGGTGCTGGAGGGAGGCAGTTTTTAAGCCAGCTTCCTCTAGCACCAGCTCCTGCTTCCCCACCTTGCTGCCTCTGACACAAAAGCGGGGGGCGGGGACGGGGGCGGGAAGCAAGTAGTCAACTCAACTACTCGATAAACATATGCTTATCAGGTAGTTGACTACTCCATTACATCCCTAATCCCAACTGCCAGCTCCCCTATTGTCTGGTTCCCTGCCTATAAATAAATTTTTGTCCAAGGTGCAAATCCTTTGTGTTCAGCTTCAGCCCTTTCTCCCCTTCCCACCTCCCCCCCGCCCGCCAAAAAAAAAAAGCACCACATTCAAAATGGGTTCCAACATCAGGTGACGTGGCCACATATCTTGACAGAACCAACCATAGGCCAGACTTCCAGGAAACACAAGACTATTGACAAACCATTGTCTTGAGCACTGGGCCATTAAGTTCCTTAAATAGCACTAATGACTTCACTAGCGCAAGTTTATACTTCATATTTCTAACTTCAAATTCAGGAATGATACATGCACACACAAAATGTACACATTCAGGGGATTACAAGTTCTTCCATGATAGGCTATGTTGACCCATTTTGCAGAGAGCAGATTCATATTCAAACATATTTCCATAAAAAATGCAAGAGCACAAAGTCACAGATGTATTTTCCACATTTGCCTGCAGTTATCTTAACTGGTTTGCAACAGATCTACAGCAATCTGGGGAAGTCAGTCTCCAGACACCTATGGTAACCTGGATCAGCAAGGGTGGCAAAATGCATAATTTTAGTGTTGTAGGGTCAGGACAAACTGCTCACAAAGCTCCAGAAATGTAGCTCCTTTGTGTGAAAGTTCTGCAGCTAACACGAGGTCTGCATGATAAGAACCAATAACCTACAAATTATATACACTATATCCCCTGTCAAAACTCCCTGTTCTTGTTTCCTTCACACTTCTGTCCACTTACAGTCTTTTGTTGACCTAAGGTTGCTAAGTGTGTTACAAACTTCAAAATTGATTAGACACGTAAAAAGCAAATTATGAGCAAATATATGCAATGTGTGATCTAAGGGACTAAACAAGAATTAAAATCACTTAAACAGTTGAAGAAACCAACCAAAGAAACAGGAAACAGCCCCTTTTACCTGTGGAAGACAGCTCAAATAACACCAGAAACCAGAAAGAAAAAAAAGAAGAGTACGGGTGAAAATATATATATGTACTTAGAGTCAAATGTTTGAAGTTTCTTGGCAAATTTGTCTCATACAAGCTAGCTTGAAGAGCATTACTGCTGAGTTAAATGCTATGTCATGACATTTTGAAAAGCCAGGTGAGCATTGTTAAATGTTCCACTGCTTCTAAGGTCAACAGTTAGTGAGCTGGACTTTAGCACAACTGCTTTTGGAAACACATTTCTCTTTACATCCTTCTATGCACCATTCCCAATTTAAATAAAATAAAGAGTTCAAAAGCTCAAGAGTTGAACTGTAAACCATGCTCAATGGAAAGCTTTTGTTCAGTCTGCATCTGTTAGAACGGCTTGTGGCATTTGCAGTCTATAATTTGAAGAAAAAAAATAAATTTCACAACATGAGAAATCACAAAAAGAATTAAAACTCAGATGCCTTATGAATAGTAACCCTGGTTTGGCAGCCCATTGTAATTTGCCAACCATAAAAACATTTTTAAAATGTGAAACACAAAACTAAGTACATTATCTTGCTTTTGCTCAGGGGCAGTGCAAACATGCCTGCCTATTCTGAAGATATGGAAGATACACAATACCCACGGATCTCCCTGAAAGCAACTGCAAAAAGTGCTATAAATATTTGATCAGCACTTTCTATCCTTTATCAAATACAATGGCTAAATCGTGCACATTAATATGTGCATGGCAGGGACACACAGGAGGTGAAGATGAGTTCAGAATAGGTGAGAGGGACGCCCTATGGCAGATAAGAGTGCTTCCATTTCTTCTTTGTCCCTCCACCCCAAAACTAGGGGCAATTAAAGCAGTGGTATAGCCAGAAGGGCCCACGTGGGTGGGCCTCAACTTGGAGTGGATGAGCAAGAATGAGGGGTGGGGAGGAGTGATACTGGAGGGATGGGGGCCTAAGACCCAGCCAGAGCAGAGCAGGGTAAGCCCCAGTGAGGTGGGCCTGGATGCAAAGTGGCTGTGCCATGATCCACTCAGATTGACCCATGACTATGCCCCTGAGTTAAAGCCAGGATCAGCTGCTGGCTCTGCAGCTTCATTGGAGATGCAGGCCCAGGTAACTGAAGGGGTTTACATGGGCCAGAGCTGGTATGAGGACATGGAAAGAGCTCTTTCGGAAAAAGGCTTCTTCCTCACAGAAAGAGGTTTACCAGTGTCGGAAAAACCCCTCTGTTCTTTTGATTTTCTTTCGAAAGAACATGATTGCAGTGTGAACGTAAGTGAAGTTTTTTGGGGAAAACAGCTGTTTTTCTGAAAAAAACTCTGCAGTGTAGACATACCTTGAAAGTCGGCGGCTCCCTGCCCCTCCCTGCCCTACATGCTGAAGGGTTGAATTTCGTCCCTGCAATGAGGAAGGCAGGGCAGGGCAGGGCAAGGCAGGGAGCTTCAACCACTGTAGTCCCAAACACCAACAGCTCCACCCCCTTCCCCACCCCATTATGGGGTTGAAGCCTTGAGTGCCAGCATCCTCCCCCTCCCCCACATGGGGATGAAGCCCCCAAGCACCAAAGCCTCAAGCATGGGCAGGCCACCACCCTTGTTGTTCTGTATTCAGCATAGGGAAATATGGTCCCAACCCTAATTAAGCCTGGGAGGAAAGCCCGAATTCTCCCAGATTGCATCCTAATTGGGTAGGCCCAATGCCACTCTTGCAACAGGGCCAGTGTGGGTAGTATACCCTATCACACAGAGGATTTGTGAGGGGAATATGAGCCCATTCTTTCCCTACGTTATATACTCTCATTTGTCCAGTTCACACTGTTGTGCTTTCTCACATATTCCGGACCCTGTCATGCTCTTTTTGGGGAAAATATATATAAGCTGAAAACAAGCAGGTCTGATCTCACTCCAGCATGTGCACATGAAGCCAGGCATAAGGTGAGTCAAAAAGAGGAAAGGAATATTGTTAGTAACTCCACAGAGAATGACTAACATTCCCAGAATTAACACAGTATGACATGAGTGGTGGTCCAAACATCACAGGCATGCTCCTCCAGTAACAAACATGCAGACTTACATGAGGAAGATTAGTCCTAAGGAATGAAGTTTGCATTGCAGTACAATGTCAGTATCCTGGACAGGTTTATACTTTGATGACTATGCTATTCTCTCTTGTTTGATCCCAACAAAATTTTTCTCCTTTCCTCTTCCATTCTCACTTCAGAAGCAATGAAACAATGTGTAGTTTTCCTCTTTCATTCCCTCCAGTTCACTGGACTTAGGCTTTCAACTTTACAAACTGGTGTGGAAACAAGTTGCCACTGAATTTATATCTTTGCACTCTTTTGTGAAACTAAGGCTACGTCTAGACTACATGCCTCTGTCACCGGAGGCATGTAGATGAGGCTACCAGGCATAGGAAAATGAAGCGGCGATTTAAATAATCGCCGCTTCATTTAAATTTACATGGCTGCCGCGCTGAGCCGATCAGCTGTTTGTCAGCTCAGCACGGTAGTCTGGACGCACGGGTGTCGACATCAAAGGCATTTGTCGACCACCCAGGTAAACCTCATTCCAGGAGGCATACCTGGGTAGTCGACAAATGCCTTTGATGTCGACACCCGCGCATCCAGACTACCGAGCTGAGCCGACAAACAGCTGTTCGGCTCAGCGCGGCAGCCATGTAAATTTAAATGAAGCGGCTATTATTTAAATCGCCGCTTCATTTTCCTATGCCTGGTAGCCTCATCTACATGCCTCTGGCGACAGAGGCATGTAGTCTAGACGTAGCCTCAGTCCAACTTAGAATGAGCATTTGGTTCAAGGTTCGGTCAAAAGCAGCATAAAATCTCTAGACCTCTCTCAAACAGATTTAATCATGTTTTATTTAGGTATATCTTAAAGCTGAGCATGGATGAAAAGTGCTATTTTTACACTAGGATAAAAAACCAAGAAAATTCTCTTTGATCCACACAACAGCTAGAGAGCATAAACTAAAGCAGTGCAAGTTTGCTCCCTCTGTTCCCCACCATGTTTGTCAGTGATAAGAGCTGTACACAGCTGTCATAAAGACCCAAAGTTGGACAAAACTCACCTCTAGGATGAGGTTGTGAGTCAACTAGGATGTGAAACAGCTATATCTTCACTGCGGAAAAGGTGGGTTTGTTATAATGGGATAGCTAATGCACATTAGGGCTACGTCTAGACTGGCATGATTTTCCGGAAATGCTTTTAATGGAAAAGTTTTCTGTTAAAAGCATTTTCGGAAAAGAGAGTCTAGATTGGCACAGACGCTTTTCCGCAAAAGCACTTTTTGTGGAAAAAGCGTCTGAGGCCAATCTAGACATGCTTTTCCACAAAAAAGCCCCGATCGCCATTTTCACAAAAGGGACTTTTGCCCCAACGGGAGCAGCATAGTATTTCTTAAAAAGCACTGATTTCTTACAGTAAGAAGTCAGTGCTTTTGCGGAAATTCAAGCGTCTAGTGTAGACACCTGGCAAGTTTTTCCGGAAAAGCAGCTGATTTTCCAGAAAAACTGGCCGTCTAGACACAGCCGATCTGTCCTGTTGTAAAATCCTAGTGGAGACAATGCATTGTAGTTCTGTTTTGCTATAAGGTAGCTAAGCAAGGTAAACACTAGAATGGACTAGACCGTTGTCCATGGTCGATCTTTCTGACTTTACCCATCAGTAAGACTACAGTGCATTCTCTCCACTAGGGGGTTTCCAGTGGGGTAGCTATTGTGTACTAGGAAAAACTTAAAAAACAACTAATAGTCTGGTAGCACTTTAAAGACTAACAAAACATGTAGATGGTATCATGAGCTTTCATGGGCACAGTGTTGGAGTGTTGGAAGTCCAGAATCAAGAAGTCCAGAACCAAGAGGCTACCCCTCTGAAACTATTGTGTATTAGTTATCCCCTGGAAAAACACCCCTTTTTTAGTCTTTCAGCTCAAACCCCTCAAACTAGAGTCAACTGACTCGGGCTCTAGGACTGAGTGCTGAGGATTTTTTATTGTGATGTAGATGTACTAGTCTCTAACCCAGATTGTCAAAATAGCACCTTTACTTTTAGCCACATGACACCTCTCAAATTCAAGGAACATTAGACAGAAAAAAAATCTCACAGCTCCTATAGTAGGGGTGGGCAATAATTTTTGTTGGGGAGTCACTCCAAGATTTTGGAAAGTGGCTGAACTTCTCTATGGAGAGGGTAAAGAGTTTGAGATGGAAGTTGGGTGCAGAAGGGAGTTTAGGGTGAGGAATTGGGGTGCAGGAAAAGGTGTGGGGTTTGACAGGAAGTTTAGGTGAAGTAGGGGGTTGTGATTGCGCAGGGGGTTGGGGTGCTGGGTTCAGGAGGGAGTAGGAGTACAGGAGTGAATTTTGATCTGGGGGTGGGGTGTTGCAGGATCTGGGAGGGAATTGTGATCTGGGGTAGTGTGAAAAGCATTTGGGTGGTGACGTAAGGAAGAGGGGGGTGATAAACTGGAGCAGGGAGTTAGGAAGTGGAAGGGGCTGGGTTGCTGGACACAGGCTCTGGTCAAGAGTCACTTACCTTAGATGGCTCCCAGCCAGCAGCCCAACAGGGTCCCTGAGCCAGGCTCCCTCTTGCAGCAGCCCCAGCCACATAGGTTCCCTCCATGTGCTTCTCAGGGCCACGCATCCCTGGGGGGTGAGAGACTTTGCATGTGCTCCCCTGCCCCTAAGCCAATCAGGTCCTGGCACAGGGGGAAGTGCACAAAGTCTCTTGCCCCCCGCCAGGGTCATGTAGCGCCTAGAGGGAACTACCAGCTGTTTTGAACATCTGGTGCCTCCCTCTATGCACCGCACATCCCTGGTCACAGCAGGGCGGGGGGGGGGTGAGGGAGAGGAGGTTTCGTATGCTACCCTGTTCCCATCTCAGTTGGGGCCTGGGAGCACTCAAAGTCTCTCACCCCATCCCCCACCAAGGCAGGCCACGGGCTGGACCAAATAGCTTGGCGAGCCAGACCCAGCCTGCGGGTTGTATTGTGCCCACCCTATCCTGTAATACAAGCACTGCAAAGCTTTACTTATTTTTAAGCCTGGCATGTAGTTAGTTAAAATCAGCTTTGTGTTTGGGTCATATGGAAAAGGCATTAGGTTTATATATTACACAGCATCTCTTCCTGCCACACCACTGGATACTTGATCACTAGTCCATGACTAAGGGGTGATGTTCACCCAGTGCCCTTGTGTTTTCCTGCACAGGCATGATTCTCAGTCACAGAGCTTCATACATAGGGACAGGTTGAAAGGGAGGATTTCCAGAATTTTAAAAAAGTCCTTTTAGCTATCCAAACCAAGGAATGTTAATAGATGAATCCTCATTAGTATGAACATAATTTTCAACATTTGCAATCTTAACCTGGCCAGTGGGGCTCACTGAATTATTTCGGGAAGTTTAGTCCATGTGTTTGGTTCCCAGTATGCATGATTAGCTCACTGTTCCATGTAATCAATGTCCCAGTGGTGCTCTTTTACATTTAACTAGCTGTAGTCTACACCTGTGCTAGCTGCAGAGGAAATGTAACAGGGAGTATGGCTGCACTGCAAATGAACACCTGTGACTGGCCTGTGCCAGCTGACTGAGGCTAAGGGGGTTAGGCTATGGGCTGGTCAGCTGTGGTGTAGATATTGGGGCTGAATCCCAGGCCCTAGGACACTGCCGAGGGGAAGATTTCAGAGTTCAGCCTGAACTGTCTGTGCCACAATTAAAACAGCCCTTTAGTGAGATGTCCTGAGCTAATTGCAGTGTGGACATACTCAGGGTGATTTCTTGTGGCTAAACCAACCCTAATTATGGGGCCCCACCTGAGGGGAATCAGGTGATTCCAACACATAAAGAGCAGGCAACTCCAATGAAAGGGGGTAGAGAAGTCTAAGAAATTGGAACTGTTTGTGGTGAGCAGGTTACAAACATCTACCCACAGACACAGCTCTCCACAGACAGACATCGGTGTCGGTTGATTGCAGGGCTGTACTCCCAGGAAACACTGTGCCCAACAGAGAGGAGTGTGGTCCTGATGCTGGCAGCTCCTCCCAGCAACAGGACTGTACCACCCTCAGCCACAGCCTCTGTGTGGGGTTGTACAGCTCTACTGACAGCGGGGCTGGGAGCGGTATAGCCACACTGCTGGGAGGAGCTAACGGCACAGGGTGCTGGCTGCCAGGAGCGGCGGGATTGTGTTCTTCTCCCTTGGTTGCAATGTCTCTCAGGCATAGGCTATGTCTACAATCACGGCTTCTTGCATCAGAAGTATGCAAATGAGGCTAAGCATGGAATATCACCGAGACTTATTTGCATACCTAATGAGCCACCATTTTTGCAAAAGAGGTTATTGCGCCAAAAGGAGCTGTCTACACTGCCCCTTCTTGCACAAGAAAACTCCTCTTGCGCAAAGCCGTTATTCCTGAAAATAATTGGCGTAACGGCATTGTGCAAGAGGGGTTTTCTTACGCAAGAAGGGGCAATGTAGACAGTTCTTCTGGAGCAAGAACCTCTTCTGCAAAAATGGCAGCTCATTAGATATGCAAATGAGGCTCTGCAATTTTCTACGCTTAGCCTCATTTGCATACTTCTGACACAAGAAGCCGTGAGCCATAAGCTGCGTCTAAACTGGCAAGATTTTGCGCGAAAGCAGGTGCTTTTGCACAAAAACTTGCCACCTGTCTTGCCAGTATTTGCGCAAGAGCACTGACGTTCTAATGTATGAAATCAGTGCTTCTTGTGCAAATACTCTGACACTCCAGCTCAGGAATAAGCCCTCTTGCGCAAGTGTTCTTGCGCAAGAGGGCCAGTGTAGACAGGCAGCTACGACATTTTGCGCAAAAGCAGGCTAAACGGAAAAAAGCCCTAGTGGCCGCTTGGATGCTCCATACCTGCAAGCCAGCTCCTGACTTCCTGATAACCCAAGACCCCTTAAAGACAGACGCAGCCTGCAGAGGCCACGAGGCAGAAGCCCTTCTATGACCTCTGCGAAGAGCAGTGCCATACGGCCCCTGCTGTCCCCAACAGCCACCCCAGAGCATGATAGCAGCTCCGGGGGGGGGGGAACAGCCACCTGCACCCCCAGCACAGGAGGAACCAAGGGGCCGAAAATGGAGGGCCCCATCCTGGTCCCCGGGGGAGCTGGAGGCCCTAATGGACCTCTGGGAGGAAGAGGAGACCCTCCACAGCACACACTCCCATCACCGCAATGAAGACATTTTCCACCGCATGGCCCAGGCACTTGCCCACCAGGTCCATGCAGCCCGGACCCTCGAGCAAGTCCAGGCTAAGGTTAAAGAGCTGCATCTGGGCTATGTCCAGGCCAGCGAGGGCCAGGGGGCAGGAGCAGACACCTGCCCCCACTACCAGTGGCTCCACTGCATCCTGGTCCAGCCAGCACCCCAGGGACCGTCCGTCCCTGTGGACACCAGCATGCACCCCCCTGTCACCAGGACCAGCGAGGCAGGGGAAAAAGATGAGCCAACCAGCGGGTCGGAGGACAAGGCCAGCTCTGGGACCTTCCACGCAGAGACCCCCTCCGGCAGACCCAACGTCGCCCGTGCGTCCTCGGAGGCTGGGGAAAGATCCACCAGTGAGTCTTGCACTTTGCACTCACAAGGGCAGATGGGAGCCAGGCGCCTGGAGGGGGGAGGGAGAGTGCGTCACTCAGGCTGCGTGAGCTGCACGCTGTGTAGCATTAGCAGTATGCAGCATGTGCAACCATGTGCAGCCTGGTGACCGAGCGGTATGTGGCCGCGGCAGTCAGCTCCAAGGCACTCCTGGGACTGTGCTGCTCACACACATCCAGCGGGAGCAGGGGGGAGGGTGGATGCCGGCTGGAACCAGCCAGGGCACCCGGGGCTCAGGCCAGAGCTCACACCGCCACAAGGGTGCAGCACGCAGAACGGCAACACTGTCCCACGCCTGGCTGTGAGGCACAGCCAGCTGCTCCTGGGAAAAACACATCACAGCCTGTGAGCATGGCCCCCACTGAGCCCCTCGCCTGCTCCCGGTGCCTTGGCTGGCCCCTGAGGTAAGTCCCCACTGCAGCCACACATGTCCCTGGGCTACCATGTGTGAGGGCTAGAGGGAGGGGGAAGGGGAAGTACTCGGGCTGGCCCTAGGGCCACCTGAGTTTTGCTGCAAGGATGATACACTCCCCAGTCACCCCTTGTTCCGTCCAGGAGACATCCCATGTGATGGGGATCTGAGAGCCCAGACCACATCTGCCATATGTGCTCCCAGGCACTGTGTGGGGATTCATCTCGTTCCCTGTCAAACACCAGTGATTAACCCAAAGCCTCACAGTCTGCACCGGCAGGGAGTTCCACAGGTAAACACAACACAAGTGCCCTCCCACCCCCCAAGGGGCCAGGACACAGACCAGTGATTACAATACATGGAGGATGACTCTAGTCCAGGGGCGGTCCTCTATGCAAACATACAACACAGGGGAAGGGGGGTAACCGAGTGAGCCCAAGCCACACTACTGTGGTGTCACCTGGGCTCAGGGGGAGAGGGTATGGGTTGTGGGGGCAGTGACCGGGCTGCCTGACTGACCCAACCTTTCTTCTCTTCCCTGCAGCGGGACCAAGGAAAAGCGGGGGACCCCCAGCCCTGCGACAGCGGCAGCAGCAGCACCCCCAGCTGCCCAACCACCAAGGCGGTGGGTCCGGCAACGGGACCAGCTCCTTCGGCGCCACCTTCAGGCCATCGAATGCAGGGAGGCAGCCATCACGCGGCAGGTGGAGGCGGACCTGCAGTGGTGCCAGGAGGCCTGGGGCTCCTTCCAGGCCCAGTGCATGCGTATGGCGGATGCCATAGCCACGCTCACCGCACACATTGGCCATGCCATTCACTATGGCATGGCCTTGCCCCATGCACCCGCCATCTCTCCCCTAGCACTGCCCCTGCCCCCTCCTGCAATGGCCCCTCCTGCAATGGCCCCTCCAGCTCCTGCTCCTGCCCCTCCTGCCCACCTCCCCGTGCTGCCTGCCCCGTTGCAACCTGACCCCTATGTGCAGGTCCACCCCCGCAGAAGCAGTCGCAGGGGCCACCGCTCCCAGCAGTAGCTCCTGCCCCTCCCATCCTACATCTCCCTCCTCCCCATTGTAAATAAAAAGTTCCAAGTTTATGTTAAAAAAACCTGTTTGTTGTTTATTGGGAGGTGAGGGGAAGGGAAGGGAAGGGGATGGGAGGGAGTTGTAAAGGGAGACAGAGGCAACCCTACTATGGGGCCTGGGAGAACATGTCCGTCAGGGCCTCCCGGATGCGCACCCCATTGTGGTGCACCTGGCCGATGGCAGCTGTGCAGGGCTGTTCGAAGGCCTGGCCCTCGCCTGCCATCCATGCGGGGAGGAAGGCCTCCTCCCTCCGCTCCACAAGATTGTGGAGCACACAGCACACGGCCACTACCTCTGGGATATTCCGCTCACCCATCTCCAGACGGGTGAGCAAGCAACGGAACCGGGCTTTCAACCACCCGAAGGCGTACTCGACTTGGTTGCGGACCCGGTTGAGGTGGTCATTGAACAGGCCCAGTTGTGGTCCAGCCACCCTGTGTAGGGCCGAATTAGCCAGGGCAGCAGGGGGTAGGCCGTATCCCCCACAACACAGGTGGGCATGGGCACACCCCCGACAGTAAATTCCTGCTGGGGGAAGTAAGTGCCCACCTCCAGCCTGCGAAACAGAGTTGCGTAGGATGTTGCGTAGGATGTTGCGTAGGATGCGGGCGTCGTGTGCCCTGTTGGACCAGCCCGCATAAACATCCAGGAAGCGGTCACAGTGGTCCATGAGGGCCTGGAGTACGATGGAGAAGTACCCCTTTCTGTTAATAAAATGGGCCGCTCAATGCTCCGGGGCACAGACGGGGATGTGGGTTGCATCCAGGGCTCCCCCACAGTTGGGGAACCCGAGGGCAGCGAAGCTGGTCACTGTAGCCTCCACGTCGCACAGGCGGATGACTCTTGGGAGCAGGACGTCGTTGATGGCATGGACAACCTGCAGAAGAGTGCAGAGAAACACAGGGGAACACATCACATAAGGCAGGCTGAGTGTGCACTCCCTTGGGCCCCCCCGTGATGCCCTCTGTCCTCACACACACACATACACCAGGCCCCCCCCACCAGCAGGAATGTGCAAGGGAGGGATGGTTCAAACCTCTGGGTGACCCAGCCTGGAGTCTTGCCTGCCCCTGGGCATGGAGTGCAGCACCCTCCCTCCACCCCACTCCCCTGGGACTTACCTCTATCACAACGGCACCGACAGTCGATCTGCCCACCCCGTACTTGATGTGCCACCGATCGGTAGCTGTCCGGGGTGGCCAGCTTCCACAGTGCGATGGCAACCCGCTTGTCTACAGGGTTGGGTGCCCACAGCCGGGTGCCGGTTCTCTGGAGCACAGGGGCGAGCCAGGCACACAGCTCCAGGAACGTCCACTTTCACATGCGAAAGTTCCAGAGCCATTGCTGGTCGTCCCATTGCCCCAGGACCAGCCAGTCCCACCAGTCGGTACTGGTGTCCAGTCTCCACAAGGATCTCTGCACGGTAGGGTGGGGATGCCACAGGGACACCATGGCCTCCCCGGTGAGGGAGTCCAGAGTGATCTGTGTCTACAGGTCCTGGACAAGGAGCACAGCAGCCTGGAGCACCAGCTGCAGACACTCCAAAATGGCTGGAAGGGGCCAGAACAGGCACATGGCCACCCCTGGCTCCATGGCACAAAAAACAAGATAGATGAAAAAAATCAGCCAAAGGCACTAAAAGGCACAAGGCAGTGGTGTCCAAAAAGGCAGAGGGCAACCACAAAAACTGCTACGGCTGTCAGTCCCTGCAAGAGGTCCTATAGCAAGCAGCAGGAGAGAAACGGCTGTCCAAGGAGATTCCTTTAAGCACGTGTCTCAAAGGAACTCCAGCTCCTGCCCCCAGAAAAGGCTGGTGCCCTTTTGCCCTGTTCAATATGGTTCCGGGGTTCTGCTTTTGCGCAAAAGCATCACGTCAATGTAGACGCGCTATTGCGCAAAAGCGCATCGTTCTAATGACAACTCTGGGACCAATCTCGACGCTCTCTTGTGCAAATACTTTTAACGGAAAAACTTTTTTTCATTAAAAGTATTTGCGCAAAATCGTGCCAGTCTAAACGCAGTCATAGGTTCCTGCATATCAGCAGATTCCGATGTCTGTCCACAGATAGGCATTTGTATCTGCACAGGCTCTACCTACAGAGCCTGGAGTCAGTCAGGAAAAAGGCAAGCTCAGTTTAAGGGGACTGTTGGCCCCTTACTAAGCCTCAGGGAGAGGGACAGGGGATTGAGAGAGTAGCTCATGTTTATGTCACTTATTCAGTAGGTGAAACCATCTCTACGTTATATTGCAAACACACATGGGACGTTCCACATATCCATACACAAGGGAAGGTTGAGGATCAGTTGGCAGCTAGGTGCAGTAGGTGTCAGTACGTGGATCCAGAAGTAATGATGCTCATAGACAATGGGTGCAGGAATATCAGGGTGTACTTGATCTTCCATACAGTAATAATGGTAAGAGTGGCTGCATTGTTACTTCATGATTTATAGAGGGCAGGGAAAGGATTATTTTACCCCAGTCCCTGGAGGTGAAACACTTGTTCAGTGCTAATAATGGCTCCTCAGATTTGGTATACGGAGACAGAAAATAGCTCACTTGTTCTTTTAGGCACATGACTGACCTTGCATTTGACAAGAGGAGTAGAGAAGCTTCCTGTTCCCATGACTAATTCAGCTTGTACATATGTATATTTTCCAAGTGAAGTCAATGTTCCCCCAACTGCAGTACAGGTGGGAGGAAGTCAGAAGGGTACCATGCTAGAACTGGTTGACATTTTTCTAAAGGGAGGTTTTTTTCCCTCCCAACCTTCCCCAACCAGAAAATACTGTTTTATCAAAACTCAACCTTTCCATGGAAGTGTGGGAATTTTGAAAAAATATAGTTTTGGGGGGGGAGAGAGTATGAAGCATTTTAATGCTGACATGTTTTGTGATGACATGGGTGGGAGTGGAACACTGATCTTTCAAAATAATTTCTCATTTCAAAATTTTATATTATTAAGGTAAAATATTTAAATCAAAATCATTTTAGCAACATGTTTTCATAGGGCCAAAAAAAAATTGAAAAAAATTGTCATAAGGAAGTTGTTTTATTTTTGTTGGCATGCAGAATGAAGACATTTCAAAATTGCAGAATTTCCCCTGGAAATTCTGATAAACTACATGGGTCAGCCCCATACACAGATGGATATTGCTGAGACACTACAGAAGGAAGATGCTTCTCTGCTAAAAAGTTTTCTCCACAGTTTGTTCCCATCTGTTCCTTGTAATCCCCATTTAACAGTGATACTTCTCTCTCTCTCTCATACTACCTCCTCTCAGAGCAGATAATTTATCTCTTGCTAATTTATTGGGGCAAGGAGTAGTGGAGGGGATGTGAGTGATAAGGTATGCTGCCTTCATGAAAATCCATTTTACATAGTCACAAATCCAATTGCGTGGGCTGGCAAAGGCATCTGATTTAGCAACAGTAAGTCATAGTAGGATAGGTTAGGAATGTGAGGCTCCTATCAGCAGCTAGGAAGTTAGATTCTTGCCTCATGCACTGAACGTTCAAGTATATTTAAAAGTAATGCTATGAATACAGATCTTAATTCTTACATGCTGGGGGGGGGGGGGGTACTCACCACCTTGCCTCAGTGACCCACTGCCAGTCTTCATCTAGCCCATATCAGGGCAAACTGCAGTCTGTATGGGCTGCTCATCACTGGCACAGGGTGTGGATCTGCTACCCCATTTACCAGGGCTGCCTCGCTACCTCCCTCCAAGCCCAGGCCTTGCCCCAGACTCTATAGCCTGGGAGTAAACTTGGCCAGAGCTCCCCTAGCCCTGCCTTACTGCCCAAGTACTGCTCTAGCTCCTGGGAACCTCCTGCTTCCTCAGCTGCCAGCTCCTTGCTGCTCTCTCTCCTCATCAGTAAACTGTTCTTCTTTATATAGCCCCCAGCTGGGCCTTCCTTAGCCCTAGCAGCCTCAGCTGAGTCTTTGCTTTCAGCCCCTGCTCTGAGCCTGGGTTTTGCCCTTAAAGGGCCAGTGCAGGGCATGTGCTCTCTCACACATGCCCTCCATTACCCACAGTATCTTAATGCTTCATGATTTTTAATATACAGGCAGTCCCCGGGTTACATGGATCCGACTTACATCGGATCCCTACTTACAAACAGAGTGAGGTAACCCTGCACTAGCTGCTTCCCCCCAGCAGACCAGGGAGACGCGAAGCTAGCGCCTCCCTCCCCCCCCAGCAGACCAGGGAGACGCGGAGCAGCTTTTCTCAGCAGACACCTCAGCTTGAGAATAAAGGACTGAGGGAAGTGAGGTGTGGGAGAATAAAACTGAGCTCTGGAGAAATGTTTGGCTAGAGTTTCCCCTACAATATGTACCAGTTCCGACTTACATACAAATTCAACTTAAGAACAAACCTACAGTCCCTATCTTGTACGTAACACCTGTGAGGTAAAGAAGTTCTGTTATTTTCTTGAGGAATTGAGGCAGCCAGTTTAAGATATTTAGACACCTAAAGACATCAGTAGGCTCCTAGTGGGATTTATAAAAGCACTAACTCCTGCTAGACACTTATCTGCATCCTTTGGTGTCCAAATACCTGTCAAACTCTGGCCCTAAGTGACTTAGCCAAGCTCTCACAAGGAGCCTGTCACAAAGTAGGGCCTCGAACCTGAGGCTCCTAATCCCACATTAGTATCCTAACCCCTGGATCATCCTTCCACTGATAGCTTCTTTAATCCCCTTAATGTTTAAAAATGAGGGTCTGACTTACACCCCATTCTTTGGGAACAATCCCTTGCTCCATTGCAATATACCTGTCAGAGAGTGTACATAACCATATATTTTGAGGCAATTCTACACTGCAGGGGACAGAGCAAAGAATTTGGAATCAAACATCCTGGTTTGGGCCCATCTAAGTCTGCCCACGTTGATAGGGTTGCCAGGTGTCCAGTTTTGAACCGGACACTCCAGTATCTGAGCTTTCTGTTTGGGAAACAAATTGAGAAAATATAACTGAGAAAATAAAAATGTCTGGTATTTTCTAAATAAGATGCAATGTAGATTGTAATACACTTGACATTATGTCTGGTATTTTTGTTGAAACCATCTGGCAACCCTACACATTGACAAATTTAAAAAATAGAAGCTGTCTTTATGGCAAATGTGAACACAGAGGCTCAATATTTAATTATCTTTAAGACTTTATTCAAAAATACTGTACAGAGAGGTCATAAGTTCACCGGAAGCACAGCCTGAGGAGCGTAAACCAGCCAGTAGAAGATTACACACTTGGAAAGAAAAAGACATGCAGGTCAATAGTAGCACAGATCCCTCACAGCTGTCAGCGGGTTGTCCATCTTTCATCAGCCTCTTGTTAATAAAGCCGTACTTACTGTGATCTAAAAAAGAACATAACAGTAGCATCAGTCTCTCAGAACAAGTGCCTTGCTTGCCACCTCACAATTTTATGCTGGATCCTGTCTAGCATGTGCTTCTGGTTTAGAAGGCCCTTAAAGTGAAACAGTAGCAATGGGCACTGAGGTAGCACTGAGAAGAGGACATGCTATAGCAGCGACACTCAGACTGAGGCTCAAGAGCTGCAAGTGATCCCGTAATTTGTCTCCTGGGGTTTTTTTGCAGCACATGATTTAATGATTAACAATCAGGACGTTTTACTGTGTTATTAACCCATCGTAGTAGATAAGAATAATTAAATATTTCTCCTGTTGTATTGTTTAAATATGACTATACAATATTTTAGTAAGTGAAAATGAATTCACATTGCTGTCGCCCTCTTGGGTAATTAGTGGAGCCATAGCTTCTCCCTGGCTGTGTCTACACTGGCCCCTTCTTCGAAAGAGGCATGCTAATTTCTAACTTTGGAATAGGGAAATCCGTGGGGGATTTAAATAAACATGGCCGCCGCTTTTTTTCCGGCTTCGGGAAAAGCCGGAAAAGAGCGTCCAGACTGAAGTAGGAATAAGAGATCCTCTGGAAAAGGGCTTTATTCCAGAGGATCGCGCCAGTCTGGACGCTCTTTTCCGGCTTAGAAAGTTAGAAATTAGCATGCCTCTTCCGAAGAAGGGGCCAGTCTAGACGTAGCCCCTGTGTGTACTCAGAATCTCTGTGGCTGTGTCTACATTGGCGCGATATTGCGCCAAAGCGGCCGCTTTTGCACAAAAACATGCTGCCTGTCTACACTGGTAGGAGTTCTTGTGCAAGAACACTGACGTTCTAATGTGTGAAATCAGTGCTTCTTGCTCAAGAACTATGATGCTCCCACTCGGGATAAGCCCTCTTGCTCAACTTGTGCAAGAGGCCAGTGTAGACAGGCAACATGAATTTCTTGCACAAGAAAGCCTGATGGCTAAAATGGCCATCGGAGCTGTCTTGCGCAAGAGAGTGTCTAAACTGGCACGGATGCTCTTGAGCAAAAGCACATCTCTTGTGCAAAGGCACATGCCAATGTAGACGCTCTCTTTCGCAAATACTTTAACGCAAGAGTTCTTGCGTTAAAGACTATTTGTGCAAGATCATGCCAATGTAGACATAGCCTGTATGTAGTAGAAGAGAGGAGCACAGAGCATCTCCCACAGAATTCAGAAGACCTCACTTACATACATGGGTACAAAACCCCATAAATCAGTGCCATACCCAGTACTGTGTCACTCTTATGGGGACACACTGATATATAGTTATTCCAGTACAAATATCCTCAGTAGGGTTGCCAAATGGTTTCAGCAAAAATACCGGGCACACTTGACAATACATCACAGTCTACATTACATCTTATTTAGAAAATACCAGGCATTTATATTTACTCAGCTATATTTTCTCAATTTGTTTCCTGAATAGAAAGCTCAAATACTGGACTGTCCAGTTCAAAACCAAACACCTGGCAACCCTAATCCTCAGTCCAGTCTGACATGAGGTAATTTATTTTTTCCAGGTGCTGTGTGACTTCTTTGGTGAGAAAAGGAGGCCACACACCTGTGTCCTTACCCCCAAAGAATCTCATTTGTCACAGAGCCTGACTACACAAAAACATGCTATAGTAGTATAAATTCCAGTTTATTCAACTATGAGTTTCAAACATAGTAGGGAAAACTACTGCTCGCAAGTTTACTGCTGACTTTCAAGTAGCAAATTCTTCATTTCCCGCTGATGAGTTAGCTAAGAACTTATTTCTAGCTTTTAGTTTATTGTTCTATGTTCTAAAAAACAATTTTATTTTGGAGTGTTCATGTCTTATTGTTTGCATTAGAGTAACATCTACAGACTGAGATCAGATGCCTTGTGTTCTGGTCCTGCATAAGCACAGAGACACTCCTTGCCTTGAAGAGGTTGTAATCCAAGACAACAAGATAGAGGGGGAAACAAAGGTCTTTAGAACCATAGAATCATAGAATAATAGGACTGGAAGGGACCTCGAGAGGTCATCGAGTCCAGCCCCCCGCCCTCAAGGCAGGACCAAGCTCCGTCTACACCATCCCTGACAGATGTCTATCTACCCTGTTCTTAAATATCTCCAGAGAGGGAGATTCCACCACCTCCCTTGGCAATTTATTCCAATATTTGACCACCCTGACAGTTAGGAATTTTTTCCTAATGTCCAATCTAAACCTCCCCTGCTGCACTTTAAGAAGAAGAAATGCATGCTAGGGACAGAGCTTAATGGGTTGGACTTACCCCTGTGGCGCCTCCTGCTGTTCAGTCTAGGACTTAGCTGAGTTCAGTTTGAACTAGACACCTCTAGCTGGTGTCTCGGCCGTTGTCTGCTCTGCTGTCTCCACCATCTATAGCAGTCCATCTGCCGCAGCAGTAGACAACCTGCAACCCATCGGGGTTCTGTGTGTGGCCTGCACGACATTTTGTTTATGGTTGCCTGATTCAGCTGGTTTCCATCCCCATAGTTTTTCTCCTACTTGTATTACTATCGTGACACTCCTGTAAAGCAAGGGCACACAAAGCGAGGTGCATGCTGACTGCACACAATATTGACTCCATGTGCTCCCTCTGAATCCAGTCAAAGTGCTGCAACAGTTCAGTCACATTCTATGTATGTAAGCACAGCTAGCAAAGTAACCCTATCCTGGGAAACAATGTTGACTCCAACAATCTTGCAGCCCACTGAAATGAAAGAGGGCCACTCATACAGCTCACTCACTAGCCTCAGTTGCCCATCTGTGGTCTACAGTTTCTGCAGCTGCTTCCACGGCTAACTGCAGCCTCAAATCTGGCCCCATGCCTGAGGAGCAGACAACACTCTGTAAAGGGCATGCTCAGATATGGCAAAGGGGGACCCTAGGCTCACCCACTACTCTGGATCCCAACCCAGGGACTCTCTAGTGGCAGTCTTCTTCCCTCCCTCTCTCCCTTACCTAGGGTGCCAGATGGTTGAACCAAAAATATCAAACACACCCTCCCCACTCCCCCTCAAAAAAAAACACCAGGGGAAAAATTCTGTTGAGGGGAGAAAAAAAGAGAGGGGCAGGCAGGGAGACCAAAGTTGTTGAGCAAAAAAAAAAAAAAATTAAATAAAACAGCATGGCCCCTTTCACTCCTTTGAGAGTGAGTGCAGAGTTGGAATAGGGATAGCTACAGGAGAGCGGTTGAACACTAAGACCCAGGGAAGGCATTGCTTCCCCTTAGTCTTTAGGCTTTTTACCGGCAGCCATTTTGTGTTCTTGATCAAGCCAAAACTTATCTTCCCTGCAGAACCAGATAAGCATAGGGTCTGGGAACAAGAGGTTGGGGGTGTTGGAGCCCGGGGCTGGCCAGGGGCTGGACCTGGGCGCTAGGGTTGCCAGGTGTCCAGTATTTTCACCCCCTGGCTGGGAAAAAATATCAGAAAATACCAGACATTTTAGTGTCCGGTATTTTTTGATTATTTTCCCCAGACAGGAGGCAAAAATACCAGACTGTCTGGGTCAATACTGGACACCTGGCAACCCTACCCACCAATGTCCAGCCTAGCAGATATCAGGCACGGCACACATGCACTCACTTCCCCCCCTGCTCAAAGTACTTCTTCCTTGCTGGTCAGGGCCCAACTGAGCTCCTATTGATCCCTGAAGCCTTTTATATGGCCCAGCCCGGGACTGATTAGCTAGGTTTGTGCAGGCTCCCGCTGGCCTACTTTTAACACTTTCCCTGCCAGAGTGGGTCAGCCGCATCACTCCACAGAGCCAAAATTAGAGCACAGGTATCCTGATTCCTTTCTTACTCCCCATTATTTATATCATGCTGCATCCAAAGTATACAGATGTTGCTGTTTTTTCACGTTATTTTTTCCTTACTTGCATAAGACTGACAAACACATCACAGATTTTCATTATTACTCTGGGCGAAGGACTCTCAAGCTCCTGCTGAACTATGAATGTTGAAGTGCTTTCTTTTCTCCATCAATTTCCCCCACAAGGGGAAGGCAACGTTCTATGCACAAGCAATGTTACTAATCTTTGTCTTAGTTGTGCTGAAGTGATAAACCAGAGAAAAGGAGACACATTGTAGGAAAAAAAGGATGTCTGTGAAAGTGTGTAATATCACTCACAAAAACAGGTTTATAATATTTGGTGATGACCCAAATATTCCAGACCTTTATGTAAATCCCCCATATCTAAAATAATAAAAGAGGAAATATTCCACAGGAAATATTAAATATTTAAATATTTTTGTCCTTGGCACAAGATACACCTGAATTTTTATACATAAAATAAAATACACTTCTCATGTCTTGAATGAATATGAAATGAGGACTTGCAAAATTAAATACATGGGCAACAAGCTCTCTCGGTTTCAGATTTGAAGTTATATTTGTAGTAATCTTGCAATAGGACATGGAACTTATTGGCCTGTCTTAATACGTGGATTTCTATTTCTATACTGTCCCAGAGGAATCAGTAGGATTTTAGTGCAGAGGACTTGCCTCAGGAATGGGTGAACGGGTACAACTAAAATAAGAATACAGCTGCGGTGCAGTTGATAGATGCATAGAAGTAAAGGGATACATAAGAGCTAGGTATTAATAAATAGGGCATTGGTCTGAGAGTCAGGAGAATTAAGAGCTAATAAAAATATTCCTAGCTCTGCCAATGGCCTGCTATGTGACCTTAGTCAAATCGCTTCCCTTTTCTATTCATTTCCCTTCCCCCTCTTTAGTCTGTGAGCTCTATTTAGATCAGGAGTAGGGAACCTTTTTGGGTCGGGGGCTGCTGACCCCCAGAAAAATCAGTCAGGGGCTGCACCCAAGTGAGAAGCAAAAAAACGAACCAAACAAAAAGAAAACCCTCACTGACATGGCCCCTGACTGAGAAGGTGGAAGACACTCCCCACATTCCCCTTGCACACCATAGCCTGGGGGGGTCCAGGCTAGTAGATTTTGTGTGCTCCAGCCCTATGGAGGGAAGTCAGGGGGCTGGAGTGTCAGTGTGGGCTACCCAATGCTGAGGGGGAGCCCTGAGCCTCCGGGGCTGGATCCAGGCAAGTTGGGGGTCTCATCCAATCCACAGGCCTTAGGTTCCCCATCCCTGATTTAGATCATATGCTGTCTGAGGCACTCTCTCTTACTAGCTGTTTGTACGGTGCCTAGCTGAGACTGGATGGGCCCAGTTTTGCTGAGTCTTCCAGCTGCTTTTGTTACACAAATAATACATATTAACAACCTCAAACGTGACCAAACTTTCTTTGAGGAATAAAAAATTTCTGCCAAGGTTTTGTCATTAGGACATGTTTCTGTATTTCCAGCTCCAGAGTAGTAACAGCAGCAGCATGGTATTGTGAGAATGTCTATTCATACAGAATTTCTGGTCTATCTTGAACCTGATCAGTTCCTGAAATCTCACTGATTTGCCAGTTCTTCTGAATCCTCTACCCTCATTTTGTCAAATTAAGATCTATGGGTAATTCAGATAAGATTTTGATATATAACCAAGATTTTGGAGGCTTCGGTGCACTGAATACCCAAAGATTTTGAGGTACATCATTGTTTTACCCCCAAAGGAATTATTTCTATAAAGGAAAATGAGCTTAGGAAGGGATTTGGTATGAAAACTTGTTTTTATTTCTTTAGTGCATCATGGTAGGAAACTGGGCAAAAGGAAGGCCAGGAAGTCTGTTGTTCAGCACAGCAGGGTGAGAAGAGAACACATCCAGGACAAGATAGCTGAACACAAGGTAGCAGCACACGAGCATCAGGCACTCAGTTAGAAAACCAGGTGGGAGGACAAAAGGTGAACACTGTAGCTTGAAAGCAGTAAGGATGGGTTCCACGAGGGGACTTTCGTGTGATTCTGAGCATCTCAGTGTCTAACCTTTAGGTGCCTAGAAAATCCAGGAACAGGATTGGTCCACAAAGCTGAGTTAGGTGCCTAGGCTCCTTGTAAAATGCATGTGGGTAGATGAATGCCAAGAATCCTAGCTACAAAAACCAGCATGCTAGGCAGGGAGTTGTCTAATCTAGCCAATGGAAGAAGTCAATCAGAGTGTGTGTGCTGAGACCTACCCCTCTCTGATACTAGGGTTGCCAGATGTTTTAACAAAAAATACCAAACACCCCCCCCCCCCCAAAAAAAACCACATGCCGGGAAAAAGTCTGCTGAACAAAAGAAAAAAGAAAAAGAGGTTGCTGTTCCTTTAAATTCCCATGCTCCTCACTCCTCCACCCCACCCTCGCCAGACGCTGCAGGGGGAAAATGTCCCCACCGGCCTTCCGTCTGAGGAAAGCAGAAAATACCGGACATTTTACATATTTTTTTGAACCGGACAGAAAGCGCAATTACCAAACTGTCTGAGCAAAAACTGGACACCTGGCAACTCTATGTGATACAAGCACTGTCTTTGCTTAGTGATCCCTGAATGGGCACCCACTGCCTGGAATCAGACGACTTAAGTGCTTAAGGCATTTTGTGCAGTAATTAAGTGAGGTGCCTGCCTCGCTCCACACGGGTAATCACTTGGGATGAGGAGAAATTTTAAAAAGAAAAAACTCTTCAGGAAGTGAACAGAGCAAATTCAGGAAAATATCTGGGGAGTGTGTGGCGGGGGGGCAAGGGAGAGCTAATACAAGAAGCAAAGGAACAGTGATCCATTCAGAGCCATCCCATCCATACGATGGTTCATGGGCAGTTGTCCCAGGCCCCGTGCTTTGGGGTTGGGGGCCCATGGCGGCTGCTCCAACCATCCTATGGATGGGATGGCCCCTTATATTGAGATTAGCTCACGGTGCCCAAGGCAGCCTGGAGGATTACCTGGGGATCTGGGGCCAGCAACAGAGGTCACCACTCCCCCGCACACATACACACCCGCATTCACCACAGTGGTGGAAAGCAGAGTGACCCCACTAGGGAGAGGGCAGTGGAGAGGAGAAGGCTCCTGGATCACTCTGTTTCCTGTGGCTCCTGCTGCCACAATGAGTGTGGGGTAGGTGACCCCTGCTGCTGTCCCCAGACCCCCTCACTAACTCCGGGTCATATTGCTTGGGGGTAATAGGGGCAGGTCAGAACTGAAGCTGAGCAGAAGTGGGCCTTAGGGAAAGGGAGGTTTGTCCCGGTCTCCACTCCTGCCCTAGGGACAGCTCTGGGTCCAGTCATTTATCACATCTATTAATGACTTCCTCTCAACTGATCTGTTTGAAGTTGCAATATGACTCAGCTTTTGCTTCACTCTTTCCCTAATGTATCTCAAGTATGTTATTAGTCTTTGGAGAATAAAGAACACTGTCTTCAGGGAACAGGAAAGTAGTGAATGATACAGTCAATAGAAAGTACCTCAATGGTGCCTAGCAGCGAGCACAGCTGGCACTCTAATAGAGCTTAAACATAATATGGATTCCTGTCTTGGTGGACACATGATGAATGTTATTTTATATTATCTTTATTTCTGGGGAAATCAAGTGTCACAAAATCTATGGCATACATTGTCACCATAACATTCACATTTATTAAAGCACCCAAAACACTGGTTTCAGCGCTTCATGCCCTTCCTACAATATATGGCAAAACTCTGTGTAGGCTCCCTAACATACATAATTAGAGAGGAAAAGTCTTAGGGGGTAGCAATGCTAGTCTGTAGCTTAAAAAAAAATGAGTAGCCCTGTGGCACCACAGACACTAATCAAAATATATAGAATCATGAACTTTCATGAGTAAAACCCACTTCATCAGATGATGAGCTGGAATGGAAATAACAGAAACCAAAATATTTATAAAGGAAAAAAAGGTACCTGTTAATAGTAGATCTTATGAGGCTAATTAAGTGGGCTGGAAGTGTCCCATACTTAGCTTTTGATATAAAAATGCAGTGTTCAAGTCGGAGGAGACTGGCTTTATACTGTGACATCCAGGTAACATCTTTGTCCAAGTTCAGGGAAACAGTGTCAAAATTGTACATGAATAACAATTCCACACTCTCTCTCTCTCTCTGCAATTGGCTGGTGAAACATGTCTGTAGAAGAATGTCTACTTTTAAATCCATGATTGAGTGACCAGGCAGGTTAAAATGTTCCCCTACAGGTTTCTGTGGTTTACCATTTCTGATGTCTGACTTGTGTCAATTTATCCTTTGTCATAGAGACTGTCCAGTGTGGCCAATATACATGGCAGAGGGGCATTGCTGGCACCTGATGGCATATATCACATTAAAGGATGTTGTAAGATGAGGGGGAAAATTATAACTTGATGACCCATTAGGCCTTTCTAACGTCACAGAGATATGCAGCAACATTCCTGTTGGTGTTTTCTTTGTGAGGTTTTATGAGGAGTAATGTCAAATGGCATTGCAAATGATGATCCATTAAGTAGTTTTGTGAACTTCTGTTCATCACTGAGTAATTCCAGACATTCAGATTGACTTCCAAGATATCGGGACCTCTGACTAGCTAAAGGCCTTGAGTTTTAAGTAAAAAGAAAAGACTGCAACTCCTACAACTGAATCATATAAGAAAAGCTTAAAATACAACATCACAAGGTTTTGAATCAGTGTGTCACCATGGTCACAATCAGACAGGTAACACAGAATGGCTGTGTAAGTGCATTTCAATGCTGCTTCTGTTCTCTTCGGTTCTAACATCACCCTTCTGGTATTACAGCTCAGATCTGTGACTTTGTAGGGTTTGTTTAATCCCATTTCTGTTTCATTCTGAGTCACATTCCATCCCAGATGGCGTATTATGGACACTGAAGAGAAAGAATGTGCACCTTGTACAAGCACTAAAAGGATTCTTATTTTTAGTGTGTATTGGAAAGATTTCAGAAGGACAAGACTTAACTTGTGAGTCTAACAGCAACTATACACAGATTGATATCTTCAGGTGCTAGAACAATAAATGACACATAGGCTTGTAAAGGACAAAAGGTCAAGGTTTACCACCAGGCTGCATTACATAAACATTTGCATCACCAAAGTTACAATCCAGCCTTTAATAACTGTATGTGCAGCTCTGGGCTTCCTAGAAACCATCCCCTGCTTTGACCTTCTCCCTCCAATTCTCAGAGGTTAAGATAAAACTTTCCTTGGGGGCAGATCGTCCCATAAATGTTTACACTACAGCAGTGGTCCCCAACACGGTGCTCGTGGGCGCCATGGCAATCTGGGCTGGCCCCGCCCCCAGGCGTGCAGCAGGTGCCAGCCCCGGGCACATGGGCGGCCCCGGCCCCGGGGTCACAGCACATGCTGGTGCTGGCCCCGGGCATGTGGCGCATGCTTGGCCCCGCCCCCAGGCACGTGACCCATGAGCAGCCCCCTCCCCCGTATGCGCGGTGCGTGAGCGGCCCCACCCCCAGGCGCCCGGCAGCCCCAAAACATTGGGGACCACTGTACTACAGGCTTTCTTTTGTCAGAAACTGATGATAATGGCCCTGTCACAACATAAGAACATAACATAAGAATGGCTGTACTGGGTCAGACCAAAGCTCCATCTAGCCGAGTAGACGGTCTGCCAACAGTGACCAATGCCACGTGCCCCAGAGGGGATGGACTGAAGACAATGATCAAATGATTTGTCTCCTGCCATCCGTCTCCAGCCTCTGACAAACCGAGACCAGGGACACCATTCCTACCCCCTGGCTAATAGCCTTTTATGGACCTAACCTCCATGAATTTATCTAGCTTCTCTTTAAACTCTGTTATAGTTCTAGCCTTCATAGCCTCCTCTGGCAAGGAGTTCCACAGGTTGACTACGTGCGGTGTGAAGAAGAACTTTCACTTGTTAGTTTTAAGCCTGCTATCCATTAATTTCATTTGGTGTCCTCTAGTCCGTATATTATGGGAACTAATGAATAACTTTTCTTTATTCACCCTCTCTACCCCACTCATGATTTTATATATCTCTATCATATCCCCCCTCAGTCTCCTCTTTTCCAAACTGAAAAGTCCCAGTCGCTTTAGCCTCTCCTCATATGGGTCCTGTTTCAAACCCCTCATCATTTTAGTTGCCTTGTTCTGAATCCTTTCCAAGGCCTAAATATATTTTTTGACGTGAGGAGACCACATCTGTACACAGTACTCAAGATGTGGGCATACCACAGTTTTATACTGGGGCAGTAAGATATTCTGTGTCTTATTTTCTATCCCTTTCTTAATAATTCTTAGCATCCTATTTGCCTTTTTGACCGCCGCAGCACACTGCGTGGACGTTTTCAGAGAACTATCCGTGATAACTCCAAGATCTCTTTCCTGATTTGTGGTATCCAAATTAGTCCCCATCATATTATATGTATAGTTAGGGTTATATTTTCCAATGTGCATTACTTTACACTTATCCACATTAAACTTCATTTGCCATTTTGTTGCCCAATCACTCATTTTTGTGAGATCTTTTTGAAGATAAGCAGGATACTGGTCTGATCAAGTAGGGCAGTTCTTATATTCTGATGAACAGCTATCTGCTTTGCCAGAGTTCTTTCCATTCCCTCCAGGAGCCTGGTTAGGTCTTTGTTTCCCACATGTGCCTCATTATCCTACCTTGCGTGCTGTAAGGTTCCTCCCCTACATATATTTTAAATGTGATTTTATAAGAATGATATTTAAATATTTCAATCATTTCTTTATTCAAGAAAACAGGAGTAGCCACTCAGCCTCAAAACCTTAAACAAAACCTTGACCCTAAAGTGAAATTCTGTCTTCCTTGAATTCACTGGGAATTACTATGGACTTTAAGAAAGCAGGATTTTCACCTTTTAGGTCAACGTTTATCTCAGCTATATATACATATATTCCATTCACCTGAGGTTGGAAGTTACCCAAAACTCTCTGTACCATGAGCAACTATGGAAACTCAGAGGATGGGATAACTGCTCACTTTGCCAAGAATGCCCCTCTCTGCACTCACCTCTGTAGCCCTAGGACTGAGGTGCTCTACTTCCCACTGCTGTGGAGAAGCAGAGCATAGCTGGCCATGAGAGGACAGTGCAGTGAAGCGCGGTGGAACAGGCTGACAGGCTGCTCTGGATCCCACCGCTATGGTGAGTGGGAGGAGGACGATCCCTGCTGCTCCCTCATGCCTGGCCCTGTAACTCCCTTAGGTCTCCACCATCCATAGGACAGTTGAGGTGGCTGTCGTAGGGCCCTCGAAAGTGCAGGGCCTAAGGCAGCCACCCTGATGAGTCCTATGGATGGGATGGCTTTGGCTGAATACTTAGGGTATGTCTACATTGCATTCCTCCTTCGAGAGAGGAATGCAAATGCAAACAAACGAACTTGCAAATGAAGCACGGATTTGAATTTCTCATGCTTCATTTGCATACTCACGTCCAGCCGCTTTTTCAAAATACCCTATTTCGAGATAAAAAACGCTGTTTAGACGTGGTTATTTTGAGAAAAAACTCTGCTTTCGCAATAAGCCTTAAACCAGGAGTAAGGGTTATTTCAAAAGAAGGTTTTTTCTCGAAATAACCACATCTAAACAGCGTTTTTTTATCTCGAAATAGGGTATTTCAAAAAAGCGGCCGCCGCAATTATGCAAACGAAGCACAGGAAATTCAAATCCGCACTTCATTTGCAATTTCGTTTGCATTTTCATTCCTCTCTCAAAGGAGGAATGCAATGTAGACATACCGTTAAAGAAGTGGCCAAATTTTCAAGAGTCCTCAGCACCCAGCAAAACCCTATTGTTTTCAGAAGGGAGCTACAGAATGTTGGGCCCTTTTGACAATCTGGTGCTTAGTCCTGATGTGCCAGTGCACTGTGGCGTATTGAAACATAATAGGGGCACCCAGCCTCAGATTCAGTTCTCAGTACAAAAATCATAAAATATACTCAATAGTGTAAACAACGTGTATACTAGCCTACAATGTGCACTGAAAAAAAATTATTTTGGGAATATAGGAGCTAGTTCACAAAAGAACACTGGTATAGCTTCTCCAGGACTTATTTATGCGGCCATTTCTTTGTCACTCAGTGACTCTGCTTTCTTCACTTTTTACTTTTGAAAGTCAATTTAAGAAGAAATCAGCAAGAATATGAGAGGATACAGCCTTTTCCAGGCAAACAAATTTGCACAGTATATATAAACTATGTGTTTTAAGAGGGGCATTTGGGAGAAAGAAAAAAGGTATGGATAGTCTCCTAAAGTAATAAACTACTCCAAAACTGGAGCCCATTGCAAATATTCAAGCTGAATATAATTCTTATTCTGTCCTGCTGTACAAACCCCATTAGTGATTGCTGCTGGTTGTTAACTTTTTTGTTACAACACACTTTAAATCACTAACACACCACGAGTCTATAATAAACTGAGAAAATAGCATATGCTCTCAGCCACCTGCTAAACACATGGCATGGGGTGTAAATTCATTAATTTGATATTTTTATTGCTTAGGACCCAATTACATTTAAATAATCAGATTCAAATCAATAGCCTCAATCTGAAACAGTTATGTTTTGGAGAGAGGAGGGATCCTTTTTCAAAGGAAAAGGTTCTAATAAACAGCATGCAATTAGCTATAATATGCTACTAGGGATTGCTTAATTAAGGCAGCCACATGCCAGGTATATACCAGATTAACCAGATACATTCCACCAAAAAGTCTAACAGACAAGAATTAGGTACACATGTTATCAGTTATTTCCATTAAGGGTTATAATGAAAGAATGTGTTTTGCTTTGATTTTCTCTTCTTCTCTATTCCACTCCAAACAGCTTTCTAAATTAAGCTGAAAACCCCAAACCATCATTTTGCAAGATGGCAAGGCCTAGCCAATTGCTATTTTAACAGTTATAACATAGCTTGAGGCTTCAGCACCACAAAGGGCTCTCTGAGGCGCTGGTAATTGACACCTCTCTGACCTCAGTACTTGTGCAATCAAGGTACTCTTTTTGGCCTAGAAACTAGGAGAGGTTTATTATGGCCATTTAATTCTACATGTTCCAAAGACAGCTCGTTGTAAGGAATTTTATGTTTGTGTATAATATCATTGGGGGAATATCACTTTTGCCGTATCCAAATTATTTGCTAAACTCTGAGCCAAAATTTTTCCAGTTCCTAGTAAGTTGACTTTTGGGAGTAATGTGGAAAGCATCAGGTCTTGTCTCTATATTCCCTTATTTCCTTGCTTTGATTTTCTTTACATTACTTAGACATTTTAGGACAGTTATATTTTGCCAGTACTCAAGTATCACATGAACTAAAATAGAGGGCCACAAACAAATACCCAATTTTAGGGGGTTAGGTATGCTCCATTTAATGAAAGCACATAAAAACCATGTATATGTTTGTGCTGAGAATAGATTAAACTTTTACTTGGAATCCCAACACTATTCATTAATTGTGATTTTATGGCACCTTTTACTCTTTTGTGTACCTTGTAGTCCTTTGATACTAGTATAATAGGAGCTGCTAGAAAAACCCCCCAGCAATTTCAACTGTATGCCAAGTCAGGCAGAGTAAATATAATGAAGGGAATCTTATTTTAAAACAGTGGTTGCCAATCTTTTTTATACTGCAAATAATGAATATGCAAATATGCAAATAAAATGTTACCAAAATATGTACCAGAGCCGCCGCACAGCAGCCAGCTTCCGCTCAAGCAGCTGCCACGTGGTGGGTGGCTGCCAGAACTGAATCAAGCTGTTTGCAGTGGTTTTGGGGGTTAGGGCTGGAGTACAACTCGGTCCCCTGAGCTGCCGCACAACAGCTAGCTTCAGCTCCAGCAGCCACTGTCTCCCAGCAGCCAGTGGTTCATAGCCCAGCACTGATCCGCGAACCGGCAGTTGGGAACCGCTGCTTTAAAGCACCACTGAGTTGAGTTCAAAGAGGTTTGTTCTCCACTAAAGCCAGGTCTATACCAAACTTGGAAGGTTGGTTTAAGGTATGCAGCTCCAGATACATAAATAACATAGCTCAAGTTGACATACCTTAAGGCAAGCTTGGGCTATCTCCTCAGCAGGAGGTCAACAGGAGCAAACACTCCCATTGGGTTCCCTTACTCCTCACAAGGAGTAGGAGTACCAGCACCGATTGGGATGCCCTCAGCATTTGATTGAGCAGATCCTTACTAGACCCCTAAATCGAATGCTGAAAGATCAGTCTCCGGTGCAGCAAGTGGAAACCTGACCTAAGAAAGGGGAAGGGTCATTCAGTGGTTGGATCACTAGCTTAGGACTTGAGAGACCCAGGTTCCATTCCCTGTTCCACTACAGATGTTGGACAAGTCACTTGGAACTGACCCACACAGGTATTTTGGTCCACTTGGCTGTAGGTGCCTAGATTGCCCATTTATGCTCCATGGCAATCCATAAAGCTGTTGCTGAGCAGGGTAAAAGTTCCCTAGGAGTCTATGGGCACACACACTGATGTTCCCTATGAATCTACGGGCATACAGTTCTAGGTGTCTGGATGCCTATCTCCTGCCTAAGCCCTAGCACAGTTCACAAACCATAGGAAAATGCATGCCTTAGCTCTAGACCCCTGCTCTGACTGAGCCCAGACACACACAGCAGTGACACAGATCCACAGCCAGCAAGCTCAAGTCATCTGGCATGGGCCAGCCATGGATGTCTAGTTACTGTGCCGACATACCCTTAATGTACAGCAGATTATTAAGAAGTAGATTTACACCCTGGCTTTCCACTAACTGTTTATACAGACAAACCCAAAGTCTCTCTTTACTTCAGTTCCCCATATGTGAAGTGTGACTAAAACATCCTTAGCTGGCGGGAGATTGTGAGAATCAAAACTATTTAGAACTGTGTGACAATTACAAGGATGGGAACACACAAGTACTTACGATAGATAAAATACCAAACCTTTCACTATAGAAGTAATCCAAAAGCTGTGCTTATATTAACATCAAATTTATCTTTCTTCTTAATTAATATATTATGGTACTGCCTACAGGCCAGAGCTGCATTATGCTCCAAATAGCTAGCAATGTGAGAGTAAGTCTACTGACTACATGTGGATAATATAGATGGGGGAGTATAAGGAGAGATGATACTAGTCAGCTTGCAAATCAACAAGTAAGAAAACCTAGCCAGTATGCCAAATGCAAAGAATTCCAGATTCCCCTGCTGATAGTGGAAAGCATAGGGAAAAGATGTGCATTAAACAAGCTATTAATATGGTCAAGGCTTATACATTTTCCAGCATTAAAGATTGACTAATATGAAGTTACCTGTTCCTACTTCCCTTGAGCATCACTCTTAGGGCACATCTACAATATGGAGAAGGCGGCCTGTTTTCAGCTGCTTAAAACTTTGCTAAAAGTTAACTGTTTAAACAGATTTTTTCCACAACTAGGTGTCTGCTTCAGACTGAATTTTTGAGAGGGCTGAGGGGGGGGGGATGAAAGTATTTCAGACAAAATTACTCCTTCGCTTCAAGGACTATAGCTAGGAAAAAATACATTTTTCCCATTTAAAAAAAATTGATGACTTTTACTTTTAAATGCTCTTGCAGGGACTTTAAATTTGGCATGGGGGTGTCTGTGTCATTTTTTGTCATCCCCTTGAAAACTTGGCCATATTTGGCCAATTCATAAGTACTAGAGCAGGCAAAAAATCACCATTCACACACTCTCGGTATTTGCAAACTCAGTTCAGGCCAGAGGCACAGCCTGGTGAGCTCCCTCTAAAGGAAGTGAGCCATAACCCAATCTGGGGATGATTCAGTTGTCTTAATTCCCCCTTTTTTTTTTTTTTTTTTTTTTTTTTTTTGTTCATAGTCTGTCTGCCCTTTCAGCATTGTCAATCTGGAGCCCATTCGAAAGATTGATCTTCTTAGGAAGTAGTGTAACTACAATGGTGCAAATCAGAGTTGCCAACAATCAGTAAATTCACAGACAGGCCATAAAAGAGAGCTAACATTGGACCTTTCTGTAAAAATCCATAAAAACATGTAGATGTCAGTTAAAAATCCACCGAGTTTTGCAGTGGAGCTGAGAAGTCCCTTTCCCTTGGCCCCAGGCCAAGTTCTGTACCACAGGGCTGCTCCAGGGGCAGAGACTGAGAGGGAAATTCTCTTGGCTGGGGCTCCCTCCAACCTGCAGGTGGTTGGCAGGGGAGCTATTCTCCGCCTTTGCCTTTGACTCTTCTTCAGCATCACTAGCCTCAGCACAGCAGAAACTTTTGGTGGATTTACATGCAGCATGCACTCCTGCTGGGTTCCCCAAGGCTTTTCTAGGGGACTTTTCTCAGAAAGAAAATGCTTCAGCGATTTTATACTTTCTGTCAAAATATCAACTCTTTGAGATTGACTGCTTAGCAAACTGGCAATAACATGAAGTGAAGGATAGAACAAAATTCAGTAAGGAAGCCAAGTTTGGGTTCATGTTCCAAAAGAGAGAAAGGTGTCAAACATTCTGAAAAACATTTTAATAATTTCCATTTATTTTGCATAGGCTGTTTTTTATAGTTTTCATCCTAATGACTATGGCCAGGAGCAAAAGAAGATGACAAAAGATTGTCATGGAAACTGACTGGTTTCTGCCGGTCACAGAAAGACTGAATTTAAAAATTCTGCTTTCTGGAAATGGTGCAAATCACTGTCACACTGAATTGGTCATTGAATGATTGTATTGTCTGCAAATAGAAGTCCCATGGCAAACACCCACTTCTGCACCTACAGACTTTTTCCAGGATGTGTGTGGATGTGACTTCACTATCAGACTGAATACATAGGTCACTGATGCTTTCACAGCAAATTTAAATCAGACTATTGTTCTCTGTCAATAGCAGATTCTGGCCTGAACAGTGGTAAGTATTATAATTCCAAGAGAAGCCAATTCTTGGAGCATTGTTCTAACCTGCGTGTAAGGTTAACTAAGTTTATCTTTTTCCTGTGGAGAGTGAGATAATTCCCATCCTCTGAAGAGCAGATTTTAAATTGATTCTCACAGTGAAGCAATTTTGCAAGCTGTTTTAACCCTTCTTTTAGAGTCTTAAAATTATATTCCAGATAATATATTTTCCACAAATTCAGAAAAGTTGATTTAGTATCTGGAACAGTCAAAGATATTGACCCTTGGAGCAATGGAATGCATATGTAATACATTTTTTCAGTTACCACAACTATCCATAACAAAATTTGGTGTTTAGGCAATGTCTAAATCCTGGGGGTTTTTTTTAAACAACAACAACAACCACCACCTTTACCATTACTCACCTGGTGAAACATTTAGCACAATAAAGTTACAATTATGGTTTTAAATTAAACTCATACTAGTTTGTCAAACTTCGGAGCCCAATTTTCCTAACCCCCAGGGTTTAGGACAGAGTGCAGAAAATGTGCACACAATTGTTGCCTAATTAGCCACTTGCACATGCAAGCTCCCAGTTTCCAAGATCAGCTATGCTAACTGCACATGCAGATTACTATGCAATCCTGGGCACTGAAGGATTTGAAAAGTGTTTCCCCTGAAAAGGTGGTCCTTTTATGAGATGAGGATAATGTATTGGTCAGATTATATTAAAGTGATGCAAATGTAAGGGGACTGTTACCCCTTACTAAAACTCTGTGGGAGTTTTTTGGTTTGCCAGCTCCCAGTTTCAGAAGGGGAAGGGTTCATGAGACTGACAGACCCCAGAGACAATGGAAAGCAGCCAACACTCCAGCTCAGCCTGATTGACAGGTTGGACAGGCCAGTGAGGAAGGGGAGAGGCCAGGCCCCGTCCTCTCTGTGAGCTGGGATTGTTCTGGCTCTCTCTGAGCAGAGAGCTGAGATATAGCCCAAGGAGTGCAAGCTGTGTGCAGAAGAAGTCCTGCAAAAGGAACAGAGCTGAGACAGCCCAAGGAGTGCAAGCTGTGTGCAGAAGAAGTCCTGCAAAAGGAACAGAGCTGAGACAGCCCAAGCAGTGCAAGCTGTGTGCTGAGGGGCAGTTTTTGCAGCAGCTGAGCCTGACACACACAGCTTAAGGAGCTCAGACCCTGTGTTGAGCAGCAGACTGGCAGTGCTCAGAGAGCCAAAATGAACAGAGAAGCAACGCAAGAAGCTAGAGACTGGCCAGGCAGCACAGCCTGCAGCTGGATGTGGTGAGCAGCTGGGAACTGCAAAGTGTGGGGAGAGGCTCTGGACTGGAAGAGGGGCCACTTAGAGCTTGAGGCTGTGTGGTCACTGCCAGAGCAAGTGTGTCTAGCCTGCAGCCCCCCCCCCCTCCCCTGCAGCACATCCAAGGTCTCTAAGGGGCCTCTAAGGAAGAGACTGTGGACTGTCCTTACACTCTGCAGGCTGCTGTTTTGATGTTCCTGTGCTACAGAGCAGGGCTGTGTGTTCTCATTTAACCATTCTCATTTTTTCTTATTCTTTTCTCTTTAATCAGTTGATGTTTAATAAATTGTATTTGCTTTGAACCTTATGAAGTGATCGCTGGGCCAAGAAGGCCTGCAGTGTAAAAAGAGCACCTCGGAGTGGGGACACCCTAACTCCTGCCCCTAGTGACTACAAGGTCGGGGATTAAGCCCCAGGAACCCTGGGCCCAGCCTTGTTGGGGTTTCGAGGACTCTGCTACTCAAGAGAGTGGAGGGGGAGCCCTCAGGATCAGGGAGGCCGTGGGGTAAAGGAAGTGGGAGCGGGGACTCAGATCCTTTCGCTGGTCCTTTTCACTGGGGTGGTATAGAAACCAGGAAAGTTCCCCACAATAGCGGGACCATTCCCCCGCTTACACAGACATATACACTTGTGTTTGGAGCTACATAGCCTGCAATGCGACACTGTGAGCTCTAAGGCTGTGCACAAAATCAAGTGGTTCTGCTGCCATAATGGTAACCAAGAAAGCCTGCAGGTTGGGTAGTAAGGAACAAAATCAGAAAAGCAAGATAACCGAGACTGGGAGGCATAGGCATGCACAGCACATTTCATTAGGGTGTCTACCCAAAGAAGTTTTTTTAAATGTACTCTTTGACCCCCATTAGCCACACCCCTGACCCCCGTTAACCACTCCCCTGACCCCCCCTCCCCCTTAGCCACACCTTTGGAGGTAACACTCTCAGGGCAAGATGGACACATGACCAAAAGTAAAAGGTGTCAAGGTCTCATGTGACACCCCCCTCCCAGGACTTTTCCCACCATCCTCCTACCAATAGGGATTAGTTTGGCCCCCACCAAACCCCACTCATGCAACTATTCTGCAATTGCATTAACCCAATGTGTGACATTATGTCAGTGGGCAGAGAGGCTGGGGGAAGTGTCCCCTCTAAGAGTTTCCTCCCATGAGCAGAATAAATTTTCTGTTGTGCACCAGTACTGAGTTTGTGGCTTGTTTGGATGTGTCACTGTGGCACCCAAGTTATTAATAAATATCTTATAAACCTCTACCTTTTCCCTCTGCTGCCATGTCTCCCCTTGCTCCATCAGCTCCCCCGGTGCCTGCTGCCCCCCCCCCAACTCCTCACCCACCTCTGCTGTCCTGACTCCTGCCCTTCTCACTCCCCTCAGCATTCCTGAGACCTGCCCCCCTCCACCAGCCCTTCTCCCCTCCCCCCGTGCCCACTCCTCCAGGAGCCCCACTCTGATCATGTGAGCTACCCCTCCTCATCCCTTCATCTAACACCTCCCTCTACACACCTGCCCAGCCTCTCTCCTCTGGTGCTGGTCCCTTCTGCCCTTCTGCTTCACCTCCAGAATCCCCTGGCACTTGCACCTTCCCTTAGCCCTGCACCCTCCTGGTGCCTCCCCCTTTCCTCACTGCCCCTGCCCCCTTTTTCCTTGATGCCCACCCCCTCACCACCCTCTGCCCCTGTTCCCTTCATGCCCCTGTGCCCTCACACGTGCCTTGCTCCATCCCCGCCTTCCTCATATCTACCCCTTCTTTCAAGCCTTCTCCCGGCACCTCCCCTTCTCCCCTCTAGTCTCCAAAGCCCTTCCCCTCTCCTCTCCCAGCATTATCCTGTTCCTGCCTCTCACTGACACCTCCCCTCCTGCTCTTTTTCTCATTGTCTCCACTTGGCCCCTGGCATTTGTCTCTTTCCTCCACCCTGTCCCTTAGTGCCTTCCCCTTTCTTCTCCTGACCTACCCGCTCCCCTCAACACAATCCCCTTCCTCTCCAACCCTTTCCCCCTATTTTTCCCTCCTCCTCCAGCAGCCGCCAGCTGGTCTGTAACAGAGTTCTAGGGTCGCTCTGATTTTCACCCTTCTGGTGCTCCCCCTACTCCAGTAGTCTCCAACCTTTCTACACGCAAGATCACTTTTTAAATGACAGACCAAGCCAAGACCTACCACTCCATCCCTTCCTTGAAGCCCTGCCCTCTCTATTCTCCTCCTCTCCATCACTTGCTATCCCCAATCCTTATACTGCTGCTTCCACACCTCCCCCAATTCTTCTATAGGAAGAGGTTTTCTAAATATCTGGCCTTTCTAGACTGGACCAAATGTCATAAAAACCCCTTCTTCTGGAAGCCCCCTTATTCCTCGTGGAAAGAGGAATATGGGGTGACCAAAAGATCATGTTTGCTTTTCCGCTAAAAAAAAGCGGAAGAACAAATGCATCCCTGGATGCAGAAGAGTTTTTCTGGGATATCTCCAGAATCCTGAAAAACTCCTGCAGTCTAGCCATACCCTTGCTGGGTTGAGGACAGGATATGTAGGCTCTGGGATGGGAATGAGGGATTTGGGTGTAGGAAGGGGTAAGAGGTGCAAACTTCAGGAAGAAATCTGGATGCAGGAGGAGGTGGAGAAGGGGATGCTGGCTCGGTGAGGAGGCCCCAGACCAGGCAGTGTTGGGGTACTAAGCAAGCTACTGGTTTGTGGATGTGAGGGTGCAGGAATTTGGGTTGGGGTATGTGAGGGACTCAGGGCAAGGGGTTCCAGTGTACAGATATAGGGTGTGGGGCAAGGGAGAGTGCAGGAGTGACTGTGACCAGATGGGGGCTTGGCCCCAATTGGATATTTGTTGGCCAGGCTTCATTTTTAAATAAAATACTATGTCAAACACAAAGTTTTTGCATTGTCTTTATTTACCAGAAGGGCAGGGAACCTGTCTTGAGTCAGGGGTCACTGACCCACAGAAAAGTCAGTTGGGAGCAGGGGACATGGTACTGGGGAATGTGCCAGTGGAGGAGGGGTTCTGCAGCTGGGGTAGGGGAGAGGGAACAGGGTGCGGAGGGAGGGGCAGGGGACAGGTTTCTGCGGGAGGGGGCAGGGTGCCAGCGGGGGACAAGTTTCTGCAGCAGGAGGCAGGGTGCTGGGGGGCAGGTTTCTGTAGCGGGGGGACTGGGGGATGTCGCGAGAATCACAGGTCCGATGATGCATACCCAAGGGGGGAAGGACAGAACCAGGTGGACCGTTTTAGCAAATAAAAAATATTTATTTATAACAGTGATGAATTTATAGTATTTATTCTAAGATTTTAATAGACCGTGTTAATAAAGAATATACAGTATTTATTATATTTATTCTATGATTTCTAGTTAAACGTGTCAGAGATATAAGGATGGGAATGGCAAGGGGAATAGTCTCTATTCTAAAAATATCCAGCTACACTAATTAAATAACAGTGATGACTACAAACTCTTTGTACTACCCAAAACAACTACAACACTAAGCTTATACAACAAGAAAAAATCAAATCATACATACCAACTTACACAGCACACGGAACATTTCACAGATATCGGTTCGGTTGCGAAGGCCTTGGTTACGCCCGAGAGTCGGGGGAGGTGGCTGGTCGGTTGATCAGGCCGGCAGCGCTTTGAAGTATACGGGAAGGTTCACCAACAGTGGTACGTGTGTTGCGAAGACCTCCTCGAGCGAACTGTGTAATGGGTATTTATCCCCAAATCTGCACATCGCTTTCCCGTGTTTGCATATTACCATATATGGCCCAATGGTCACCAAGTGGGGGGTCTGTGTCCCAGGGGCTGGGCTGAAACTGAGCAGGTTTCATGCGACACGCCAAGGTGATGGGTGGGAGAGTCTGAGGCTATTTTCCCCTTTTTACACCTTCCCTTTTTCTAAAGGCAATGGTATGCAGGAAGGGTGCGGCCGGTTTCTCCCAAGGAGTACTGCAGCCCACTATAGCAAGAGCGGCCTGGCCAAACTTTTTACTGGGGGGTGGGGGAGCAGGGTTTTTTTTCTAACAGGGGACAGTTCTGTGGCTGGGGGCAGGGAGTCCCCTACACCAGCATCAGAGGGAAGTCTCCGCCGTGCGCTGCTTCCAGGGCTGACCCCACCCCCGCGAAGGAAAGAAGCCTCGTTGGGCATTCCCTCCCCCCTCCCACCAAGCAGGGAAACCCGCGCACGCGGCCCCTCAGGGCCCGATCCCCTCCTCCCCAGGCCAGCCGCGCTGCTCCTGCCCTGCTCCCCCTTCTCCTCCTCCTCTTCCTCCTCCTCTTCCCTGGTCCAGCCACTCTGCTCCCAACCCCCCTCCCCCCCCGGGCCAGCCGTGCTGCACCCGATCCCCTGCCCGGGGCACCCTCCAGCTCTCCTACCCCCCCACCCGGGGTTTGAACTCACCACGCTTGACGGGGCGGCAAGGTGATGTTGCTGCGTCCCTGCCGCCTCTTTCCTCGGGGTCCTAAGAGCCGCCGGTTTTGACTGCGCAGCTGCGCATGCACGGCAAACCTGGCAGGGCGCCTGATCCCCAGAATGCTGAAGTGGGCAGCCCTTTGAAACATTAGGGTGTGCCTGTGCACACGTGGCACACCCCGTGCGCATGCCTATGCTCGGAAGGAAGGAGGCTATGGACCATAGTATCAAGTAAATCACTAAAATCAGGATTGTGGATAAGAGACAGAATCAAGTTCAGATAAATAGAAGGGCTTTGTCAGTAAGTGACTATAAATAAACAAACTTAAAAAACAAATAGTCTGGTAGCACTTTAAAGACTAACAAAACAGGTAGAAAACAGGTATCATGAGCTTTCGTGGACACAGTCCACTTCTTCAGATGACTGGCAAGGAAGTTGTTTTGGGTGAGATGGGTAGCTCAGTAATGTTGACTGTTGCCACATTTTCTAAGAAGAGAAGGTGGGAGGTGAGGCAGTAGGGTTTTTGAGACGTGAGTGGCGGTTGAGATCTTGAGAGCTTCGGGACAGATACTGGTGCTTGATTTTTCTTATGAGGCTAAGGACTATCTCTTCCAGTGGCTAGGTGAGAGCTACACTGGCATGAGCAGTGTAAAGTTGATTAACACAGCCCAGCATTATTCTGCGTCTATATGCTCAATAATCACAACACTATTTATAAAGTAAACGTTCATATCAATCAAATGTGGCTTAAACCTTAGAGCTGTAAACATGGGGAAGTAAGTCCTAAGTGCTCTTTGCCCTAGACTCTCTCCTTCTTTAAATCCTAGTTTCCTACATTCTCTCAAAAGAATGCCAGCTACAATCATAGCCATCTCTTAGCACCAAAACGCACACCTCCCTGTTCATCTCTCTTGGGGTATGTCTAAACTACAAAGTTAGTTCGAACTAACGGACGCTAGTTCGAACTAACTTTGATAGGCACTACACTAGCGCTCCGTTAGTTCGAACTTAATTCGAACTAACGGAGCGCTTAGTTCGAACTAGGTAAACCTCATTTTACGAGGATTAAGCCTAGTTCGAACTAGCTAGTTCGAATTAAGGGCTGTGTAGACCCTTAATTCGAACTAGTGGGAGGCTAAGGCTTCCCAGGTTTCCCTGGTGGCCACTCTGGCCAACACCAGGGAAACTCTATTGCCCCCCTCCTGGCCCCGGAGCCCTTAAAGGGCCACGGGCTGGCTACACAGTTTGTGCCAGTTGCAAGGCTGCCAGCACCCATGCCAGCAGACCCTGCACCTGCCACAACATGAGCCAGCCACCCAAGGACAGCCAGCCCTCCAGTGCTCCCCAGGACCAGCCTGGCGGCTCCCAGGAGCCTGCCCGGGGGCGCAAAAGGCGGGCGCCCGCGTGGTCAAGTGCGGAGATCGTGGACCTCATCGAGGTTTGGGGGGAAGCCTCCAATGTCCACGATCTCCGCACTAGCCACAGGAACGCGGCCGTCTACAGCCGCATGGCTGCCAGCCTGGCCGCCAGGGGCCACCAACGCAGCCGGGAGCAGGTGCGCTGCAAGGTCAAAGATCTGCGGCAGTCCTACTCCTGGGTCTGCCAGCCAGGGGCCGACCCAGAGGCCTGCCCCCACTTCCACACCCTGGACCGCCTTCTGGGGGCTCATGCCGTCCCTGCCCCCCGGGACGTGATAGACCCCGGGGCAGAGGGCCCGCTCCAGGAGACGGAGGAGGAGGAGGAGGGCTCTGAGAGCCAGGAGCCTGCCGCCAGCCTGCCCAAGACCCGGGACCCCCGAGGCACCCCACAGAGCCGCTCGCCTGTGTCGTCCGAGGCCGGGGAGGCGTCCACATGTGAGTACCATCGCGTTCCCCTTATGTGTACGGGGGGCTGGGGCGAGAGGGAGCCCCGGGACCGTGCGCCTGGGCCTTGCCCACCAAGGAGCAGCAGCTGGGGATCCTGCAGGGGCCCTGGCCTTGCAGAGGGGAGCTGGGTTTCACACACCTGGGCCCCTGGGGTAATTGACCGCTGGTCTTGTTGCACCACAGCTGCAGCACCTGGGCCTGCAGGGCGCACCACACCGCCTGCAGCAGCTGCCCGTGCCCGGAATGAGAAGAGCCAGGAATGAGGAGGAGTACCAAAGGCGGCACCTCCGGTTCCTGGATCACCAGCTCCGCACCCAGGACCACTGGGTCCAGGAGGACCTGAGGCTGCGCTGGAGGAGTCTGGAGGCCCTGGAGGAGCAGGGCCATGCCCTGTGAGGCCACCTCCAGAGCCTGCTTGACCGCTTCCCATTTCCTCCTCCCCCTGCTCCCCCTGCTCCTCCTGCTCCTCCTGCTTCCGCTCCTGCTTCCTCCACACCCCCTGTCTCTCCTGCCCCTCCCTCCACAACCATTTCCCACCGACGCCCCCGGACCCGCAGTGTGGCGAGACGGGAGAGGCAGCCGGACTCCCACCCCTGAGCTTTCCTTTCCCTTCCTCCCTTCCCTCCCCTTCCAGCTCCCTCGTCCCAGGTTTCCCCCTCCCCTCTCCCACCCTCATTCCTCCCTTCCCCCACCCCAGTTATGTGAAATAAACACACGTTTTTGTTTGAAAAACAGGTGTCTTTATTTGACAGTAAGTAGGGAGGGGAAAGGGGAAGGGGGGTAGGGTGGAAGAAGGCCCCAGTGGGGCATGCAGGGAGAGGTCAGTCCTCCTCCTCCTCCACCAGGAAGCTCTCTCGCAGGGCTTCCCGGATCCGGACGGCCCCCCACTGGGCTTCCCGGATGGCGGCGGTGCGGGGCTGACCGTAGTGTCCAGCCATGCGGTCAGCCTCAGCCATCCAGGCTGGCAGGAACGCCTCCCCCTTCCGCTCACACAAATTGTGGAGCACACAACATGCCGCCACCACGGGAGGGATGTTGTGCTCGGCCAGGTCCAGACGGGTGAGGAGGCATCGAAAGCGGGCTTTCAGTCGCCCGAAGGCCCCCTCCACCACGATGCAGGCCCTGGTCAGCCTGGCATTGAAGGCCTGGCGGGAGGGATTGAGGTGCCCCGTGTAGGGCTTCATCAGCCACGGCTGCAGTGGGTAGGCGGCATCCCCCACCAGGCACACGGGCATGTCCACGTCCCCGACCCGGATGTGGTGGTCGGGGAAGAAGGTCCCGGCCTGCAGCCGCTGGCACACGGAGGAGTTGCGGTACACCCGGGCGTCGTGTGCTTTGCCGGACCAGCCCACATTAATGTCCGTGAACTGGCCCCGGTGGTCACACACAGCCTGCAGGATCATGGAGAAGTACCCCTTGCGGTTGACGTACCGGGATGCCAGGTGTTCCGGGGCACGGATGGGGATTGATGGCCTTGACCACCTGCGGAGAGAGACACAGCAAAGCGCCAATCAGTGGGGCGCCCGGGTGGCTGGGAGCGTTCGTGCCCTGGCAGTGCCCCGCGCCCCACTCCCGGTAGCAACCCCCCTGGCGGCATGTAGTACGGCCGGGACAGACCGACCCCTCCGGTGCGGGGCGCTTTCGCCTCCTCCCGCCCCCCCCCTTTGTCCCTGGGGCGGCCCATCCCCTCCTCGTAGCCCCCCTCTCCTCCGGCTCGGTGGCCGACGAGTGCCATACCTGCATGAGCACTGCTCCGATGGTGGATCTCCCCACGCCGAACTGGTTCCCGATGGATCGGTAGCTGTCCAGCGTGGAGAGCTTCCATAGGGCGATGGCCACATGCTTCTGGAGGGGGATGGCGGGCCTCATGCAAGTGTCCCTTCTGCGCAGGGCAGGGGCGAGCCACTCGCAGAGCTCCAGGAAGGTGTCCCTCCTCATCCTGAAGTTCTGGGTCCACTGTCGGTCCTCCCAGCGCTCCAGGACGATGCGGTCCCACCAGTCGGTGCTGGTGTCCAGGCTCCAGACGCGGTGGGGCACACCGGTGCCGGGGCGCTGCCGCGGCTCCTCCACGGCCCCCGGGGCGGCCAGGCGGAGAGGCAGGGGCCTGACGTGCACTAGGAGGTGCCAAGCAGCCTCGAGCCATTGCTGGCAGGCTTGCAGCAGCAAGTCCAGAAAGTGCACCAGAAGGTGCAGGGTGAGCTGTGGTTCCATGTTGCCACCTGCGGCGGCCCCCCCGAAGGGAAGCACCAACACAGATGGGCACAGAGACCAACGCTTTGCTGTCCCTCGGCGAGGTTGGCAAGCAAGCAGGAAAAGCTTAGAACCGGCTGTCCGGGGGGGGGGGTCCCTTTAAGCTCGAGCCTCAGATAGCCTCAGACAGCAGCCACACAAAGCAACTACTGCCCTGATGCCCTGCCAGAACCAGTTTCAGCTGCCCTTAAATGCCCCCGTGTCCAATCAGTGTGGACGCGCTAGTTCGAATTAGCAAAACGCTAATTCGAACTAGTTTTTAGTTCTAGATGCGCTCGTTCGAATTAACTAATTCGAACTAAGTTAGTTCGAATTAGCGCTGTAGTGTAGACATACCCTTGGATCTCAGACATTTCTGGCTCTATTCCAGTTCTTCCCTCTCCAACCTCATTTTTCCAAAGCATTCCACCTACCTCTGCTAATGCTTGGCACAAGGCAGGGAGTGGGAACAGCTGCTACTAGCAAAAGGCAGGCCACATCAGATGCGTAGGAAGAAAATCTGGCACACAGTAAGAATGGCAACTTACCCTATTGTCTAGACCTGTCCTTGCCTTTCAGTGGACAGAACCTTTCCTCACCCCTGACATTGCTTCACTTAGGTCATTCAACATGGCATTAAACACCTGCAGATTAGTCACGGCACAGGTTAAACCTCTCTAGTCTGGCAACCTCAGGCCCTGACTGATGCTGAACCAGAGAATTTGCCAAACCATAGAAGCATTACCTAGCAGCATTACCAACACTTCCACTGCTTACTGGGCTCTTAGAAGATATTTAGGGGTAAATTAGAGCTAAATAACAGCTCAAAACACTGAGAGCCAGGACCGGTAGCTGAAAACAAACTTTATGGGACAGTGGGAAACTTCGCCACACCCATGATAATTGGACATCTGGCTACTAAAAAATCATATTGGACCACAGAAGTTGCCAGACCAGAAAGTGCTGGACTATAGAGGTTCAACCTCTATTAGGGTTTGTTTTAAAACATCAGACTTGTCATGGACTTAATCCTTAGTGAGGACCATTAAGTCTGTATGAAAAAAATTCTTATTTAGACTTTGTCTCTAAATTAAACTGAACATACTGTGTCATTGTAGTGGGCCACCAGATTACATCAGCTTCTCCACAAACATGACTGTCCTACTGCCACACAGACTGAGGCGGAGCATGGAAAGGAAAAGGTGGGTAGGGTTACAAGATGGTTTCAACAAAAATACTGGACACACTTGACATTACATCACAATCTCCATTACATCTGATTTAAAAAATACCGGACATTTATATTTTCTCAATGTTTCCCAAACAAAACTCAAATACTGGACTGTCCGGTTCAAAACTGGACACCTGGAAACCCTAAAGGTGGGTGGGTGTATGTATTATGTATCACGCTGTGCGTGAAGAAAGAGAGAAAGGCTAAGAAAAGCGGTACTTATAAAGGACATTGGTGCTTTTTATTTTAAATGTCATTGCTGCACTACCAGAAAACATCCTCTGATGACAGCATTTATTAAATGCTTCCATGTTCTAGATTCATCATTACTTTCCACCTTTGCACTTATTTGGATTTTAAAGACATGGTTTATTTTCCATTTTTTTATTTGTTTTCTTTGATAATTCAAAATTATTTTACTGAGTACACAAGCTGTTAGGAAAGTAGCTCCAATAACAGAATTAATGAGGGTGGCAGATTTTGACTTCCATGCAGAATTAGAAAACCGTGTCCATGGAAACCAAAGGAAAAGTAAAACCTGAGCTTCCCTTTCTTTTCATCTCTGCTGTGTGGCATGACAAGAGACAACCAGTGTGGTAATGTGTGAGGCCAATTTCCTATTGTAACACCAGCCATATCAAAGATGCCACGAAACCAGTACAGTATCACACAGCATCCAAATTACAACACATACAAAAGGGTAAAATCTGCTATTTCGCCAGCCATCATGACTTGACAAGTGACTTTGGATTCACTTTCCTGAAGCTATTTAGTCAGTGGCAAATGAAAATAGACAAATTAGCTTTGGTACTTGGCAATGAAAATGTGAGACGATGGCTTTTTAAACATGAGATAATGGGTTGTCACCAACTAAAAGTTGTTGATGTATTGAATATTGTTTGAGTGTATCTCCTGCATTTATTTGTTTTTTATAACAACAAATTAGGGAGCTCTGTTTTTTATTGTTTCCCTATAGAAAGATACCAGGAAGCTGTAGAAGATTATGGGGGTATTTAGAGCCCATTTAGATCCTCATTTGAATTGGCTTTTATACCCCCACTAAATTGGTATTTATTTATTTTCCAAGATTTCTCTTATTCTCCATTTTAAACCACGTGGAGGTTAATTGTTCCTTTCAGTAGATTGCCACATTTATACAGTATATTAAACATTCAGTTTTAATAAATGCCATCTCATCACTACAAAGTAATTCTCATACCTTTTTGTTTGCCCTCTGATATTAAGTCTCTTAGACTCGTAGACTCATAGACTTTAAGGTCAGAAGGGACCATTATGATCATCTAGTCTGACCCCTGCACAGTGCAGGCCACAAAATCTCACCCACCCCTCCTAGAATAATCCTCTCACCTATATCTCAGATATTGAAGCCTTCAAATACTTTGAAGACCCCAAGATGCAAAGAATCCTCCAGCTGTGATCTGTACCCCATGCTACAGAGGAAGGCGAAAAACCTCCAGGGCCTCTGCCAATCTACCCTGGAGGAAAATTCCTTCCTGACCCCAAATATGGCGATCAGCTAAACCCTGAGCATGTGGGCAAGACTCACCAGCCAGACACCCAGAAAGTTCTCTCTAGCAACTCCTATCATCCCTCCATTGACCTATTTCCCACTGATAATGAATGGTCAATTAGTTACCAAGATCCTGTTATCTCATCAAACCATCCCCTTCATAAACCCATCTAGTTTAATCTTGAAACCAGATAGATCTTTGGCCCCCACTACTTCCCCTGGAAGGCCGTTCCAGAACCTCACTCCTCTAATGGTTAGAAACCTTCGTCTAATCTCAAGTCTAAACTTCCACTAGCCAGCTTATATCCATTTGTTCTTGTGTCCACATTGGTATTAAACTTAAATAATTCCTCTCCCTCCCTGGTATTTATCCCTCTAATATATTTTAAAAGTGCAAACATTTCCCCCCTCAGCCTTCTTTTGGTTAAAGTAAACAAGCCAAGCTCCTTGAGTCTCCTTTCATAAGACAGGTTTTCCATTCCTCGGATCATCCTAGTGGCCCTTCTTTGTACCTGTTCCAGTTTGAATTCATCCTTCTTAAACATGGGAGACCAGAACTGCACACGCTGCTAGCCCTCCCCAGCTTTCCCTGGTGGCCACTCTGGGCACCACCAGGGAAACTCTTCTGCCCCGCTCCCGGCCCCGGAACTCTTAAAGGGGCACGGTCTGGCTACGGTGCCCGTGCCAGGTGCAAGCCTGCCAGCGCCCAGCCAGCAGACCCTGCACCTGGCACGGCACGAACCAGTCACCCGCTGCCACCCTGCCCTCTGCCTCTTCCCGGGACCAGGCTGGCGGCTCCCAGGAGCCTGCCCAGGGCCACAAGAGGCGGGCACCCGCCTGTCTAGTGCAGAGATCGTGGACCTCATCCACGACCTCCGCACTAGGCACAGGAAAGTGGCCGTCTAGGGCAGGAGAGCTGCCAGCCTGGCCATGCAGGAGCAGGTATGCATGAAAATCAAGGTGGTCCAGTGAGTCCCCCAACCCTGAGCCCTGAGCTTACAATGGCCGTACTGGGTCAGACCAAAGGTCCATCTAGCTCAGTAGCCTGTCTGCCAACAGCGGCCAACACTAGGTACCCTGGACGGGATGGACCGAAGACAATGACCAAGCCATTTGTCTTGTGCCATCATCTCCAGCCTTCCACAAACAGAGGCCAGGGACACCATTTCTACCCCCTGGCTAGTACCACTCCATGGACCCAACCTCCATGACTTTATCTAACTTCTCTTTAAACTCTGTTTTAGTTCTAGCCTTCACAGCCTCCTGCAGCAAGGAGTTCCACAGGTTGACTATTTGCTTTGTGAAGAAGAACTTTCTGTTATTAGTTTGAAGCCTGCTACCCATTCATTTCATTTGGTGACCTCTAGTCCTTCTATTATGGGAACTAATGAAAAACTTTTCTTTATGCACCCTCTCCACACCACTCATGCTTTTATAGACCTCTATCATATCCCCCCTCAGTCTCCTCTTTTCTAAGCTGAAAAGTCCCAGTCTCTTTAGCCTCTCTTCATATGGGACCTGTTCCAAACCCCTGATCATTTTAGTTGCCCTCCCCTCTCCCACCTCCTTTTCCCAGTCTCCCCGAGTTTTGTTCAAAAAAGAGAGTTTCTATTTTTGAACACACGTGTCCTTTATTTTGTACATCAGGAAGGGGGGCTAGGGAGGGGTAAGTGGAAGGAGGTGAGGGAGGAATGGGGTACGAGCCCCCAATGGGGAGGACTGGGGTGGCTCTGCGGGCTCCTCGGGGTGGAAACTCTCCTGCAGCCCCCCGATTGACCCCCCCCCGGATGGCAGCCTGCTGCAAGTGCAGCCGGACTGATGGCCGAGTACTGTGATGTGCCAAGTGTGGGCACTCAGGGCACTCCAAGCCAGGACTGCTTTGCAAGCGGGGAACCCCTGAGAACTGTCTGTCCGGGTTGAGGGTCGTGTCCCTTTAAGCACAACCCTCGGCTAGCCTGAGACAGCAGCTCCACACTCTATATCCTAATCTGATGCCCTGCCAGCACTGCTTCCAGCCATCCTTAACCTCGGTTCAGGGTCCACTAAATGTGAACATGCTAGTTTGAATTAGCAAAATGCTAATTCGAACTAGTTTTTAGGTCTAGATGCACTAATTCGAATTAGGTTAGTTCGAATTAGTGCTGTAATGTAGACATACCCTTAGAGATGGTTATACCAGTGTTATCCTGCTTTTATTTTTCTTCCCCAGAGAATGGAAAGCTTGTGTCCCCAGTCTTCCTAAAAATCTGAATTTTCCTGTGCCCTAGTTGCTCTTGATTGACCTTTCTCTATTGCCACAGGTAAGCCACTACTGCCTCTATGTTAATGAACTGTGTCAATCCTTCCAGCTTAAACCCAACAGGTTTATATCTTGTGAGAAAAAAAACAAAACAAAACAATCCCAGACTGGTACTTAGCAAACACAGGCTCAGCTTCAAAACAACATTTTGAGTCATAACGGAGTAAAAAGAAAATACAGGAGCCGATCATGAACAGAGATACAGCTTGGTGCTCTTCTAATTTAAAAATGGGCTTAATTTAAAATGTGCAAGACATCATATGACTGTTATTTGCTCTATGGAGACCCATGGGCTTCTACTACCTATTCGTAGCCTGTGTTTGTGTGTGAAAAGTCTTTTCTGGAGGGGCTGTTGTGGTTATTACAGAGGAAGAACAGGGACCAAAAAAATTAACTAGCAGTTCAAGTTTGAACATCAAATCTTCCATACTGGGCAGGTTTTCTCGCTGGCATTCTAGATTAATCCACACTGGTACCAAATGGGAAAAAAAATCCCTAACAACATTCCTTCTAGGCAGTTTGGCCAGCAACAAACTTCAAAATACAGAAATGTATCAGCCATATCTTATAGTTCCACTATTTGCCTAGACATCTTTGCTCTGTCTCCTGGTCAGCACAAAACACATTCATTTGCCAGTCCATCTGTCTACCCATTTGTCTCCCTGAACAGTGATGCCTGTTCACAATGTGGAGCCTTACCAGGCTTAACTGAACTTAATTAGCCGCCAGCTTGTGTGACATGCCTCTGGAACCCAGTTGCACTAGCACATAGGCTTGGTGAGCAGGAGAAAATGACTAGGTGACTAGGGCCTTGTTCCAAGGTTTAGTCCTTCCCAAGGCATGGATATCACTGCCAATTCTGTGCTTTGCTCCTGGCTTAGCTCATATCTCCAGCTTGGCTCTGATCACACAAAAACTTCAGTTTAAAAAACTCAGACTCTGTTTACATTGGCTTTCCTGGCTCCCTGACAACACTCCTTGGAGACTCTCTCTGGGCTTAAGCCTTACAGACAGTTTAGTTATCTGAATGGCTAGGATGTCCAGAAAAAGGTAGCACCTCTCCCATTCATCACAGGATGCTTTTAATCTAGGTCAGTTTTATCTTTTTTGCTTGATTTCTCCAACAATCCCTCTTGCTCTGACTCCATAATGGTACTTTCTCATCACAGGTATTTCTCAGTCCATCACAGGCTGTATCTTTCAGTTTTTAGTCGGCTGTGTTCATGGGTGGAGCTTACAATAAAAAAAATAATTTTGTTGAGGAAGATTCTTTGGGAGGTCCAAAAGTGAATGGAAAATAAGGCCAAAGACCAAGCACAGGTTGGACCTCACTGGTCTGGCACCCTTGGGACCTGAGCTGTCCTGGACCAGGGAGTTTGCCAGACCAGGGGAGGTCAGTGCTGCTGGGCTCCTCTCTCTGGGGATCCCTGCCCTACCTCTGGCCCCACTAAAGCTGACCCGGCACAGCTCCCCACCTTGCTGCCCACCCACTGCACCAGGGTCTCCCAGCAGGGACTGCTTAGTCGCTGCCAGTCCTGCTGCCATAGGATGTTCTCCGGGGTCCCCAGGCAGGGCCACCCAGCCACCTGTACCCCTGCTCTCATCTCAGCCGGGACCACCTGGCCACCCTGCTGCTGCTGGGGATTCCAGCCACTCGCTTCCACCAGCCCTCCTTCAGCAGGAGAAATCCCTGACCGAAACTGTCCAGTCACCCCAACTCTGCTGCCATGGAGGATTTCCTGGGGATCCTGGCCCGAGCCGCGTGCCTGCAGGCTGCCCAGCTGCAGCTGGGGATTCCTTGGCTGGGGCCAGGACTCCCCAGTCACATGGCCCTGCTAACGCCAGGGGTTGCTGCCTGGGGCTGGGGCAGGTACTCTCCAGATGCCTCCTGACTCAGCCAGCACTCCCCAGCCCCTCCGTTGCTCCAGGGCTCTTCGGTCCAGCAACATCGTTGGCCCTGCCGGACCTCAGATGTTGCTCGACCAGAGAGTCCCAGATTTGGGAGGTTCAACCTGTAGTAGCACGTCAGGCTGCCAAACAGAGCATTTGCATTTGGGATCAGAGTTCAAGTTCCCAATTTGGTGTCTCAGTGCAAGAATTGGTGATTTTGCCTTGTGTCCTTCTCGAGGGACCTAATACTGCAATGAGATCCCAAAGGACTGACCCATCATCCACACTTAGCCCTGTTGGAATCAATGGGATCTTTGTGGATCCAGGATGCATTCATATAGAGTTTTCTACAGTTTTTGCTCCTTAGACTATGCAAAGGAACTTGTCTTACTTAACCAAGGACTAATACATTTTCCCCCTCAATGCCAGTATATCAGATAAACAGTATGGTGCTATGCCTTTAGTTCACACCTTCTAAAGAATTCTCTGTAATCAGCTAAGAAGCTGAAGCACAAATGTCCCTAAGCTTTAGAACATAATTAGTATCACAGAGATGATTTAAAGGATCAGAAAGAACTAATATCATATTCTCTAGAACATAATGCTATTTTGGTATAATTTATCAACTTTATAATTCCTAAAGTCATCTAAAAATGTGGCAAAGAAAAGCAAGCACAGATAGATATTGTAATTTGATTTGCTTATGACATGCTACAAGCATAAATCAAAAGCACATGATAATATGTCCTTGTATTGTTCATCAAGCTATTGTCCAAGAAGAGGTTGTGTGACTATGGCTCCTGTACTGCAGCACATATGCATATGAGTAACTTTCCACATAGGAAACAAAAGACAGAACTGTGTAGCACTTTAAAGACTAACAAGATGGTTTATTAGGTGATGAGCTTTCGTGGGCCAGACCCACTTCCTCAGATCAATATGTGGAAGAAAATCAGCACAACCATATATACCAAAGTGATACAATCAAAAAAATGAACGCATGTGAAATTGACAAATCAAATTTTAGAACAGAGTGGGGGTGAGAGGGGAAGGTTAGTGTCTGTGAGGTAATGACATAGGGGTGATAATAGGGGAAGTTTCAGTGAGGTAATGACATTAGGGGTGATAATTTGGGAAGCAGCTTTGTAATGGGTGAGATAATTAGAGTCTTTGTTTAATCCCATACATAAAGCGTCAAATACATATGAGTAGTCCTATTGAATTAAGGACACTGGGTGAAATCTTGGCCCCACTGAAGACAATGGTAAACCTTTCAATGACTTTAATGCCGTGTTTCTCAAAGTGGTCCACAAAACCACTCTACGAAATCTGCTAACTGGCTCCTCTGGTGTGTTTATTTACTGGTTCTGCAGCCACAGAGCCTTGTGGCTCCAATTGGGGAAGTGGCAGCCAAGCATATTTCTTAGCTCTTGAGGGGTAGAAGAATAGATAATTGTCCCAAGGACAAGATATATTTATGTCTAGTAAACAGTGTGACTCATGCATGTGTAATTCACTTATGGGTATATTTATGTATTTGGACAACATGTGCATAAAAAGTAATTGTATTTAGATAAATCAGTAAACTGTGTTCAATCTTGTTCAGTGATGCAATGTATCTAATAGGATGCTTAAAAGGGGTTCCTTTTTTGGTGAAATAAGAAGAGGTGAAACCGGCTATGATTTTCATAGAGTAAAAAGAAATTCTATCTTCTTGTCTAATCTAGAGAGCACCACAATTGTTATCCTAAAACCCTTTACAATTCTTGACTTTTACTTCTCAAAGGGAGACAACCCTTCAACAGCCTCTATTCTCAAACAGAAGTGAAAAACCAAATTCAACCATTGCCTTCAAGTAAGTTTCAGAAGTATTGAATCTAGCCTTTTGAATTTTGGTATTTAGTTTAGAAGTGGACAAATGTTGGTTAAAATTCAAGTAAATATTTAAAATACAGTTACCTTCAGCATCACTCATCCCCTCTTATGTTTTCTTTCTTATAAATAAATTGATGAAAGGTGTTGCCATTGGGATGTTTCATATAATTAGCTTTAATCTAATGTTAAAAAATAATTAATTTTAAATTTTAACAAATACTCAGGATCACCAGAAACTTGACTCAGAGTCACACTTACACCACCATGGAACCAAAGCAATGCCTATGTGACTAACCAGCACAGTTTACATTTCAAATCTTGAATACTCTCAACAAACTGATCAAATTGGGCCTGATCCTGCTACCTTGGCTCATGGCTCTCTGCAGTTGACTTTGCAAATTAGCTTGCTTACTTCATATCAATGGAACTCATTGCTAAACCACCTGAGCAATGGTCACAAAATCAGGAAGGCCCAATAATCTATAGTACAAAACTATCCATATAAATCCTTTTAATAACTAAGAAGTCCTAGAAAAACCAACTCTGGACAGAAAGAGGCTGAATTTTGTAGAATATTTATTCTCTTCCTGCTATTTCCAGTTCAAACCAAGCAGGTGTGTGGCTCATACACTGCAGATGGGAGCAGATAGAGAGGATCATGTGAAAAACACTTGATAATAAAACAATTTATTGTTGCAAGAATAAAATTGGTCAAAACAATTAATTTTCTGTAACGCTTACATCACTAGGAGAATTGGGGCTGAAATCGATCATGTTCCTTTTCAAAGATACTTTAAAAAAGATTATGGGATGTACAGGCTGCATAGAACAACATTTTTGTTTCTCCACTTATCCTTCAGAGATAGCACTGGATCCATGAAGCTTTTTGCTTTTGCATATTTAAGACTAATGGCTTCTGACCAAAGGCATAAAAAGGTGCCTCTGCTGCCATTGTTCCTTCTGCTTTGATGAGAAACTGGCAGTGAGTCAGGGCATGCAGGAAAAGGGAGATTCAATTACAGTCCTAAATTGTTAACCCTGAGAGCTGAACTCATGAGACTCAAAGAATAATGTTGAAGCCAGGTTTCTTCCTGCAAGCGCTGATTAAGAAGAAACCAATGTTCTTCTTGCTAGGGAACAGTCCTCTAATCACCCAGCAACCTCACAGGAATGTCCTCAAGCAGTTATTTCCTGTCATATACTGTTCAAGAGGCATTGAGGAGAAGAGCAACACACTTGACCATAGTTCATGCAAAACTGACCTGCCTTTTGTCTTTGTGCTGACATAGGATACTCTTGCTCTTTCAATGAAAATGACAAGAGCCTTTGAAGGTATTGTTTTCTCTATCAGGGAACATGTTAAAAATTAGAGGTGGTGGAGTAGAGGATTATAAACCAGTCTTAAACTTGATGATGCTCCTTTTAAGCATTAGATTATATTATCAGTTCCCCAGCCTGTCTTCCAGAAGAAGGAATGATTGTTTGGACATATATACAGTGAATGAATATTATTATTTCTTACATCTAGTTCTTCAAAGATCAGTGTGTCACAGACATCTGTTACCTAGCAACTCCGTTTAAAAAACGTAATTCCTTCCAAAAAGTATGAAGACAAGTCTGAAACTCTTTAAGGGTATTGTTTCTTCCTCTGTAATTAACAAAAACCTACCTTGCCTCTGACAATATATTCTTTTCTTAAAGGCATAAAAAGATTGTCATTTTACTGAACTGCTACTATTAATCCATATCTATTTTTGAAGCAGTTCTTCAAATGTTTTGTCTGTGCAGTTTTACACAGCAACTCTTTCATGTTATCCAGTGACCAGCAAAATCACTTTGGTAACATCGGGTGCAATCCAAGAAAACAAGGTAATACTTATCTAGAGGCCGGAAACAACCCCCTGGTTCTAAACAATCCCAAATGAGGGGTAGGAGAGGAAGAGAGCTAGAAGTGGAAGTTTCAGTCCTGATCTATATCCAAATGTTGTCGCTGGGACCTATTATCTAGTTTTAAGGACAATACTGCTTTCAAGACAGGATCTATAAAATGGCAGATAATTCTTTGTTCAGTCATAGCTATTTATTTGTGGTGCACAAATAAGCTTTTACTGTTTTGAGGCCTACCTTTAGTACAGTAGTAAGGTTCTACAAATTGCAGAGTAAAGTCTATGCACCAAAAAGGTAACAGTCAGGCTGTCTCAGCACTGCAGAGCTAACACGCTTATGAATTTTATTCTGGCTTGCAAATCCTCCACAGAACTGTTAACTGGATTAGCACTGGTGTAAAAGGAGAGCAGAATGTGGTTCTAAATTCCTACTCACAACAAGTCAAATGTGGTCCTCACTTGTAATAAATGCAGGGCAAAACTTGTGTGAAATGGTTTTGCACTGTTGTAACTGAGGACAGAATGTGACCTGATTAATCTTTACTACTAGTGGTGATGTGCTTGATCTTATATTAACATGTGGGGAGGGAGCAGAGACTATCAGGAATGATAGGTTGTAAAAAAAACAAACAAACAGTTCTTCCTAGTAAAATGAACAGAGTTGACATAGAAGATTGAGTATCTGGGTGGAACTTCAGTGCCATTATAGTCACTTTTCAGAGCAACTGTCCCATTCAAATAGTTGTCTCTATAAAATTAGTGAAGGAAACTGAATTTTTTTAAACCACATTCTGACAAATTTATTCCTTTTGTAATTTCACCTAAGTCAATAATTTTCATTGCTCCCAACACTGGTGATGCTCCTTTTAGGCATTAGATTATTTTATCCGTTCCCCAGTCTGGCTTTCTGAATGAGGAATGATAGTTTGTACATGTATATTGTCGATGATTATTATTATTTCTTACATCTTGATCCCTAAATCCTTGATTGATCTTGTCCTAATGAATGGTGAATTTGTTCTTGTTTAATTAAATACAACTGGAACCTTCAGCCAAAAGAGTCAAACCAAATCTTTTTTGATATCTGAACTTTTTATTTTTTTCCTTCCTATTCTCACCTCTACTGTTCAGTTAATAACAAAAATGGCATAAATTTGAGGAAAAAGTGAAATCTTTGCCTCTAAAAAGCTCTGCAGCTGCCTCTAAAAATCAGGGATCCATTAGCATGTTCCTGAACCACACTCCAAAACTCTGTAAAAGTTCTGCCAAATACTTGCAGTCAAGTATTCAAGTGTGTAAAGACAACTAACTCTCTCTACTAAAGGAATGGTCCAAATTCCATCCTGTTACATCTATGTAATCCCATTGAATTCACTGTAATTGCATGGGCATTAGGGAGAGAAGAATTTGACCTGACCTGTGTGAAAAGGAAAAGCAGTTCTGTGTATCTTCACAAGTGCTGATTTCTTAACTCTTTGTTCTTTCAATTACCTTTCATATGATTCATCTGTTCTATGCCTTCATTTCACCTGTAACTTTAATTGGCAATCTGATCTTTAGCTGTATTTTAGATGAATCTATAAAGTCAGTGAAAGTATTCTTTTCTGCAAACCATTATTCTAAAAATATTTCATGGAAACATCATTTTGTTAGTCTCAGTCAAATTCCTGCCACAGTTCTGAAGTTGCAATCTCACATTGTTTTTGTTGTTGTTTCCTACAGTTTATAGCTCATGGCAGGATCTCCCTGTGGTAGGACCCCTGTGTAGGCAAGTATGAATCAGCTAGCATAAATCCAGAATGCCTTCTTAAGGCTGGATATTTCTCATCCTTATGAGTCAGTAGCAACTTTTTCAAGCTAGTTTTATTGTTTTTCAACCTACTCTTCTGGCAAATAAAAATAATGTGAAAACAAGGAGTTCACACAATTTAACCCCAAACTCAGTTTAATCATAACACTCCTACAGAAAGACTGTCCTTGCCCATTTAGCTGTATGAGCACCTAGGAGAAGGCTATGAATGCAGATGATTAAATAAGAGCTTGCATATTTTTGTCAGACTTTGATCAGTGGAAATTTTTGCAAAATCTAATATCATGACCGTACACACAAGTGTATCTGCTTTCCCTTTGTCCCAGCTGTTTCCCTTTTTTCAGAAATGCAGTAATGAGCTCCCACAAGATGTTCTTCACTTAGGAAACAGTTCCAGAATATGATTGATTGACTTCCGGGCACTGTGCTAGACCAGATAGGTAAAGAGTCACATAAACATCAAATATTTCTCTAAATTCCATATGCTCTGACATTATAAAAGTCAGTTCAATACTTCTGTAACAATTTATAAATGTGGGATCTAGTTGTCTTGTCCTGCCAACCCCTGTAACTATCATTAAATTCCTTAGAGCTCAAGATGCTCAGCATCTCTCTCGATGTGTCCTCTTATTAATTTATTTCAGAGTATTTATAATGTCTTTGTCTGCTATAAATAATAATAAAGACTAGTACTATAAATGTCACAAGGTGGCACAAGGAGGAGGGAGAAAACTTGTTCTTCCTGGCCTCTGAGGATAGAACAAGAAGCAATGGGCTTAAACTGCAGCAAGGGAGGTTTAGGTTGGACATTAGGAAAAAGTTCCTAACTGTCAGGATGGTTAAACACTGAAATAAATTGCTTAGGGAGATTGTAGAATCTTCATCTCTGGAGACATTTAAGAGTAGGTTAGATAAATGTCTATCAGGGATGGTCTAGACAGTACTGGGTCCTGCCATGAGGGCAGGGGACTGGACTCAATGACCTCTTGAGGTCCCTTCCACTCGTAGTATTCTATGCTTCTATGATTCTATGTCCACAGCATGCTTCAGTACAGAGTTTGGTCAGGAGAGATCTCTGCCCTAAGGAACAGTTTAAGGGTCCAAAGGGGTACAATATGAGGAGAAACAGGGGGGGTCTACTGATCATGACAGGGCTGCTTCATGGAAAAGATGGGTTTGCAAGAGTCATTTTTGAATGAGGAAAGAAAGGTGCTATCTAGACATATGCATAACAGAGATTCACTTTTTCCAAAATAAAACAGAACAGTCACGCGAGGCTCCCTGTGCTGCCTTTTGTGCAGAGCTGGGATCCTAGAATCCCAGAATCCCAGAGAGCCCTGCTTTGAGCTGGGATCCACAGAGGTGTGTTCCTTGCTGTGAACTGAACTCCAGTTAGAGATAAATCACACATGGCTTTCCTGCTGTGGGCTCCCGGGTAGGGAGCTGGAAGCCCTGGACTTGGAACCCTGTCTCCGCAGCAGATGGTCAGGAAACTAGGCAGGTTTCTATCAGCGCCCTGCTTATGATTTGTTGAAAGTCTGATAAACCAGAGATGTTTCCATGAAACATTTCAGGTTTAACCAAACAGCATTTTCCAGTAGAAATATCTTGTCAGAAAAATCCCAACCAGCTCTAGTCCCAGGTGGTGACTGGGCCACCAAAATCAATGGAGGTTTTTGACTTTAACCTCTGTGCCTCAGTTCCCCTTCTGTGAAATACAGATAACAATCCCTCAGCTCCCAGCAGCGTTGTGAAAATGAACAAAAGTTTCTGAAGCACTCAGATGCTATGATGATGAGCCTCATAAAAAAATAAAGCCCATGAGAAAATGAATAATTTTGTGTACAGAAAACAGTTTGTGTAGTGTGTAGTCATTAAGGCCTGGGGCCCCACATTGAACAATGAGAAAACAAAATATTGAATAGCTGTTCATAGAATCATAGAATCATAGAATAATAGGACTGGAAGGGACCTCGAGAGGTCATCGAGTCCAGCCCCCCGCCCTCAAGGCAGGACCAAGCTGTCTACACCATCCCTGACAGATGTCTATCTAACCTGTTCTTAATATCTCCAGAGAGGGAGATTCCACCACCTCCCTTGGCAATTTATTCCAATATTTGACCACCCTGACAGTTAGGAATTTTTTCCTAATGTCATAAATCGAATGCCATCTATTCTGTGCACAGAATAAGGCAGGGATCCTGCAGGGGAAAAAAAGACAAAAACAGTGTGTGATCCTGTAATAAAAGACGGGTATTAAATGTATAGGCACGAGGAGCTTGCATTAAGGTTGCACAGACCAGCTTAATTGTGGCATTTCCTAGCTTTTGACTTTGCAACTTTTAATAATGGTCTTTTAACATAGTTGCTTTGTGCATAGTTTCTTAGGTTTTTCAAACAGCAAACTGAAAATAAACACAAAATCCATCCTGCAGTGCCATACTGACTACATGGATCATTTGTAAGGTTAAGATTTGTCACGAGAATTTTTCATCAAATTCACGGACAGATCATAAAATACATGGGCAATACATAAAAATTCATGGAAGCTTGTGACAGTCCTTGGGGGTAGGGAGCGAGACTGACTGACAAACTCTACCATGGAGTGGTGGTGGGCAGCTGAAAAGCTGCTTCAGTGTTGCTGCTCCAGCCCTAGGGGAGCGTGGGGGAACGGGGGGAGCACTCTAGCACCTCTGCTCCACACATGGGGAGCTGAGAGCCTCTTTAGCCCTGTTGCTACACAGTGTGGCTGAAGTCAAAGCCATAGAGATCCATTAAAGGCATGGCATCTGTGACTTCCGTGATCTCTGTGTCAAAATCATATCCTTAATCATGAGCAAGGTTTGAACTCTTTTGATCCATCACACAGACCTGTGCCACTGGAACTAAGTGACTGATAGCAATAGTAGGTTGTCCTTGTGTGTGTGGTACAGAACTACAGAGAGAATAAGGCACAGGTTTTGTCAGCGTGTTTCATAGTTAGTAAGTGAATGAGGAGCCTCAGAAATTTTGGGTTCCATTCAAGGCCCTGGAAGAGAGTTACCTTGGGGCACAGATCCTGTATTTTATGGTGGTAAGTTGCAGGGCTGAACTGTGACATGCAAAACATGAGTCTGGAAGGACACTATTTTTCTTTTTTTATTAAAAGAGCCAAATCTAAACCATCCTTTCAAGTTCTACGTATGTACTGTTGGGATTAATTTGAGTGCTGCTATGTGCTAATATGGACAGTGCAATCCAACTTCCATTTTGAATTCTCAGTTCTATTTTACCATCCATAAACTGTTGGGACTGCCTGAGGCAAAGGAACTGGTAGGGACTGGATTTTCCCGCCAGAAGAACTGTTGCACTCAGCACTAAAGGTTGCACACGTCACCTATCATCATTTGCTCTCTGCACTAAACACCTGCACTCAGCACTAACTGTTTGCACACTGCACCATCTAATGTGCACACGGCACAAACCTCCTTTTCCCGCCAAGGACCTTTTAAAAGGGCTCTCGCTCTTAGGCCCCGGCTGCTGCTTTCTCAACTGCTGCTTCGTCGGACTCAAGGGTGGTGAGATTCTTCGTCCTCTGTGACATCTTTCAGCATAGTCTGTAGCTAGAGTTGCCAGATGGCTGAAACAAAAATACCGACTCCTCCTCCCCCAAACAAAACACAGGGAAAAAAATTTGTTGAAGGAAAAAAGAGAAGGGGACCAAAGTTGCTGAGCAAAAAAAGACGACTCCAAGAACCTGGATCACTGCTAGGAGTTACCAGGTAGTCATTTAAAAAAAAACAAAAACACGGACTCGCTTCATGGCGTGGGACCAGCCAGGAGGGAGCGGTGCTGGCCAGCAAGGGGGGGGGGCCTGGAAAGAGGTAACGGTGGGGGAGCAACGGGGCTGGCCGGGGAAATAGGGTGGGTCAGCGGGAAGCAGGGCTGGTTGTTGGGGGGGGGGAGGGTCGGGCAGAACGGGGCTGGCCGCAAGATATCGGGAGGGGGAGACAAGCCGGGAGGGGGCAGGGCTGGCTGGGAGTAAGGGGGGAAGGAAGCACAGCTAGGGGGGGATTGGTGGCCGCGAGGAAGAGGGGGCAGGAAGCAGAGCTGGTGGGGGCAGGGAGAGGTGCAGCGGTGCTGGCCAGGGAGATCCGGAAGAGGAACGAGCCAGCGGGAAACAGAGCTGGGGGGGAGGGGAAGGGGGCCGCGGCGCTGGCTGGGAAGAAGGGTGGGCAGGAAGCAGAGCTGGCGGGGGGGGGGGGGTGCAGCAGCGCTGGCCAGGGGAGATCAGGAAGAGGAACGGGCCGGCAGGAAGCAGAGCTGGGGGAGGTGCAGGGGGGCTGGCCAGGGAAGTGAGGGAGAACCAGGCAGCCGGGAAGGGGGTGAGCAAATTGGCTGGCAGGGAGCAGGACCTGGGCACTTGCTGCCTGTCCCGTACAGGCTCCCAGCAACGCATGAGTGAGGAGGAGGCTTCCCCTCCTTCTCACACTCAACCGACTGAGGGGTCCCGGCAGCAATCGCAGCCCTGCCTCCCAACTGGGACTCCCAGCCACTCCCCCTGCCCATGCCAGGCTTCCATCCGGTGTGCAGCCGGAAAAATCAGAAAATACCAGACATTGCACATGTCTGGTATTTTCTGATTTTTTTTTACCGGACAGAGCGCGCAAGTACCGGACTGTCCAGCACAATACCGGACACCTGGCAACCCTATCTGTAGCGAAGGCTCAGTCACTGCGTGTGGGAGTGTCAAATAGAGACCGAGGGTCCTCACCATCATAGCTAGATGATACCTCAGCTGTCCAGATTCCCGAGGTGTGGTGAATACCCAGACATCGGTGAAAGTAAAGCAAGAGCTACCAAGCACAGACATTTCAGGTTGCTGCGGCAAAGGCCCAGGCCTACCAAAACTGTTTCAACCTAATACCACCTGGAATTCTAGAGGAATCACTCGGTGTTCCTCTCCAACAGCTATAAGCAGCCTTAGGGTTGAAGGTCCTGAGCAGCTCACATGACTCCTGTCTGGTCCTTTCATTGTACCATCAACCAATTGTAAAGTTGCTTGCTTATTTCTTTGGGGTTTCCTTTACTATCCTCTATTTCTTCTTGGGTTTGGGTTGGTTTGCTGACACAAAGTGTCAGGGGTTGTTGTTTCTATTGTTAACTGCTGTGTCTATTCACATTTATAATATAATTGAGTTAAAATTTATTCTGGACTCTGGCTGTGTCATTTTTACTGATGATTAGATACAGGAGTGCCAGGCCGAACTTCACTTCTGTGCAGAGACACTCAAAAAGTCATAGTCAGCCCACAGTATCAAATTGCTTACCTGGGTCTCTGGGGTAACAGTACATAGGAACATCTTCAGTTTTTGTAGCATAGGGATTTCTCATTCTGAGATAACATCCCTCGTCTTGCAGTTGTTAGCAGATAAGAGTTTGTCTATATACCATGAGGTAATGTGCTTTATGAGCTAGGATTTTTAAAGCCTGTTGCATATCAATTGGTCTTCATAGATCTTGCTGGTGTGTGCTAAATGTTTTCTAGTGTGCTTTAACTATACATTGTTTTTAAAAAGCACAATGTCCAAACACATCACAGACTGATTAATGTGCAAAAAGTTATTATCCTTAAAAAAAAACCACACCCGCGTAGAGCACATTGCCCCATTGTGTACACCAGCCCTAAAGGCCAATTTGCAGAGTTCTCAGGTCAGGCTAAAGGGCTTTTTGTTTCATTTGTGTCATTCTGTCTCAAATATCACAGTAACGAAGAGCTTTATAATGAGGTATGGGGGGGGGGGATTCCTTTCTCTATTTCACCTGACCCAATGATAGGTTCACCTTTCTTCTTTCCAGTAACAAAGATCTCTGCACCATCGTCTTTGAGTGCCCCAGGTTAGTTCTCAACCAGTTGATCCAAGAAACAAAGCAAAATCTTGCAGGGATATGCTGTGGTTCACTTTTTTCTGCCGCACCTAAAAAGTTAATACTCATTCTGATGCTAATTGATAACACTTAAAAACTAACCAAACAAAGCTTCCTTTCATGAGACAAACACAGTTTAAAATTGGCCATGGCTATTGTCAAAAATGCTTTCTCAGTGAGTCATCACTGTGAAGAATAAGTTTGGCTTATGAGGGAAAGGTTTGTTTTTTGCTATAACAAGAATTCAGTCTATTTGCAAGAAAATCGAATAATCTAATGTGGCTGTAATTAACAGCTGAGTTATACTGAAATCATAATTAAGTATCTCAAACAGGAAGTGTCATTTGGGCAGCACTAGTCATTCCCAAATCCCAAATAAAAGAAGGGATTTAATTCCTTAAAAAAAAAACCTAATTAAGTCACTGCTTGTTGATGATCAATAATAAAAGTAAGAGGCTCAATATATGTGAGCAATGGTGGCACAGGGAAAACAGCTACAGAACACAAAAATGAGCAGTAGCAGTGGGTGAAGGCAGCTGAGGAGTAAAAAACTCAGATGAATTTTCTGAAAAGTTCTTTGTGAGCTTTCCTATGCCAGAGAAATGAGCTGAGGGACATTGTTAGAAGAGAGAGAGGGGAGTCAGCATCTAAGAAAGCCCTTTTCTTTCCTCTCCTTCTCCCTCATAGCACAAACCAAACCAAATGCTGAGTCTCTGGTATTGAGTGTGGCACAGATGTCTTGACAGAAGCTCAGGCTATGTCTACACTTCAAGGGTTTTCCGGGATATCCTGGAAAAACTCCACCACATCCAGTGAATGCATCTGCTGTTCCCGTTTTTTGTTTTGTTTTGTTTTTTTGTGGAAGAGCAGACAAATTCTTTTGGAAGCCCTGTCTTCCTCCTCCCATGAGGAAGAAGGGCTCTTCCAAAAGAGGAGGCTTTTCGAAATTTGGCCCAGTGTAAATGGGCCAAATTTCAGAAAAGCCCCTTCCGAAAAAACTATCGGAAAAAGGTACACAAATTGTGGGGGCTCAATTTGCATTCCTTTTTCCGATAGATCAGTGTAGTGTAGAATTAGCCTCAGGAAGGTGGAACAACCAGGCGGTGACAGAATGCCAGCACTGGGGAAAGAGGGACAGCCAGCAAGTGGGGTAGTGAAGCCATATGGTGTGAAAAAGAGGAGGGGGCAGCAAGCAAAAGGGAGATGAAATGGTGAGAGGGGAGTGAAAATGTTTCCCTCCTACAGAAGAAAAAAGTGGGGGACAGTACAAAATAGGGGTGTTTCACAGCTGGTAGGCAGGCAGCAGCTGAGAGGTGTTAAGGAAAGTGGGGGTAGCCACAAAGGATGACAGAATAGCAGGAGGGTTAGATGGACTACTAGGTGAGACAGAAGAAAGGGGTGCAAAGCACAGGAAATTAGCCACTTTGAAGGGGAAGATGAGTGTCATTCTGGCACATTCTTAATACTTGCAGACAAGCTCCTTCGTATATTGTTACACCTCTGTCGTGCCACACCTTGAGAGGAAATTAGAGATTCTTCCACAACATCTGCAAAATCTCAGCTAACAGGAATGTTCCAGAAAGTAAAGTGACTAATCTACCCAAAAGCTTCCAATTTGTCTCCTGACTGTTTCTCTTCCTGTAGAGAGTGGTTCCCAGGTTGTGGGAAAGATATCACAGCTGTAATACACAACCAGATGCCCAATAAGCACTGTGGGAAGCCCAAGCTACCACATATAAAAGGACAGTGAGTAAGGAAGGGCAGACCTCCAACTGAGATCATCGATGGTTGTTGTTCAAGGAAGACAGGCTGTTAATCACCCTAAATACACGTCAGTCTGGTCAGTGTTCAAGAGACCATACCTGACTACAAATCATAATGATAACTACTGCCTTGTCTCTACCCTGTCCAGGAAAGGTTATTTATTGAAAGTTGGTATTGTAGATTTCTAATAGTGTTGGAGCTCTGCCAATATTCTCAGCCTTCCCCAAACAGGCTTCACCCCCAACCAGTGTTCCCTGTAAAGTTGAACTTGGGCAGTTGCCCAGGAGAGATTCAAATGCTGCCCAGCTGATTAGCAGAGCGCCCACAGCCTCCCACAACCAGCAGCACGTGTTTCTTTTAGTGGTACACATCTGTACATGCCTTGGTGCACATAACAAAATGTGTTCCACACATGGATGGAAAAAATTAGAGGGAACATTGGACTGGGGGAGGGAGGGTCAGCACAGAGGTGTATTGCACAGCAAGCCAGTACAAGGCAGTAGGGGCACCAACAAGCCCAATAAGGGAGGATGCTGAGTGTCCAGAGGCTCTAGCACACACACACTCATTCCCCCTGCCAACTCTATGGACAAGATAGATTCTGGGGAAGCAAGTTCTGTCCCTTCAAGGTATGGGAGGGGAGGGGGATAAGCTTCTAAAGGGCACCTGTCTCCTGGGCTGCTTGGTGGCTATATAGGCTCAATGTCCCCAGCCCTTTGAACTTTGAGTCAAGAACCCTGGGACCTCACTGAGCTCTCTGCTGTCCCAGACCCCTGACTCCTTTTGGCTTCAGACTCTTGGTGCATTTCAAGATTTCCTTCGGCTCTGCCTGTTGCCTTAGAAGATCCTATGAGAAATCAGAAAACAGAAATGTTCTGTACACAGATCCTACCCTCCAAAGGCTCTAAGTCCTCTCTCTGCCCCTTCACCAACACTGATTTCTGGGTTCTTTTCAGACCAACCCTCGCAAAATCCTCTCTCTGTAGAAAGGGGGTCACGTTTACCTTTCCCTGCTTATCAGCAGTATGTTCTGCTGTAGTCTGAACTGGTTGAGAACAGTTTTACAAAGCAGCAGCAGCAGCAGCCACTGCCCTGTCTAGACTGGTGTAGAGGGTAGTATGTGAAGCCCCCAATTTCAGATAGTAACCCTGTTCATGTGGTGGTTTATGGTTTAAAGCAGCATCCAGAAGTGCGTACACCTATTGCAACGAAGCCTGGGAACCATCTGACGTTCAGCCATTACTAATGAAAAACCATATTCTTTCAGAATGATTCCATCTCACTTAGCTGGAGAATTGCCAGGTGGGGTTGAGAATAGCTTTCCATTCACTTGTCCACATCATTATACAGCTGGCAAACACCAGCAGAAACAGTGATCGGTAATTCTTAACAAACCTCTGGGTCACAAAGGAACTAAGCTTTTCATTCCAGATCTCAGGTGGGTTATTCTGGGTTCTGAAAAACTATTTCTACTTACCAGGTAATTCTGGGTCATAGAATAATGGCTTGCTGCTTCTCCAGGCTCTCATTTTGATATGCAAAAGTTAAGAGTGGTTTTATAAGCTAGGTAAAGGTTAATCCTTGTGGATGATTCCAAGATCTAGAAAGCCTGTACAGTATAGTACTGAATAATGGAAAGCCCATTTGAGTTGTTTTCTGGTCATGGGATAAATTTTTCTGAGTTTGCTAGCTCATCAGACTATTTCCAGCTCATAGAAAGAAGCTTTCCTGACTCATTCTGACCAAAGCAAACTGTGTAGAGTTTCAAAAAAATATCACAAAACTGAATGATTGGGCAACAAAATGGCAAATGAAATGTAATGTTGTTACGTGTAAAGTAGTGCACATTGGAAAAAATAATCCTGACTATACATACAATGTGATGGGGAATAATTTAGCTATAACTACCCAAGAGAGAGATCTTGGAGCCATTGTGGATAGTTCTCTGAAAACATCCACTCAGTGTGCAGCAGCAGTCAAAAAAGCAAACAGAATGTTAGGAATCATTAGAAAAGAGATAGAGAATAAGACAGAGAATATCTTATTGCATCTGAATAAATCCATCTTACAACCATATCTTGAATATTCTGTACACATGTGGTCATCTCATCTCAAAAAAGATATATTGGCATTGGAAAAGGTTCAGGAAAGGACAACAAAAATGATGAGGGGTATGGAACGGGTCCCATATGAAGAGAGATTAGAAAGACTGGGACTTTTCATCTTAGAAAAGAGGAGACTGAAGGGGGGGCGGATATGATAGAGATCTCTAAAATTATGACTGGTGTGGAAAAAGTGAATAAGGAAAAGTTATTTACTTGTTCCTGAGTCCTATAACATAAGAACTAGGGGTCACCAAATGAAATTAATAGGTAGCAGGTTTAAAACAAACAAAAGGAAGTTTTTCTTCACCCAGCACGCCTATGGAACTCCTTGCCAGAGAATGTTGTGAAGACCAGGGCGTTATTTAGTTCTTTTTTGAACCCTGTTAAATTCATGGAGGTTAGGTCCATCAATAGCTATTAGCCAGGATGGGTAGAAATAGTGTCCTTAGCCTCTGTTTGTCAGGGGCTGGAAATGGATGACAGGAGAGGGATCATGTGATGATTACCTGTTCTGTTCACTCTCTCTGGAGCATCTGGCATTGGCCACTGTTGAAAGACAGGATACTAGGCTAGATGAACTTTTGGTCTAACCCTGCATGGCTGCTATGTACTTATTCAAGAACCAAGCAAAACCTTTCCAGACCTCTCTAGTTCTTGGAAAAATAATGTCATCTATTTAGCCTACCCAGTACAGTGTCTACGGTTTCTTACTAGTGTGAAACAGTAATCCGGAATTGTGTCACTACAGGAAATAACCAAGCCTAAGGCAGTTCCTTCAGAACTAATGTCCCACTGTTGGGTAATGCTGACCAGCTAACTCTTGCGTCACTTGCAGATGCAATGCCTTTTATAATAACATAATGTTACCGCATGCCAGGTTCACTGAGGTGCTACCCATCTGCAGGTGAGCTGGGATTCCAGGGTGGGAGAATAAGCAGCCAGGAGTACAGCCTTTTAATATTCATTTCTCTCTCTTTCCCCCACGCCTCTCCCCGTCTCTTTTTCTATCACCATATTGTTCTAAGAAAAATGACTAATTACTCCAGCAAGCAATTTCACATGGTATGTAGGCAGACTGTCTGTGCTACACTTTAACAGCCTTTAGCTATAAATAACATTATTAGGGAAGCATATTGCCATAGATGGAGAGAACAGAGACAACCACCTTTCCGACTGTCTAGAAATAAATGGAGAGTTCATGATTAAAGATAAAAATACACCAAACAAATTCATTACATTTTAGTCATCACATTAAGCTTTTTAGCCAAATGAAACAATTGTCACAATAATGCCAATAGATTATTACAAGTTTTAGAATAATAGTCACATTCTGAGACCTAAAACAACTTGTTAATTAAAGGGCAGAAATTAAGCTAAGTAGAGAAGAGACGCTGTTGCTTTTTCATTGGATTTGTGGCTAACGTTAGAGTTGTCTAGCCCAGAGGTTCTTACCTCTTTGCACTATGGCCCCTTCGGACAACAAAAATTGCCACATTACCCCAGGAAGCGGGACCAAAGTCTTCCCTTGGGTGGGGAATTGGGGCAGAGTGGGAGCCAAAGCCCAAGGGCATCAGCACCAGACAGGGGGCTGTAATCTGAGCCCTGCCACTCTGGATTGAAACCGAAGCCTAAGTCCTGTCACCCAAGGAAGTGAAATTTCGGTTTGGGCCCCTGGCCCCAGCAAGCCTAACACCAGCCTGGTGACCCTATTAAAATGGGGTTACAACCCACTGTGGGGTCCCAACCCACAGTTTGAGAACTGCTGGTGTAGAGATCTAAGTATGGAAGGGGAGTCAGAAGCACTTCCATTCTAAAATGGTGGCCTTAGTATGATCACAACTTCCCTGCCCCCATCTGTAAGCAAGAGGATAATCAATTACAGCAGTCTCTCTCAGGGGTATGGTGAAGGTGACAGGCTGGTTCACAGAGATCCCCATTGGACGGTTACTTGATAGGCTGAAATACCACCAAGTCCACCTACTTACCCTCTGGGATACCCCATCGGTCTGTCCTGCTGGGCCACACCCTGTGGTCTAGTCACAGCCCACAGCACAGCAACAAAGACGTTCAGATCAGCTCGGCTCTGGGAAGGTTGAGTCACAGAAACTTGACACAGCACTCAGCAGCACAAGCCACCGGACCAGAACTCCAGATAAATCCGGCTTATTCTGCATGGAGTTTTATACAGAGCAAGCTCATAAATGTTGGCTATTTTGTCAATGAAAGAGAGAGATGCACAACTGTTGCCTTCTGTCCAGATAGCAATTATTTCCACCGGGTTTATTTTATTAATAAACAAAAGTGATTTTATGAAGTATAAAAAGTAGGATTAAAGTGGTCGTAAGAGACAGAAGAGAAATGTAGGTTACTAAACAAAATAACACATAACAGGCAAACTAAGCTTAATACACTAAGGCTTTGTCTACACGGAATTTTTTTTTTTTTTAGTATTTTTGCCAGAAAATATGCTAACAAGGGACTCATTAGCATGAGTCATGATGGAATTAGCATATTTTCTGCCGATGCTTTTTGGCAAGGGGTTTTTGCACAAAAAGAAGCAGTGTAGTCGCTTCTGTTTTGCGCAAAAAAAAAACCTTTTGCACAAGGTCCTTATGCCTCTCCTGGAGGCCCTTGCGCAAAAAGAATTGGCAGAAAATATGCTAATTACATCGTGACTCATGCTAATGAGTCCCTCGTTAGCATATTTTCTGCCTCAAAAATTTGCAGTGTGGACATAGCCTAAATGAACTTGTTACAAATCATAGTTTCTCACCCCAGTTCTTATTTCAGGTAAAACCTTTCCCAAGCCAGAGATGTCCTTTCTGACCTGGATTCAGCAGTGCTCCTCCACCCCTATCATTGCAGTCCTTTAAGTTCAGGTATTTTCAGGTATCCTCTTAGGGAGGAGAGCAATCTGAGAAGCCAGCTGAAGACAACCATGGTTTACTTGCCTTGCCTTATATAGAAGTCCCCCAGGGTATGTCTACACTACAAAGTTAGTTCGAACTAATGGACGTTAGTTCGAACTAACTTTAATAGGTGCTACACTAGCGCTCCGCTAGTTCGAATTTGAATCGAACTAGCAGAGCGCTTAGTTCGAACTAGGTAAACCTCATTTTACGAGGACTAACGCCTAGTTCGAACTAGCTAGTTCGAATTAAAGGCTGTGTAGCCCTTTAGTTCGAACTAGTGGGAGGCTAGCCCTCCCCAGGTTTCCCTGGTGGCCACTCTGGCCAACACCAGGGAAACTCTATTGCCCCCCTCCCGGCCCCGGACCCCTTAAAGGGGCACGGGCTGGCTACGGTGCCCGTGCCAGGTGCAAGCCTGCCAGCACCCAGCTAGCAGACCCTGCACCTGGCACGGCACAGAGCCACCCACCCGATGCCCCCCAGCCCACCCCCTCTTGCCGGGACCAGGCTGGCGGCTCCCGGGAGTTTGCCCTGGACCGCAAGAGGCGGGCACCTTCCTGGGCTAGTGCGGACATCGTGGACCTCGTCCACGATCTCCGCACTAGGCACAGGAAAGTGGCCGTCTAGGGCAGGAGAGCTGCCAGCCTGGCCACCCAGGACCAGGTGTGCATGAAAATCAAGGGGGTCCACTGAGACCCCCGACCCTGAGCCCTGAGCTTACAATGGCCGTACTGGGTCAGACCAAAGGTCCATCTAGCCCAGTAGCCTGTCTGCCAACAGCGGCCAACCCTAGGGACCCTGGAGGGGATGGACCGAAGACAATGACCAAGCCATTTGTCTCGTGCCATCCCTCTCCAGCCTTCCACAAACTTTGGGCAGGGACACCACTCCTACCCTCTGGCTAATAGGACTCCATGGACCCAACCTCCATGACTTGATCTCACTTCCCTTTAAACTCTGTTCTAGTTGTAGCCTTCACAGCCTCCTGCAGCAAGGAGTTCCACAGGTTAACTATTTGCTTTCTGAAGAACAACTTTCTCTTACTAGTTTCAAGCCTGCTACCCATTCCTTTCCTTTGGTGTCCTCTAGTCCTTCTTTATGGGAACTCAGGAAGAACTTTTCTGAATGCACCCTCTCCACCCAACCCCTGCTTTTAGAGACCTCTATCCTGTCCCCCCTCCGTCTCCTCTTTTCTAAGCTGAACAGTCCCAGTCTCTGTAGCCTCTCTTCATCTGGGACCTGTTCCCAACCCCTGATCATGTTAGTTGCCCTCCCCTCTCCCAGCCTTTCTCTTCCCCTCTCCCACCTCCTTTTCCCAGTCTCCCCCAGTTTTTTTTCAATAAAGACAGAGTCAATGTTGGAAGAAACGTTATCTTTATTTTGTACATCAATAAGAAGGGGGGCTAAGGAAGGGTAAGTGGAAGGAGGTGAGGGAGGAATGGGGTACGAGCCCCCGATGGGGAGGACTGGGCTGGCTCTGCGGGCTTCTGGGGGTGGAAGCTCTCCTGCAGCCCCCCAATTGCCCCCTCTCCCCAGATGGCAGCCTGCGGCAAGTGCAGCCGGGCTGATGGCCAAGTGGTGTGATGTGCCCAGTGTGGGCACTCAGGGCACTCCAAGCCAGAACTTCTTTGCAAGCGGGGCACCCCTTAGAACTGTGTGTCCGGGGTGGGGGTCGGGACCCTTTAAGCGCAGCCCTCGGCTAGCCTGAGACAGCCTCTCCATGCTCTAAGTCCTCCTTTTATGCCCTGCCGGCACTGCTTCCGGCCATCCTTAAGCCCTGTTCAGAGTCCACTCAATGTGGACTTGCTAGTTCGAACTAGCAAAACGCTAGTTCGAACTAGTTTTTAGTTCTAGATGCGTTAGTTTGAACTAGCGCTGTAGTGTAGACATACCCCCAGGGTTGGAAGTCTTTGTTCAATTCCCACTCACCACTGTGAAAAAATACAAAATTCAAGATGGATTCCAGCACACTGCAGGAAGACAGCTTTTCCTCACTCAACTGTCTCTTCCTAATGGGCTATTAGCTATATGTCTAGCTTCTCCATTGTTGTTCCTGATGGGCTAGAAACAAGCTTTTCCCAACATGAATATGTTGATAAAAGATCTACAGTCAATATTCTTATTTTCAGACACAGAAATGGTCCATGCATACATATAGAATATGCACATTCAGGGTGTGTCTAGACTCAAGGTTTTTTTTAAAAAAAAGTGGACTTTTTTAAAAAAAACTTCCCCTGCATCTAGACTGCTGTCGCTTTCTTTCGAAAGTAAATCAAAAAAACGCAGCAGTTTTTTCAACTGTGGAAAACCTCGTTTTACGAGGAATAACGCCTTTTTTCAAAGTGCTCTTTTGAAAAAAGGCGCTATGTAATGCAAACTCTGCTCTTTCGAAAGAGAGCATCCAGACTGCCTGGGTGCTCTCTTTCGAAGAAGCAGCTTGCTTTTTCAAAAGTGTGGGCTGTAGTCTAGACGCTCTTTTTCGAAAGAGGCTTTTTCGAAAGATACTTTTGAAAAAGCCTCTTTCGAAAGAGACTTGCAGTCTAGACGTAGCCTCAGTGGATTACAAGCTTCCCAATGATACATTACAAGCAGCATTTTGCAAAAAAGCATTTTCCAGTTATATTCACATTCATAAGCACAGGCAAGGCCCTATCACATGGTGAGGATTAACAGTTTGGGAATGCAGAACATCATGTATAAATTTTAATATATAAAACAGGGGCCCCAATCTTGTAAACTGCAGAGTATCTGTAACAGCCACTGACTTTTACAGGAACAGGACTGCCAAAGAGGAGGTGGGCACAGGGGACAATTGCCTAGGAAAGGGCTACTCAGCACACGGCCCACAGCCCGTTTGTTTGTGGCCCGCCCGCAGTGCAGTTTGGGTTTACATGGGGCTCAACACCCGGCCCACAAGTGGGATCCTTTGAACATGACCTCCACTGGGAACATGCTCCACAACAGCGAGTCAATATAATGGTCTTCTGTTGATATGACTTTTAGTTGTTAAATTTCTGACTGTCATTGCTCATTAAGGGTATGTCTACACTACCCTCCTAGTTCGAACTAGGAGGGTAATGTAGGCATACCGCACTTGCAAATGAAGCCCGGGATTTGAATTTCCCGTGCTTCATTTGCATAAACTGGGCGCCACCATTTTTAAATCCCTGCTCATTCGAACCCTGTGCTGCGCAGCTACACGCGGCACGAACTAGGTAGTTTGGACTAGGCTTCCTAGTCCGAACTACCGTTACTCCTCGTGGAACACAGAGTTAGTTGCTCGATAAACACCGCAAGATGTGGAGGCATAGCTAGCCTTGGGCCCAGGCACTACAGTTGGTCACACAAAATACCTGTTCACAATACTCTTTGGTATCAATTGCATCTGGGTTGCTTTGCTGACAGAATAGCAACCCCACACCCAGACACTCCTCATACAATATCAAATACGCTGTGAAACCAGCTCTCCAAGTCAAGCATTCCTCGCAATAAGTAAACAAATCCCAGTACAGATTCTCCACCCAATGGCCTATTTACTGTATAATGCTTCAATGTGAGCCTTACTTGGCACCTATGGCCTTGGAGGTGTCTTCTGAATTCCACAGCTTTATGAATAGTATAACTAGATCAGGCATGTCCAAAGTCCGGCCCGCGGGCCAATTGCGGCCCGTGTTCTGGTTTAATATGGCCCCACAGGTAATTTGGCAATATCTATCTTTTATGGCCCCCAACGAATCCATATGTATTGAGATGAATACATTGTAAAATCTCAGTTAATGTCAGTTGGTCTAAATCAGTTATAAATATATTTGGACACAACATATATACTTGGTGTTATGTTCCTGTTCATATTTTTTTAACTTAAAAGTTGACACACAACCTTTATTACCAATAATATGTAATGTACTTTACAATGTTCCTGACATATATTTCAGCTTCCTGGATTTTTTTTTCATCTGGCCTTCAGATATGAAAGGCAGAGTGATTTAACACCTGTTTAGATATGTCATCCATGTGACAAAATGAAAAGTATGCCATTTGCAATAAACTTTGCATAAAATAGTTAATTTGCATTTAATTTTAATGGTTCAAAGAATGTCAGGCAAAATGGTCGGCTCCCACGCATGTTCACTTCATCAAATCTGGCCCTCTTTGAAAAAAGTTTGGACACCCCTGAACTAGATCATTAAATTTGCACCATTATCCTCATCTGTTGAGTTTGCTTACATTTGTTTTCTTGTAAGCAAACTTTGTTTTCATGTCCCTTCTCCTGCATCCCCCGTGCAATCTCATGTTTATATGTCTGGTTTGGCGATGTGCTTGCACAGGCTTTTCTCCATGTAGGTGCTGGAGATCCACTTTCTCCTGTCCACTCCAAGGTCGAACACATCTGAAGCATGTAGCCATTATGATCAGCTGGGTAGCTATACACTACAATGGGGAGCGGATAGGTATGCTTGCCAACCTGGACAATCAGGAAAAGGCATTTCAGAAATTTGCAAGGCTGTAAAGAAGAATGTGGGACCTTCACATCTCTCTGATCTTGGGCAGTGGAGTTCATTATTGTGACCAGAGCGTAGATGTGTCAGGCATTATGGGACAGCTGTTGGAGGACTGCTAGGATTGACATAAGTAATGCAGTGGATACACTTCCACTTCATCAATCTCAGTACATAGACTAAAAGTGGGAAACTTTAGCCCGTGTCTTGCCTGGATCCAGCCCACTAGGCTCAGCCCCACCAACCTAGCATGTGAGGAATATCTTTCTCCTTCTCAGTTGGGGGCCATGTCAGTGACTATTTGGGTTTGGGGTTGTGTTTTTTGTTCTTGGAGCTTTTTTGCTTCTCACTTGTGTGTGGCTACCAACTGATTTTTCTGTGGGTCAGTGACCCCCAACCCAAAAAAGGTTTCCCACCCCTGACACAGACCATGGCTCAACACCACTTGGGGAGTTGGTATTATGGCAGTGCTACATCAGGGCACTTACATTGGTGGAAGACAAATTTACGCACTGACACATGCACACCTAGGTCAACACATGGTGGGCAACATTGACTAAACATTGTAGTGTAGACTAGGCCTTAATTGTCATCAGTTCCCCCAGAATATTCCTGTTGTAGACTTCTTTTTTCCTGATGCAGGTCTGTTCAAAGTCAGTGGGTGTTGAAATGGGTCCTAAGCCATTGTTTAGTTAAACAGCATGGCTATGTCTACACTCGCGGCTTCTAGCGCAAGAACATCTTGCGCAAGGGTTCTTCTGCAAGAAGTCTTCTGCAAGAAAACGTCCACACTGCCATGTGCACACTGTGCTTTTGAGCCAGAGCTCCCATGGCATTGTAGATGCTCTCTTGGGCAAGAAAGCTCCAACGGCCATTTTAGCCATAGGGCTTTCTTGCGCAAGAAATTCCTGCCGAGTGTCCACACTGCCCTCTTGCGCAAGAGCTCCAGCGCAAGAGGGCTTACACCTGTTAAAAAAAGAGCGTAACTCTTGCGCAAGAAGCCCTCTCTTACCACGCCGTACTGTAAATTTCCTTGCGCAAGAGCGGACGGGCAGTGTAGACGCTCTGCGGATTCTTGTGCAAGAACGGCCATACTTGCACAAGAAGCCGCGAGTGTAGACATAGCCCATAAGTGGTGGGTATCAAAGGCAGAGGAAGGCTGAGCCTTCCCAAACAGTCTTTCATGGTCCCACCCATGCTGAGCTCTCAGGTTCCTTCCTGCTTCCTGGCACTGTGCAGGTGAAGGTGAGAGGAGGAACTTTCCCTCATAGCCGGGGCCCAGTGAAGACTGAATTCCAGGGCTCAGGGACATGGACTGCATCACCTGGCCTCCTGCTTAACACTCCAGGATTGGGGGGAGAGGAAGCACTGCCCACCTGATGCTGAGGCAGCCTGCGGGTAGGAGGCTCTGGGCATTGTTGGGAGGGGCAGAGCTTTGGGCAGAAGGAGCAAGCCAGGGGCTGCCTCGCCCACGAGTGCAACTATTTTACAGGTAGAAGAGACATTCAGAAAACTGGAAGTCTGGTTGTTGCAGTCATTAGGCTTATTAGTACATGGCTCCATAGGCTAATGCAGACGAATGTATTACAACTACCAGTAATAACATAATCACCATATCCAAACAAATGTCTCATTCCCAGTGCTCTTGAAAATTCCCTTGAGTACTTAAAGAATTCTTTAATTTAATTCTTCAAGAAGTGTCACCAAGATCATTCAAACAGGATCAGACTGGTAAACAAGCCAGCTGTCATCTTTTGAGACTTTTAAAACACTATTAAATTATTACCATTGCAGAGAATGCTATCCTTTTCAAAAGGCATTGTTTAAAGAAGGGATTTCCCAGGTTTGGCATTTTATACAGATTGTAAATATATTTTTCTAAATGCAACATAGAAAAAATACAGTAGTAATGAACCTGGGGGGGGGGAGAGAGAGAGAAGGAAGAGAATTGTCTCACTGGTGATTTTTCTAAAGAAGGAACTCAAAACATATCAGAAAAAATACTCTGTACTGTAAATAAATCTGTATTCAAGATTTAATTGCAAAAATATTGTTCCGACAATATTGGCACCTGCAAGGAGGGGGAAAAAAATCTCTGGATTTTAGGCAAATCAGCAACAGTATCCAAATTTTGGCAAGAGTAACACATTGCTAATAGCTGCTTCTGTGGTGAACATGTTGAGCAAGATACATGAGCCCTAGCCATTAAGGATATGTAGGATGACCAGACAGCAAGTGTGAAAAATGTACCTGTGTGGGGGGTAATAGAAGCCTATGTAAGAAAAAGCTCCAACTATCGGGACTGTTCCTATAAAATGAAGACATCTGGTCACCCTGAGGGCAAGCCAACCCTGAAACACCACCCCCACGGCAGCAAGTCTCAGAGCTGGCGTCAACTGACTTGGTTTCCTGCTATGGGGGTAAAAATAGCAGCATAGACATCCCCATTCTGCAGCCTGGGCTCGGAGACCCATCCCCCTCGCTGGGCTTCAGAGCTCTGGCTCCAGCCTCGAACTTCTACACAGCTAGTGTTAGCCCCACTAGCTCAAGCCAGTTGACCTGGGCTCTGAGACTCACTGTCATTGGGCTTTCTGCTTGCTTGTTTTGTTTTATGGAGTGTATGTGGCTCTGACTCTGCCAGTAGCCCTGAATAAGGGGCTGCACATAGTAGCACAGCTGCAGGAACAGAGCAGGGGCCGTATTGTGACTCAGTCTGGTCCCACTTTGCTCTGTGCGGCAAATAATCTGTGCCAGCCCTTTGATCCCCTCTGTGCTACTGCAGCCACACTGGCTGCTGCATTGAGAAGGTGCAACCAAGTTTGTGCCCTCTGCCCAGTGACCCGAGAAGGAAGTAGCAGCCCCAGGAGCAGCCCGAGGCTGGCTGTGGCAGCTGGTGCCCCAGGCAGAAGGCGTGATCAGCACCCCCACCTGCTCGGCCGTCAAGGGCTGTAACATAATCACGAGGTGCCCCGGCATCCTGTGACATCATCATTGGGCGCCTGGGCCGGTGGCACCCTAGGCAACTGCCTAGTCTGCCTAGGCTCACGAGCCGCCACTAACCAGCCCTATGCACAGACATACAAGTAGCCACACACACGTGTACTGGGATGTTGTAGGATCCCTCATGCTAAAAACTGAGCCCTAAAGGTTATTAGCCAGGAGTAACTACGGGCTCTGCTTTCTATAAGAAGGATGTTAGTGCTTCAGGAAGCCTTCTGAGTTCCTGTTTAAATCAGTAATTCCATTGAGCAACTGCTATACAACTCCTATCAGTGTAGTGTCTGAGCGCCTCACAGACTTCAATGTATATTTATCTTCACGATACCCCAATGAGGTAGGGAAGTGTTGCTATCCCCATTTCACAGAAGGGAAACTGAGGCATAAAGCTAGAGCCCTGCAAATCCGCTTTATATCCACGGGTATCTGCATCCTTAGAGGTGGGTATAGATATCTGTGGCTCATTTTTACAGATAACAGATATGGATCCACGTAAAGAGGCTATGTGACTTGCCTTAAGTCACCCCAGAGGTCTGTGGCAAAGCACAAACTAGAGTGCAGTAGGGATGTTAAATATTGGTTAACCGAATAGTCAAGTAACCTCAAGAATTTTTATCAGTTAGTTGACTATTCTATAGTACCTGAGGGCGGAGTCGGCAGCCAGTGTGCTGCAGCCTCACTCCTGTATCAGAGGCAACAGTGCAGGGTGCCAGGTGGGGGATGGTCCATGAGGGGAGCCAGTTTAAAAAACAGCGCCCCTCGCGGACTGGCTGCCTGTTGCCTTGTTTGCTGCTACTTCTGACAAACAGGCAGCAGCGCGAGGTGGCAGCAGCCTCTGTCTAGGGCCAGGAAGGTCTGAGCTGCCAGACCTGGTGTGACCCAGAACTGAGCTGCGCTGCCTGCCTGCCCGGCTCCTAATACACTTTAAATGCAGAGCTGCAGCAGGGGTAGGTCTCGGATCTGTTCTGAGCCATGACTGAGTCAGAATGCTGGCCAGCCTGCTAAAAAATTTACTGGCAAGTGGGGGCAGGGGTGGGGGGAAGGAAAGCATAGTAGTGTAACCACAGATGGGCCATGATGTTCACCAATTTAGGCTGAAGCAAGGGATGCACTCAGTCACTTCAAACTACAGAATGACCTTGTTTAAACCTCCAGGAGTCAGTACTAGTGCACAGCTACAGTAAATGCTGAATCAGAGCTATTCTCAAGCACAGAAATTACTGTAATTATGGCAGATAACAATGCGCTAGGCTGACCTGTTTGAAACTCATTTTAGACATGGCTCCGAGCCATGAAATCTACCTCACTCTTTTCCACAAAACATTTCCCATTGTTGTCACCCAAGAAAGTGAACCAAACAACTACCAGACAGACACAGGGAGCTCAGAACAGAGTAGTTCATAGTAGAGCTTGGTGACATTTTTGCAGAGAATAATAAATTCACCGAAAAATGAATTTGCAAATTTGGTTTGAAATTAGTGAATAGTTTCAGCCTCCACCAAAAATGAATTTTATTTTGAAATATCAAAATATTGATTTGAAATGACATTTCAAAATATTTCATTTTACCTAAATTTGTTTTGTTTTGTTTTTAATTTCATCACAAACCATCAAAGCCAAACTGGTTTTGGTTGGCAATTAAACTTTTTCCCCTGCCCCCAGATTTTTCAGTTTGGCCAGCAAACTGAAATCAATTATTGTCTCAGGTCTAATCCACAGCTCTCAAGAGAAGGGCTTTCTGAGGCTCAAGACAGGCACCTGAACTATTCATGCATAGGTGCACTTTGCTATAATGAGCCTTCTCTCAAGGGGATTACATGATTACTGCAGACAGACTCTTCAGAAGAAAGTTAAGAAGTTCTTTCACAACGGAAGAGGGAATCATTTTATTTTGCAGTTGTTTAAGAAGGGTACTGGAAGATTTTGTCCAGAGATCAAAAGTTCCTTCTTACAGGACACGTTTATGCTATGTGGAAGATCGACACTGCTGCAATTGATCTACCAGGGTTCAATTTTGCAGATCTAGTATATACCCGCTAAATTGAACTCAGAGGGAGCCCCTAGCAGCATGGTACTCCCATTTCTCACAAGGAGTAAGGAAAGCCAAACTGAATGTTTTTCCCTATTGGCCTCCTGCTATGTGGGTGGTGCAGAAACACCGTGTAAGATACTTCAACTCCAGCTAAATAATGGAGTTGTGAGTCTTACTTCAACCTTCTGATATGGCTTAGACCAGGCCACAGCGAGGCTTTTGAATCCCAAGCATGGTTGTCACAAAAATACAGATGACAGATTTCATAAACATATGAGACTAAATACATTGAAGACATTTCTATTAACTATTTAATAGCCTTTAAATGGTTCTTTTTATTTTTTGTGGTTTTGGTAAGTATTATCTGGATGAAAGTTTCTAAAAGCACCAGGAACCCTATAGGAGAATACAAACTATATATATATTTTTACATAAAAACCGTAGCATCTAAATACAGCAGAATGAAAATATCCCCCAATTAGTAATTATGTAGGAGACTGGCATTTATAAAAATAAACAAACAAACACACAACAGAAAAACAAGTTTTAGGGTAACAAAAGCATTGATATAATCAAACCTTTGAGTCAGAAAAATAATCCCGCCCACCCACACAAAAATCTAAAGTTAAGGGATGAGAACTTCAGCTGTTCAGTAAACACAACATAAAAAGAGATCTTTATGGAGGTACAAGAACAAAATAAGATATGTAGTCTTTTTTAGTAATTGCTTTAAAGCTAAATTCTTTGCTTTTCATGGCACCTAGTAAATTTTACAGGAAGGCACTAAACAGAGGCATGTGTTTTTAAGGTGTGTTGATTTAAAGCATGACTTGTTTGGGGACCAACTTGAAAGAATTTCAAAGTGTGCAGCATAATTAAAAAAATTCTAAACTTTGCATTCTTTGCAAAACCTTTTGACCTCTGGGTGACATTTAATACTTGAAGGTGAAGTGATGACTGTTTCACACTTTGCCAGGGGAACTCCTGATCCTACCCTGCTGTTAGAACCATCTTTCCACTTTCTAATTACCAGTGACCATTTCAATGAACTAAAAGAGCCATAAAAGAAAGGTTAGATGATGTCATGTCACAGATACTTAATACACTCCATGTAGCAGTGAAATTGTGCCCATGCAGAACAGGCTCATCCTTCCTATGTTCTAACAACAGAGAGCACATGAAGAGGGTTGGTTCCATTACAGACAGCACAAAGTCTGGCATTCACACAGAAGGGGAAATCAAATGGAGCTATCCATTAACAGGTCAGTGAGGAGCCGTTAGAAGAATTCCCCGGACCCTGCCGTTTCTAATGACTGATGGCCTGCTGTCATTTCCTAGACCAGGGCCTCTTAGAATGTAGGCTGTTTGCATTCAGGCAACACTTTGCTTTTATAGACCCAGGGAGTCAACGATTGCTAGACTTTTGAACCCCAGGCTACATTCTGTCTGTCTATACCTTCGTTTTTTGGAGCCAAAATCTTTTTAATGATTACACAACAACAAGTAATTAGGGTAACATCTATTAACCCTCTTTTTAAGACCTTCTGCTTATGTATTCAGAATCAGCTGGGTGAAGGTTGAATTACTGTTATCAAAGCTTGAGGATACTATGCAAAGGGTTGAACTGTAGGTCAAGGAAATGTTAACTGGACAAAAGAAACACCAGGGCAGATAATGGTCAAATTAAAATTGCTCCACTGAGACAATGCAGAACTGAATGCCTTTGCAACTAAGTGAAATACATGATACATCTTCAGATTAAAGAAAAGCTAGACATTTTGTCTTAAAAAGGGAGAGCACAGTTAGTAGAAAAACACCCAGGCTACGTCTAGACTGGCATGATTTTCCGGAAATGCTTTTAACGGAAAAGCTTTCCGTTAAAAGCATTTGCAGAAAAGAGCATCTAGATTGGCATGGACGCTTTTCCGCAAAAGCACTTTTTACGGAAAAGCGTCCGTGCCAATCTAGACGCGGTTTTGCACAAGAAAGCCCCAACTGCCATTTTCGCGATCGGGAATTTTTTGCGCAAAACAATACCGTGCAATATAGCATTTGTGCAAGAGGACTTTTGCCCGAATGGGAGTAGCATAGCATTTCCACAAGAACACTGACAATGAGATCATCAGTGTTCTTACGGAAATTCAAGTGGCCAGTGTAGACAGCTCGCAAGTTTTTCCACAAAAGCAGCTGCTTTTGCGGAAAAACTTGCCAGTCTAGACGCAGCCCCACTGATTTATTTCTATGTACGTATTTGATTTTTTTCCTATGATTTATTAAAATAAAGTTACAAGATCTTGGTCCAGCTGATAGGTGCCTTTCAGTGCTTTGGGCACCCTGTTAAAAATTAAAACTAATCTCAAATCATGCTCCCACATCACAAATGTGTCCTTCCATTAATAAGCTGATCCAGCAAATATAAACTTGTTCTTTTAATCTACTCCTTCCCTTAGGCCCTGACATAAAGCCATAGAAATCCATGGGAATCCTTCTACTGACTTCAGTGGTCTTGGCATTAGGTCCAAAGCTGAAAGTAAGCCAGTACACCCTGGTGCAGTCTACCGGTAAGAGTGTGGCCAGCTGAGAGCAGGGCTCTACATGTGGATAGCCAGTGTACACTGTAGGCCCAAGACAGCACCCACACCCCTGGGGTGGCGTGTAGCTACAGTACACCCAGGCTCCAGTCCTGGGCTATGTCTAGACTGCAGGCGGATCTTTCGAAAGAGAAATCCGCTTTTTCGAAAGAGAGCACCTAGCGAGTCTGGATGCTCTCTTTCGAAGACGGCCTCTTTACATTGAAGAACGCCTTCTTTCGAAAGCTCCTCTTTCGAAAGAAGGCGTTCTTCCTCATGAAATGAGGTTTACCGCCATCGAAAGAAAAGCCGCGTTCTTTCGAAATAATTTCGAAAGAACGCGGCTTGAGTCTGGACGCAGGGGAAGTTCTTTCGAAAAAAGGCTACTTTTTTCGAAAGAACCCCTGAGTCTGGACACGGCCCTAGGTGATCCAGCAGCCAGGCAGCTTGGTCCCCACCACCCAGCTGGCCCTGAGCTCCCCCCACACCTCTGCCCTGACTCCTGCACCCTAACACACAGTCCAGTCCATCTGCTCTGAGGCTCCGCTCCCCTCCCCGAGGAGGGTTGCAAAACAACAGCCTCTGTAAGAAATTTAAGTTTCTTTCACCCCTCAAGTCCCAAATGTTTAGAAGACAGGCCTTGCAGCCTGACCAGAAAGCTAAAAAATCTAAACTCAGATAGAACAAGTGAGGAAATAAGTTTTAGAGCAAAAGATGGGTCAAGGATAACATCCTACCAGCAGCTCCCTCCTTTTTCTACTGACATGACTATAGGTTCAGCACCTCCACTGATTGCAGCACGGCACAAGGAGAAAGAGATTCAGTTTTTCAGGTAATTGGTTCCCAAATCATTTTAAAGATTTGAAACAGCACCATCAATTCTGCCTGGACGCTTATGAGAAGCCATTGCAGCTGGTCTAATAGATTTGCAGGGTAGCATTCCACATGGCAAACAGGCCACCCTACTCTGCTGTTTCTGAGCCATCTTACCACGGAGCCCCACATGGCATCCATCACAACAGTTGATTCTCAAGGTGGCAAAAAGGTGCAAATACGTGTTGCTAGGAATCACTTGGCATCCAAGAAACCTGCTGTGCTCACCTCACCTAACATAGCTGGAAAATGTTTTCTTAGGTTTCTTTGTCCACTAAGTACTCACACATCCAGAACAAATATTGGACCTAATTAAACCCCAAATTCGCAGGCGCTGGGGACAAACAAATGAGCTCCCTCAATCAGGGCATTTATCAGGCATTCCAGCTGCTTCCTGCAGCCAATCAACACAATCGCCATTTCATCAGACTGAGGCTCAGACAGCTACCTCACATTCTGCACCAGTTCTAAGTATACAGTGGCCCATCCAGTCTGCTCACAGTTGAGATAAAGGCACAGCTGAGTATCACGCACATATCACAGAAAACATAATCCGTGATTCCCACCTATTCCTCTTTGAAATACCATTTTTTCCTGCACCGCCAAAAGTTTCCATGCTAGAATCACAGTCTTATTTGTAGGATCAAATGCACCCCCACTGAATCTAACTGATTTGGCAACTCCTTTTTCTGATACATTACTATGAGGGGGCCATCAGCTACTGTTCCTAATATAAGTCTCTGAGGGGTAGCCGTGTTAGTCTGTAACTTTAAAAACAACCAGTAGTCCTGTGCCTATTATACCCGCAGCCACTGCCCATGGCTTTGGGCTTTGTAAAGCTCAGTAACTGATGTCACTTAGCACTGCGGTGAATTTGCATAGGAGCCAGACTCTCAGGACAAAGAGTCTGAACCCTGAGGTTAAGGAAATAACAGGTAAATGATGATGGGATGCTAATGGCCATGTCTCATTGAAGTGGGGATCAATAGCCTGCTGGTGTTACAATCTCTTCTTGCAGGATTAGCTCTGACATGGATTTTCACATACCCCTCTCCATACACCCAATTACAATAAACTCTTCAAACATTTCCAAATCCACTTGATAAGGAAGCTCAGGTAGGAGAAGGGAAGGTGCAAAATGGGGTTTGTAAAACTCAAAAAGGACACAACAATCATTCATTTTGGGCCCCAAGTCAGTGAAGCATTTACAAACATGCTTAACTTTAAGCACTTCCTTAAATCACATTTCAGTCAATGAAATCTAATCATGGACTTTAAAGTAAGCCTCATGGGTAAATGCTTTGCTGAATTGGTGCCTTTAAGCACAAAGCTTTCGCTACAAGCATAGCCATCCAGACATGTCTGCAAAGAGCGACATCATTTTCCTTCTGTAGCCCTTTTTAAAACTTATTTTCTTTTACAATCATTGCGAAGGAAATTCAAACTTTCTTTATATGTGAACTCTATGCATGAACATATCTTAAGTCACACCTTTCCCCCCCCCACCTCCCCACTGGGTATTTTAAATATATATATATCTTATGCTAATTATGTCACTGTAAAAGAAATAATTTATGATAATCACAGATGCAAAGTATTCACTTTTTGGAGGCACCCTTCTGAAGCAGAGATTGAAGATTACAAATGCATTTTGGGGTAATTATTGACACCAAGGCTGTGTCTACATTGGCATGATTTTGCGCAAAAGCAGGTGCTTTTGCGCAAAAACATGCTGCCTGTCTACACTGGCGGGGAGTTCTTGCGCAAGAACACTGACGTTCTAATATATGAAATCAGTGCTTCTTGGCAAGAACTATGATGCTCCCGCTCAGGAATAAGCCCTCTTGTGCAACAGTTCTTGCGCAAGAGGCCAGTGTAGACAGGCAGCATGAATTTCTTGCGCAAGAAACCCCGATATCTAAAATGGCCATCGGAGCTTTCTTGCGCAAGAGAGCATCTACACTGGCATGGATGCTTTTGCGCAAAAGCACATGCCAGTATAGACGCTCTCTTGAGCAAATACTTTAACGCAAAAACTCTTGCGTTAAAAGTATTTGCACAAAATCTTGCCAATGTAGACATAGCCCAATAGTTACCCTAGCAAAATGAAACAGTATTAATGGTAATAATAAAGTTCCACCGCACCCCTAGTAGTAATGCTTCCAAGAGGGGTTTTCTATCAGAAACACAGTGCAATGACAGTAGACATGGTACAGTAGATAATGTGATATGTTTTTTCTCATAGCCATTTCCTGATAGTAAAAGGAACACAGACTCTGATTAATATCTTTCCTTTGCCCCTGGTATGAACTCCTTGCAGATTATCCTGACAATTCTGTGGAACAAGTTCATACCTGAGTGAATATAACAAATTGACTGACTTTAAGGAAATAACGCCTTAACTCCTCAAAAAAAATATAACCTGTTCTTGGAATAGTCCCTTAAAAATGCAGTCTGTTGCTGCCAGTTAAATCTGCCCATCAGAGCAGAGCACATTCAACTTTCAAAGTATAATTAATGCAGGTTTAAGACTTAGTTTTATGAATGATGACAGCACTTTTAAATTAAGGCTATTGTTGTTCAAAGATTTGAGCATAAACCAGAAGACAATGTAGATAGAAAACAACATCTGGAAGCAAAAATCTGCCCTTTTATGTTACACGATGTATCCTTTCATGAAGAATTTGTACTTTCACACTAACATGCTGCCCCTTTTGGCCCAAGAGGTAAATGGCTGACGAGTTTTTATTAGAAGAAGAAAGTGATAGCACAATTCATGTATACTCCTTGTGCAATCCTGCTTATTTAATGTTATGTTTCCAAAATACAGTAGAAACAAACAACAGCAGGTAGTTTTCTTGCTCAGAAACCCCCACTCCTGCCTCACCAGTGTCTTCACTTCACATCTCTCTACATCTTCTCAGCTTGCCAATTTACAGCTTGCTATCCAATCTCTAGTGTTCCCTGTAAGTGTGTGCTTGTGCTGCTGTTCTGGAGAGATTTAAGTGCTGCCCAGCTGACTAGCAGAGCACCCACAGCTAGTTTTTTTTGTTTCTACTGAAGGGCACATCTGTGCATGCTTTGGCTCACATTAAAAAATCTGCACATGGATGAAAAAGATTAGCAGGAACATTTGCTTTTGCAACCAGTCCCTGGGAAGACTCTCAGATTACAAAGTTTTAGCCTAGTGATAGAAATGTAGCCGTGTTAGTCTGGGGTAGCTGAAGCAAAATGCAGGACAATGTAGCACTTTAAAGACTAACAAGATGGTTTATTAGATGATGAGCTTTCGTGGGCCAGACCCACTTCCTCAGATCTTCAAGAAGCCCCATGCCTTGGGCAGTAGCATTTAATTGTTCCATCCTCTTAGCCTGAAAACAAGGTGCTGAATACACCCATTGACTTTAATTAGGTCTCTAGATCAAACACCTGCTTTGATGGCAGCCATTAGTTCCTTTTCCACTGTAACCTCTGAAATCCAAAAATAGCTAGACGGTCAGCAAGGAATGAATTAGTCCCTATCTCCCAACCAGGTAAATTATAGTAAGCACAAATGGCAGAATCATTTGACATTGGTTCTGAAACAATTCCTGGTGTCTTTCCTCATCTCTGAAAACAAACAGCAACTCTTATTTAAAAGAATAGTCCATCCAAACTTTCTTTTCTATTACACATTGTGAAAGGGAAGGTGTAATAGACCAGCACCCAGTGATTAAGGGTTAAAACTGCACATCCTAAACTTAAGTCATCTGAAGAAGAGGGTTGTGCCCACAAAAGCTCATGATATCATCTACATCAGTGATTCCCTTTTTGATTTTTGAGAAACCCTCACCCCCAATAGCAGCAAAACTTGTAGAACAAAAAAAAAAAAGAGGGGAAGTGGGGGAAACTGACCAGGGCCAAAAAACAAAAATAGCAGCAAAACTTAGGGGGGAGGATTAACTGAGGGGGAAAGGGGAATGACTGCAGCTTCTCCTTTCTTTTTTCAAGCTCTTTTGGGGCAGAAGAACTTGGGTATCCCGGGGTGGGGTGGGTTCAAGAGTTCACTCCCGGTTTTATGGACAAAAAAAATCACTTGATGGTGGTAGCTTGTTTGTTTATTTCTCAGAGCCAGGGAATCTGTGACTCTGGGAAGTTTTGGTAACCAGTGCCTGGAGATACAAGGTTTTTAAGCTCTCTTGCGGCCCTCACCTACTGCACTTGGAGTGACAGAGTGGGGAACAGCCCTGACAGAAGGTGTATGTGAAGATTTTAAACTTGAGTTACCACAATATTACTGTAGTTATATATCACTGTAACTCCATTGATTTACATGGGCATAAAATCACAATGATGAAGTTGAAAGCCCAGGCTTTTATATCCAAGTACTGTTTAGGGTCAGATTGAAGATGACCAAAGCCAAGAAATCGGTCAAGGTTTGTATGAACATATCAGAATACAGCAATACACAAATTATTTTGGAACCTCAGATATTTGGCCATCCAGCTTTAGGGTGTCTCAAACTGGATACCTGAACCAATCTTGATTATCACAGAGTTAATACTCAGTGTTCATGAATTTCAGCCCCCCCACCCCCGAAAGTTGGACTGCCAAAAACTTGAAACACACCAAATCACTGGTCACTTTGGAAAATCTTGGTGATCAAGTTTAATGTAAAAAAACTATCCCTGCCCCAAGTGTTGCTGAGTTTGTCAAATGCTGGCTAATGTTACTGATGATGACAAGCCGTATCTAGCCATATCTAAGCTCATTAATACTTGAAGGCCTGATCCCGCAAACACTTATGCTTGTGAGTAATTCCGCTGACTTCAGTGGTCCTCTTGAGTTCAAAATATTCCAGGTGACCTGTCATCCCAAATAGGAGCCTATGAGTTGGTGTGCCAGAATACCGCAATGGACAACTTATTTAACTCAGACAGTTAATGCTGCAAGAGCCCTCTCTGATGCATCTGATCGGAGATGAAGTTTCCTATTGTCCTCAGCTGGATATGATCATTAACTAATATTCACATTGGACATTGCCATGATGACCCCAAAGCCCAGTCAGCCTTCATTACTGCTGGTGACACACAAACCCATTAGAAGATGATAATGTTGGAAGGTTCCAAGTCTGGGTCCTGATCTCAGTTATACCACTATAAAACCAAAGTATCTCTAAGCAATTTCAGTCAGATCCCAGAGGTTAATATATGTATTGCCCATAAAAACTGTAGTAAAAATGAATGAAAAATTAAGTGGCAAAGTGAAGCCCTCAGGAGGTAGGAAATGCCAAAATTAAGGTTCCTGGTCATATGCATTATGATACAGTCTGTTGTTAAATGATCACATGCTACATTGTGCTCTGAATGAGGCAGTGGAAATCTTCTTGTCCCCCTTCTGCAGGCTTGCTCCCTGAGACCCAAGCTCCCCACCTTGAGTCTCCCCCCTGCCCACCCTCAGTACCAGTCTTCTATCCCAGCCAATTCCAATTCCCCTTCCCAATTTTTCATCCAGCCTCTCTCCCCTCTCCTCCACCATTGACTCTCAAGTCTTCCTCCATCCCTGGGTTCCTCATTCAACCTCAGTCTACCCTATCACATCCTCCCTGGCTACTTGTCCCAGCCTCTTTGTACAGCCAGTCTCAGTTTTCTCCCCACATCCCAGCTCCCTATGCAACCTGTCTCCCTTCCTTTCCCCCTCATTGCCCGCACTAGCTCCTAATTCCAGTCACCTTGTCTAGTCAGTACCTGTGTCCTCCTTTATCCTCCCACCCTTCATCCAATCTCAGTGCTCCCCACCCGAATAAGTGGCTTGGATCCTTCCCTATCCTCAGTTCTTTTAGGGACTGACTTTCCACCTTCCCTCCCAGCAGCACCTAATCCCAGCCTCTCCTCCTTCCATCCCTGTCCAAACCAAACCTCACCCTGGCCCCGGCTTCCAGTCTCCTTGCCCAACTGATTCCCAGCCAAAATGTCTCCCCACTCAAGTCCCAGTCTCCCCACACTGTTTGTCCCAATCTACTTCTTTCCCTCCCCAAGTCCAGCTCTTGTCCCCGCTGCAGTAGAATAAGATGGCTTCTCCACATGGCCCGGGTCCAGCCAGGAGCACAGGAGAGACAGGCACCAGGCTCTCAGTTCCAGTGCTTGGCCCCACCCCAGCTGGGAGCAGCCATTACAGGGCAAATCAGGCTTTGAACCTGTAGTGCTGGCCTGGGGCATGCTTAGTCATTTATGGAGTAGTGAATACCCAGACTCATCAGAGATTTCTTTTCTCTGGGAGGAAAACAGCCACCCTGAAGTCACTACTGTCCGTGCACAAAGTGTGATTTTTGCAAAGGTTTAGCCTTAGATAGATTTTCATGAGGCTGTCAAATGGCACATTCCTGGCACGTAGCATCCCAACCCTGCCCCAATGTCAAGTTCCTCCTGAAAAGCATGAACGTAGAAGAGCTGTTCAAAGCAACGATTGCCAGAATTTTTCAACCTGGGCTCTGTGCACAGCTGAATTTCACACGCACTGGGAATTGTAATGCTGAATTCTCTCTTCAGGGCTATACTGTAAATCCCCTCAAGCAAAGGTGTGCAGTAGAGATGCTGGATGATAGGGATGGTTATTTATATTGTGGTTAGCAAGGGAGATCATAATCAATAAGACAACACTTAAGCTCTCATTGTTATGAATTGTTACCGTCATGCTTTCAAAGTTCTCAAGCCATAACATGTCACTGTAGTTAAAAATATCTCTCTTGGAAATACCAGGAAAATCTCTCTCTGGTGATACAAAGAGGGCATTTTACCTTCCTTCTTCTGTATTTTTTCCAGTTAATAATCTAAAGAAATGACACTGTGTTGCAATGGAATGCCATTTATTGCAGCCACTAGCCAATTCTGTATACAAACTGGAGCCCTTTCCCATTGAGGTCAACAGCTTATCGATATCAATGGGAGCAGGGTCAAGCTTTTGGGTCAGAGCCTCAGAGGGTATAAATCACTGTAACTACATGGATTTACACTAGGTGAGGATTGAAAGCCTTGACTAAGCTGTAGGTGTGTTTTCCCCAAAACAAAGCCAGCTGAAGTTTGATCCAATGTTGATGCTTCTAGGACTAACTCATATTCAGTTTTGTAAAAAGGAAGCAAACCTCATATTTACATTAGAGGCAAGTATTTTCCCCCTGAGCAAACCAAGTTGGAAACCTGCAGTGTTTTTCAGCTTCCTACAAATGGATGGAGATTCATTTTCTACACATAAAACAGCAAAAGAAAAGAAGAAAGAAACAGGAGAAATCAGCAATGCCCCCAACCTGCATCTTGACCAAAAAAAGATGGAAAAGTTCCTTTAAAAAGCCCAAAGACACTGTGATTCTGTAAGAACCCATGGGCTGTGTCTAGACTGGCCAGTTTTTCCGGAAAATCAGCCGCTTTTCCGGAAAAACTTGCCAGCTGTCTACACTGGCCCCTTGAATTTCCGCAAAAGCAATGACTTCCTACTGTAAGAAATCAGTGCCTTTTGCAGAAATACTATGCTGCTCCCGTTCGGGCAAAAGTCCCTTTTGCACAAAACTTTTGTGCAAAAGGGCCAGTGTAGACAGTTGAGATTTGTATTGCGCAAAAAAGCCCCGATCGCGAAAATGGCAATCGGGGCTTTTTTGCACAAATGCGCGTCTAGATTGGCCACAGCCGCTTTTCCACAAAAAGTGCTTTTGCGGAAAAGCGTCTGTGCCAATCTAGACGCTCTTTTCCAAAAATGCTTTTAACAGAAAACTTTTCCTTTAAAAGCATTTCCGGAAAATCATGCCAGTCTAGACGTAGCCACATGGAAAAGCAGATGTATTGCACAAACCGCTACAGCAGGAATTTCCACAGCACTAGGTACAAGGAGTAACACCCTGCTCTCCATGCTAAAGGGAACAGATCTCCCGTATGGTATCATTTTATATCTCCAGTCTCCGCAGTGCTGGAGCAATTTAATTATGGGGCAGCCCCAGCATTCAGAGCTTTTCCTGAGCCGTGTGGAAGACGGTTGTGAAATAGAACAGCATGCATTCCCCCTCCGCCTCATCCATCACATACAAACCTGCATTTCAGTTGTCATCAGGAAATATTTCCTAAACTCATACTCCCACTTTACATTTTGTACTAATCTCTCTACATTTCTTTTATGTCAACATCCTTCCCCAAACACTCCAGAATCCACATGGTACGTGCAGACTTGAATTAACAAGTAACAGACACCCTCTAACTCTGGTTCTTCCCTTTCCTTAGGACAGTGGTTCTCAACTCGTTTCAGTCCACTGACCACCAGGCCAATCAAAACATTTTCGTGGACCACCTCCTTTTTGAAACATGATAAAAAAGCAACTGCTCAGCACGACAGCGGCAGCTACCCTAGTCTCAGAGCCAGATGGAAGTCACTGGCAACCCAACGTGGATGCGTCCTAGATGACGCTACAGATGACGTGCCGCATGCTTATGAACATGGCGTAAAACAGCCTAATGGCGGCGCCTGCTCACACCATATGACTTTGGACAATGTTCCTATGGACCACCAAAAAAGTCACCATGGACCACCAGTTGAGAACCACAGCCTTAGGAAGACAATCGTCTTCCTCCAAAGAGAGAAATACCCGCTCCCGCTCTCTGCTCGGCCGGTCCAGTCAGGTACAACATTGCCCAAATTCAGATATGAAGGTAAGCTGATGCAGCATCCATACCTGCTGACATCTTGGGGAAGCAAGGACGCGTGAGGGTTCTTTGTTTCGCCCACAAGCTATGAGGGCTCCAGGCACCAAGTCTGTGGGCCAAGTTCAGCCCTCTGGAGCACGTGCACATCTCTCACGGAAGTCGACAGGAGGGGTTGTGCATATCCCAAGATAGAATTTGGCCTTTTGTTTATTTTTGCAATAATATGGTGCTGTCACGCCAAAAAACGTTCTCCCCGACACTTGCACTGCTAGCTTATCTCATGCCTGACCCTTGTATGAGATGAGGGTGTGTCTTCAATGCATAATTAACCCTGGTGATTGTCTTCTGGGTCTGCCCGGCTGAGTGCTCCCACAGCAAAGCCCCTCCCCCCATATTACTGTGCCCTCTCTGTTTCTCCACTCACCTCCAGACACACACAGGTATATCCCATAGTTCTTTGTGCTGAGATACTCTAGGACTATGTCTACACTGCCCTCATTTTGCACAAAACATATGCAAATGAGGCAAAGCGTAGAATATCTCCATGCCTCATTTGCATAATTAATGAGGCTCCATTTTTGCACAAGAGGCTTTTGCACAAAAAGGAGCCATCTACACAGCTCCTTTTAGTGCAAAACCCCCCTCTTGCGCAAGAGCCGTTCTTCCTGAAAAAAATGCAGAATAACGGCTCTTGCACAAGAGGGGGTGTTTGCGTAAAACCAGAGCCTCATTGATTATGCAAATGAGGCATGGCAATATTCCATGCTTCACCTCATTTGCATATTTTTTGCGCAAAACAGGGAGGGGGTAGACATAACCTAGGAGTCTTGCCCACTCAATTGTGAAACTTGCTAATCATTGGGGGGGGGGGGTGACAGAAGACTGTGGATCATAGGAGTTGAATGATGTAGCCTGCATCCTCATAGCAAAGCGGATGGGGCCTAGATTCTAATTTATACTACAGCCAGTTAAGTTAGCTCAGGTTTAAAGCACCTTCATTTCTAGCCAGAAAATTTTCCTGAGAGAATGGTGGGTTTGGACTAAAATCCACATAACAGCCTGGGTTAACTGTGCAGTAAAGAAGGTCCATAAGACCAGTGCTGCAGTCCTTACTCATGCAGAACTCCCACTGACTCCAGCAGGAATAAAGACAGCCAAATGGAATCAAGATTAAGCCAAAGTTAACCTTTCAAACTTCAGCTGTTTTTACTATAGCTCTGACTAAATAGGCCTGATTAGAAGCTTTGGGAAAATTCATTCATCCATTCACAGAGCTCAAAAGAAGCTCTAAAGATTTTAAGTAAAGTCCCAGAAATGGATCTGACAATCAGGTAGAAGGTAGAAAATGATACTGAGCAGTGAGTTATTCAGACAGTAGTGAGACTGTGAGGATGCCTCTAGACTGGCAAGAACAAACTTGCCGCCTGTCTACACTAGCCGCGAGAATTTGCACAAGAACACTGATTTTGTAATGTACAAAATCAGTGCTTCTTGCGCAAATACTTTGATGCTCCTGTTCAGGCATAAGCCCTCTTGCACAAGAATACTTGCACAAGAGGGCCAGTGTAGACAGGAATGTTAATTTCTTGCGCAAGAAAGCCCGATGGCTAAAATGGCCATCGGAGCTTTCTTGCACAAGAGAGCGTCTACACTGGCACGGATGCTTTTGCGCAAAAGCAAATCTTTTGCGCAAAGGCACATGCCAGTTAAAAGTATTTCCGCAAAATCATGCTAGTCTAGACGCAGCCTTATAGTGTGGGGGTAATAATGTAGTAGGAATGGGGAAAAAACTGAACTGAAGAAAACTAGGATAAAGATCAAGAGGGGAAAAAAACCAGCCTCATAGTGAAAGTGTAGAACAGCCTATCAAAGTACTTGGGGAGGGGGCTTTCTCTCAAGTAATGTAAGATCAGACTGGACAAAGCAATCCTGTAAAGTTGGCTGCCTGTGCTGTGCAGAGGTAGATGCCCAACCCAGCTTTTTAATGGAAGCAGGAGAGCAGCTGGGCTGAGAGCCAGGCTACTGCAGAGATAATATGATGCTGGGGTGCTGGTGCCTACAGCACAGGGATCTGGCAGCCATGGTCATAGGACCCTAAAACCTGTGCTGAGAGGGTCAAGCACTAGAATCATGGGGGAGGGAGAATAGGGTGATGAACTGCTCCTAAGTATCTCCTCTGGTCTCATTTCAGGGGCTGGTTTTACAAGAATATTTGTGGTCTGTCCTAGTTTTGAAGGACCCATCATACCTGGCTACTTGAAGGAACTATGCGAAACTGATAGCAGACTGAGTCAACACATATACATCTCAAGGGCACCTCCCCCCAGCCAGCACCTGATTTGATGGCACTCTGGTGTTCCCCCTCCCCCCCACCCCCAAACACATAACTTCTCATGCAATTACATTGAGTGAAACTGATCTAGTGGGAGAGGGGAATGAAAGGGAATTTGCTTGGCTCTGGGCAGGGAAGAATAGGCATTTTTCTCTCTCTCTTGTCTGCCCCTATTCATCCTGCCCCTATGTCCTCCAAGACTGTCCCTGCAAATTCTCCCACCCGGGAGATTTTCTGGTTTTTCATTAAAACCATCTACAGCAAGAGTAGGAGAGATGACTTATAGTGAGGGAAAGTGGGAACAGATCTTATGGCATAAGGAGAGCAGAAAAAGATTAATGGGGAAGATGAGAGGTAAGGAGTTTCCTGGGGTCAGACTTGAGAGACAGAGCAGAGAGTTGGCAGGTATAAGAAAAGAGTGGAAGTACAGTATGGGAGGAGGGAGAAAACAGTGCAAAGGAAGGAGGAGAATGGGAGAAAGGGGAAGGAGGAGATGGGTTTGAGGACAGAAAAAAGTGACAAATAAAAAGGGGTAAGACCTTTTAAGGGAGAAAGTGGCTGGAAAAGATGTAAAGGGATGGGAAAGAAGAGGAAAAGCAGTGATACAGTGAGTTAATTAAGGACAGTATTAAATAGCAGGTTGAAAGTGTAATGCTAATGCAGGTTCACAGTCTTGCCAAGCCCCTTGAGGTCAAATGGAGTTTTCCAATTGCCTATCAAGGGGGCAGCACCTCACCCCTAGGTTAAAGGCACGAGTGAGGTGAGATTTCCCTCCCCTGGTGGAATTTGAGCCTGCCAGGCACTGCTTTCTCTCCTAAAAGCTTAGCAACTTCTGAATAGCAATTCAGAATCTGCTTCCCTTTGGGATGTACCACTTTACTGCAGAGAGAAGTGACATTTCTCTCCCACTGCCTCTCCCCACAAACAGAGGTTTTATTTTCTCCCAACAAGCAGTCCTTCGAGCCTCTACAGCAGCTGCCATCCCTTCCCAAGCCTGAGACCTCCTATTAACCCCAGCAAAGACTGAGGCAGGGTTGGAGGGAGGGAATGATTAATTGGTATTAAAGACAAGTGTTGGCAATAGAAAGTGGGGTGGAGACTTAACAAGAGGACCCAGGGCTCAGCATGTTTGACAACTACTACTTCCCAGTAATCAGTTCCCCCTATACCCACCATGGGCAGTTATGTGGGGCTGCAGACAGTAGATCTCTTTCCACCCCAAAATCACATGTGACTCAACAGCCAGGGCTTGCATCTCAGCTGGGGTACTTTGGTGCAGCTCGGTTGAAAAAAGCCAACATAGCAACACTGATTTACAGCTGAAGAACTAGCCTTTGCTATTTGCTCGTTCTGGGAGGGAAAAAAAAAATGATGAATTGCAGAACCACCAATTTAGTATTAGTCATTTGGTGAAACAGGAAGGAAGCAGGAAACCCTCATGAATACTAAGTTCTCAAAGCAGAGTTTGTGAAGAAAACTAAATCTTTACAGCCAAGCTGGTGCTGTACTTCTCCCCTGCTTCCTGTCTCTCCCACCTGCTGGGTACCTCCCCACAATTAGCATTTGCTACTAATTTTGCAGCAACCTTTTCACAGCAGGAATTGCTTAGGTGCAGGATAATTCAGTGGACTCCCTTTTTAAAAAAAAGCAGGGGAGAGGGGAAAGTTATACACTTGCTCGATGGGAGAGGCTCAGTTGCACTCAACAGGTTCAGTTCACAGTGACCCTGCTCAGCTTCCTGCTATTCACATGTGTTACTTCCCTTTTGTGGTAATGGCCTGTGGCACTCGGCCAGAAAGCATTATTAATTTCAGAAGTGGCCTGACAACAAACCCACAGTGAAACGAGAGGAAGTGGTGGGGCGGCCATCTGTTGGCTTCAGCAGAACAGTAGGAACATAGCTATGCAGCTTCTACAAGGAAAGCAGATTAATAATCCACAAAGAGGAAACTGGCTAAAATTATCCACAGACCATATTAAAAAAAAAAGTCACTTGAGCTGCAGCTGGACAGGAAATTGCTAGAGCTGCTTGCAAATCTCCACTTTGAACAGCACAGTATGGGGAATGCCAAGAACGGAAACCGTTCAAAACTGGATTAGCACAAGCCAAGTTTAACTGCAACCCACTTCTACTTTCACAGTTTATGCACTCTATTTAGGCCACTACTACATGAGACACAGACTTTTTTCTGTTTTGTTTTTCATTGTTTTTCACTTCCTAAAGTTACTGGAGATCCCGTTTTGATTGCCAGGAATTCTATAGCACCCAGGCCACAGAATATGCTGGAGAATAATCCATCCAGGCTTGACTACATGCAGCTTTAGGGTGAAATGTATATTATTATCAGCGTTGCTTTCTAAATGAGCTATAACAAACAGGAAGTTAGTCTTGAGTGTTACCATAACTAAAATCTAATCTGTTCCTACTGCACAGACAGAATTGCTTCAGGATGGCTAAATAAGAAACTGGGTGGCTCAGGCATTAGAGCTAGGACAGGTCAGCAGCACAGTGACATGAGGTAGATTTCAAGTCCATTATTAGTGGATGAGTAGTCACATCGTAGAAAACACAATCTTTTTAGCATGATCAGCAGAAAGGAAACTACTCCTCTCATCCCTAGAAGGTAGAGATTTGTTGACAGGGCAGTGTGGGGAAGTTAAGTTGCTTCATGCTGTCTTTTTTTGGTGATTAAAAAGAGGATATCCAAGTCCATCCTCCCTGCTAGGCCAAGATGACAATGTTATCTGTGCATAAATTATTAAGATTACTGTGGACCAAGGCAGAGATCAGGGCTCTATTGTGCTAGGATTGCACAAACATCTTGTGCCCCTCTTTAAAAATATTTAGGTGTGTATGCATTTCATCACACCCACACGCACCAAGAGGAAAATAAACCACTCAGATTCCCAATAGCGAAAAATAGTTATTTATTAATAATTTAAAAATGTACATTTTTATAATAAATTCCAGCTTAAACCTTTTACACCACAGAATTAGGCTCTCCCTCATTGGCAATCATCTGCAAGTTCACCTTGCATATGCACAAGTACATATGCTCACATGTACTTCCAGTTTTATACACCAAAAAATTGCATTTGAGGTGAAGCTCCCTGAAGAGTTTGTACAGAGATAAAGCACTGTTTAACATATCTGAAATGTTTCTGAAGACAAGTCTCTTCCACTATGATCTATTTACAAACCTTTAAAAAAGAAGAAGTGAAAAACAGCAGCCCCAGAGGAGTGGGGGGGGGGGGGGGGGAGAGAACTTACAAGGAAAAGAAAACTAGAATGGAAGAGACTCCACTGATTCCCAGAATGTAACAAGTTTCTGATCATAGTAGCCATTGCCTCTCAAGTTTGCCTCAGCTCAATTGGACAATAAAAATCACGCATGCTGCAAAGGTGTTCTTTGCAAGGGGTCGGGGGACAACCATCATTCATGAAGAGCACACAAATGGAGCAGTCCTTTGGGTTCGTTTCTATAGGCGCAAGTTAAAAAAATAAACATTGCCCGTGGATTTAAGATTAAATATTTACACTGATCAAATAGCAAGCACTACAGAGCTCAGGCAAACAAGTACCCCCAATACGCTGAGCTGAGACCTCTCTTTGGCTCCTCTAAATTAAAAAAAATAAACCAACCCGTCTTCACTGAAGACAACAATTCATGGTACAGATCGCAAACCCCAGAAGGAAGTAGTCGGTTCCCAGTGGCTAGAAAACACGTGCTCGTAATGCCCAGTCTCACCCTAGGTGTTGGGAGTCCTCAGTTCCAACTGGGGGCAGCTGCCACCTGCTCTTCCCGGGAGACCTCAGCAAGTTCCCTCCCGTTGCAAGAGCCGATTCCATCCCGTGTAACCTTTTCCCATCATGCACCGGCAGGGGCCGATCCCCAAGCCCCCTGCAGAGCAAAGCTCCGTCTCCTTGCCGCTGCCAGAGAGAAGCAGCTGGAGGAAGGGTCACGTGAGCCGAGCCGAGCCGAGCCGGGCCGGGCGGGAGGCCGCTGGGCGCTCACGTGGACTGCCGGGAATCCACTTGGAAGACGTTCTGGTTGGAGGGGGTGGAGAAGTACAGCTGCTGGCCGGGCACCCGGTTGTCGCAGGGGCTGCTGAGCCCCAGCGTCCGCTCGAAGTCCAGCAGCTGGCCCATGAAGTTGAAGTTGGGCGAGATGTTGGATTTCTTCGTCTTGACGATGTCGTAGGCGTCGTTCATGGACAAGTTGAGCTTTTGCATGAGGTACGCGACGGTCACCGTGACGGAGCGGCTGATCCCTGCTAAGCAGTGCACCAGGACGCCGCAGTTCTTCCCCCGGGCTTCATCTGCACGCACAGGGAACACAAGACAAAAGATGCTCAGGACCAGCTGTGCCAGAGAGGAGAATGACCTGGGGCGGATTCGGATCTCACTTCTTACGGGTGTGAATTCGGAGTCACTCCCCTGGAGGCAAAGGGAAGGGGGGTACACTAGTGCAAAACCGAAGTAAGATCAGAATCGGGCCCCAAGAGCAGAAGTGCGTGTAAATCACAAAGCTATTGACAACTTCGCAGTGGCAGAAAGGAAAGCGCTCTGACCCAGCTCAGACTTTTTCCTTTTCAACGACACTATTTGTACCGAAGACTGGCGCAAAGGAAAACATTCGCCCTGTGTAAGTATTTCCCCAGCATGTGAAAGCTAGAAGCCACGCCATATGCCACTGAATGCTTTTTACACAGACCAGCAGACTGCAAAGGTCTATTAAATTATTCTCCAACTGTTGTACTGTTAACAATGGAGGTATTCAGGCATTTGAAAAGAAAGAGGGAAGTCACAGGGGACAGCCCATTAGGAGGAACAGGATGTCAGCGTTGCTGGAAAATGGGTTCCTTTGTAAAAGGAAATGCATTACAATGCCTGGAGATTAGTTTCTTCGTGGTTTCCAGCCCACTTTTTTTTTTTCTCTTGCTGGGTTCAGATTACCTAACATACTTCACTAGTACCGGTATCTCTCGGCCGGATTAGCACCGTTTTCCAACAACTATTTTGCCCATCCATAACCCTCTCTTTCCCGCCCCAGATAAAAAAAGCAATCAACTAATAATACTAAGAGATCATTATAATTTGCTTCAGGTGATGTGTTTAGCGACTGTATCTTGCACCCTCGATTTTAGGCAGAATTAAGCCATTTACCCTGAGAAAACGGATGGACAGAATTATTTAAAGGAGTTACTTAAAATCACTATCACTCCGGAAAGGGCAGTTATTTACAGGCTATATTTAACTATAACACTATAAATCTGAAAATACTTTTAATTGTAATTCTGTCTTGGAAACAAAAAACACCACTTAAAACATCACTTCTCTTTTTAAGACTATAAATTGGATACAGAATAAAACTGCTACAACTAAATTCACCAATGTGGATTCTTTATATTCCCCATATTTAGCACCCTGGGACTGATTGTGAAGAACTGATCCCATATCAGCTCGAAATACAAATAAACATATTTGCAACCCATGAATATAGTTGCTAATTCAATGGGGCTTGTCGCCTAAACATAGAAAAACAAATTCTATCCGCTCTTTTAATTTTGTTCAGTTTGCAAAGTAACAACAGCTATGTGAAATATGAGGCTGACAAATACAAAAGATTAAGGGTTTACCCCCTGCAAAGCACAGACAACTGTTGGGCACTGAGTAGTTGTAATGAATAGGGCTCACCTATGAAAGAGATGGCCTCGGGAAAGAACTGAGACAAGTTTTGACTCCAGTGATCAGAGATGGGGATCTGCTTGTATTTGAACTCTCCGGCGTTCTCAAAGAGATTAGGCAGATTGGGGGTCACGTTCAAGATGTATTTGATGCCAAACTCTTCTAACACGTCCAGGTTGGTGGAGTCTTTGGCACAGCCCAAGTAGAGGTAGGGCAAGATCTCGACTGGGAAGGAAGGCTGGCTGTTGGACAGCGGGCTGCCATCTGAGTCAGTGGCACTATTGGGGTCTCGGTCAGTGTCAGATTCAATGTCGGAAGACGAATCGGAGCTGATTCGCAGGCCTCCCAGCCCCAGGACCGGCAGGGAAGGAGAACTGCTGCTACAAGAGCTGTCTAGGTTCGTTTCACAGTGCAGGGCGAATTCGGCCTGGAATTTGCTGAAGCCACCTGGGGAGAAGAGCACAGCACACATGCAACCTGAGATGCGGCCGCGACTTTCGACGCGGCTCCCTAGCTCTGATCCGTAGCGCCCCACAGCCCGGTTCCGGCGGAGAGGGGCACAAAGGAAGCCGCAGGAGGCGGCCAGGGTGGGGAAGATCGCATTGCTGTCAGCGGGAGACGGGGACACGCTCAGTGCATTTGCCTCCTGCAGCTGCGACTCTTTCCAGACATTCCTTCAGCCACAAGCCCTTCCATCCCTCCCCCCCCCCCAGCTAAGGGGTTCGCTTCCTGAGCCCCGGCCTGACTCCCAGCCGGGAGGAGGGTTTCCCCCCGGCCCAGGTTTGTGACTGTCGGGGATTTGCACCAGGTGTGAAGGCATGAGCCGGGCTGTCCCGAGATGGCTCCTGCTCGCTTTGCCATGGAGGGTCAGAAACTGGCTAAGCCCGAGGCATGTTCCCAGCTCGACTCCAGGCGACAATCAAAGAGCACCCCGTCCCCTCCCCGGCGCTAGATCCTTGCGGGACATCCCCCCTCGCCAGCAGGCCCGTTTAACCCCTCACCTTCCAGGTAAAACGCTTTGCAGCCTTCATCTTTCAGGCGCTTGAGCAGCAAACCCAGCACCGACTCGCCGCCCGTGTTCTCGTTCCACTCGCTGCTGTGCTCGTCGTACAGCACCACCGTGTGGGTCCCGCAGCGCCGGGCAAACTTCTCGCGGTCCGCCTCGCTGCTGGAGAAGAGGGCGCGCAGGGGCAGGTTGCCCTTCTGCAGCCGCCGCAGCATGATGCCGGGCAGCGCGACGTGCAGGGCGGACTCGATGTGGGACGACTCGTACAGCTCCTGCGAGCGGCAGTCCATGAGCAGCAGCCGGTCGCTGCCCAAGTCCAGCTGCTCGTTCAGCCACGCCGCCGTTTTACTGACAGCCATCTCCGAGGCGAAGGGCACGGGGCGGAACGTATCCAGCATGGGGAAAAGCTGGGCGAGAGCGGAGCGCGGCTTAGAAACTCCCCGCTCGCTGAGGCACGGGGCTCCGCACCCCGCTCTGAACTCCTGCCACCCCGGGCGAGTGACTCCCGAGCCCCCTCCCCTGCGCGGCCAGCGAGGGATTCGCAGGGAGGTGACCAGAGCGCTGCGTGGGGTCGCAGCACGCCCGGCCCGCCTCGCTTTTTTTTGTCAATGAGTCCCTGAATGAACCTGTCTAATCGCTGTGCCCGGCCAGCCGCTCGGGCGCTTTCTCCTCCCCAAGTGAATGAAATCCAATTAACGTGCAGTTGACTTGCCCTCCTTTCGCTGAGCACAACACACGGTCCCTGCCCTGGTGGGAAACCCTCTCCCTCTGGCCCCTGGCGTGCGGCTCGTCAGCCCCGGCTCCCCCTGCTTCTCGCAACGTGATTTCCCCTCCTCCGCCGCCGCCGCCGCGGCTCCGGCCCCTTGATGTGCTCAATGTCCCTTTGAATCAGCCCCGCACACCCCCAGCGCCAGGCAGCTCCTCAATGGATACAAACACAGAACGTCTCAATGGATACATTCTCTCGCTCAGCCAATGAGGGCGCGCGGAAGGGGCTGTTGCTGTGGCGACGGACCGGCTGGAACAGGTTGTGTTGATGAATTGTTAATGAGTTTGTCATTCACAAAAACGGAAAGGAATTTCCGCTCCGGATAAGCTGAGTGCAAACAAGCAGCAACAGCAGCTCAGCGGGAGGAAGGAGAAAGAAGCGGCGGAGGAGTGGGGGCAGGTGGGGGGAGGGGGGAGACGCAGCAACCAGGGCAATGCTGCTGAGGCTCATGTTTCCTTCTGGTAAAGTTCACACATAGCAGCAGAGCGATTACACAACAAACGGTGCAATTGTACGAGGAACAAAAGGCACCTTCTTCTGCTCCGAATTGTCTCCTCCAAATCCCGATCTTTAACGGAGCGGGTTGGGCTGTTGGGTCTCCCCCAGCTCCGCCGTGGCGCGTTTAGCCTGGTGTAAGCGGGGGAATGGTCCCGCTCTTGTGGGGAACTTTCCTGGCTTCTATACACCCCGGTGAAATGAACCAGCGAAAGGATCTGAGTCCCCGCTCCCACTTCCTTTACCCCACGGCTCCCTGATCCTGAGGGCTCCCCCTCTACTCTCCTGAGTAGCAGAGCCCTTGAAACCCCAACAAGGCTGGGCCCAGGTTTCCTGGGGCTTAATCCCTGACCTTGTAGTCACTAGGGGCAGGAGTTAGGGTGTCCCCACTCCGAGGTGCTCTCTTTACACTGCAGGCCTTCTTGGCCCAGTGACCACTTCATAAGGTTCAAAGCAAATACAATTTATTAAACATCAACTGATTAAAGAGAATAGAATAAGAAACAATGAGAATGGTTAAATGGGAACACACAGCCCTGCTCTGTAGCACAGGGACATCAACACAGCAGTCTGCAGAGTGTAAGGACAGTTCACAGTCTCTTCCTTAGAAGCCCTGGAAGTGCTGCAAGGGGCTGCAGGCTGGACACGCTTGCACTGGCAGTGACCACACAGCCTCAGTCTCTAAGTGGCCAGACCCCTCTCCCAGTCCAGAGCCTTTCCCCACACTTTGCAGGTCCCAGTAGCTCACCACATCCAGCTGCAGGCTGTGCTGCTTGGCCAGTTCCAGCTCCTTGTGTTGTTTCTCTGTTCCTTTTGACTTTCTGAGCACTGCCAGTCTGCTGCTCAACACAGGGTCTGCACTGCTTGGCCTGTCTGTGTCTGGTTCTGTCGCTGCAGGACTTCTTCTTGTACTCCTCTTTCAGCTCTCTGTCTTTGCAGGACCTCTTCTGCACACAGCTTGTTTGTTCAGAGACAGAGCCAGAACAATCCCCACTTACAACCTGTCAGTCAGGCTGAGCTGGAGTGTTGACTGCTTTCCATTGTCTCTGGGGTCTGTCAGTCTCATGAACCCTTCCCCTTCTGAAGCTGGTAAACCAAAAAACTCCCACAGAGTTTTACTAAGGGGTAACAGTCCCCTTACATTCCCCCTTGCTAGAATTCTACCACAGCCACAAAATTCACACCATATAAAAAACATTAACAATTAACAAAAACATTTCACATATTTAACATCTTATTTCTACTGGACATGCAGACACTCATTAAGCCATTACATAGGACTAATAACATAATCATCTCTAAGTTTAACAGGCAATACACCCTTATTAGTTCTCTGGGACCTTCTTACAACAGGTGGTTCATTACCCATATTTTCTATTTCCCTGTCTTCAGGTAATACTGGGTCAGCCTGAGGGATCTGGTCATCCTCGTTGTGGTCAGGGGTTGCTACCCTCTGCTCCCTTTGGTATTCAGTTTGTGGGACTAAAACCATTCCCCAACTCCTTTCAGTCTCTTCAGGCCGTCCTGATCTACACCTCCTAGGATTCCTGACTGAACTAAAGGTGCAATGTTTTAGCTGATCTCTATGAACTGTTCTCTCATGCCCTCCCCGTTCAGGTCGAATGGTGTAAACTGGCAGGTCAGGATTGTTGTGAGCAACTACAATGTGAGGACTCGACTCCCATTTGTCCTGTATTTTATTACGCCCCCGGTGTCTATGATTACGAACTAGTACACGATCACCAGGCCTGATGAGAGCCCCCCTGGACTTGCGATCATAAGTCCTCTTCCTGCTTAGGGCTGCCTGTTTAGACGTACTGAGAGCAACTTCACAGGCTCTCTTCAGCCTGTCATGGTGACTTTTGACCCAATCATCCAGATTGGTCACATCATCTTCCTCAGGGCCCTCTCTGTCTAGAATATCCAATGGCAACCTGGGATCTCTAGCAAACATGAGGTAAAAAGGGGAATAACCTGTCGATGAATGGATGTGACTATTATAGGCCATCACCAGCTCAGGGAGATGCTCCTGCCAGGCTCGTTTCTTTTCAGGCGGGAGTATTCTGAGCATGTCATGCATTGTCCGGTTAAACCTCTCGCACTGAGCATTTCCTTGTGGGTGATAGGGTGTTGTTCGGCTTTTGGCTATGCCATACAGTTTACACAATGCTGATATCACCCCTGACTCGAAATTCCTCCCCTGGTCTGAGTGTAACCGTGCTGGACAACCATAGTACATAAACCAGTGTTTTAGGAGGGCTTCAGCTGTTGTCTGCGCTGTCTGGTTTCTAGTTGGAACTGCAACAGTGAATCGGGTAAACATATCTGTGAGAACCAGTACGTTCTCAAACCCCTCGGAGGATTTCTCTAGCCGAGTGTAGTCCATTGCTAAGACCTCCATTGGGGCAGTCACGTTAGTGCAGGTCAAAGGGGCCCGAGTGGGTGGAAACACATCCTTGGCTAGGGCACACCGCTTGCACTGACGGATCCATGCTGTTACATCACTAGCCATTGTAGGCCAGTAATAGTTCTTCCTCATCGCCTCAAGAGTGCTTCTGTCTCCAAAATGCCCTCCATGGTCATGCCTGGCTTCATAAACTTGTCGGCGAAGTGACACTGGCACCACTAACTGCCACACTTCTTCGCCATCACGAGGATGACAGATTACACGGAACAGCACTCCACGGTGCAACCTAAGTCGCTCCCACTGTCTGGTCAGCTTCTTAGACTGAGGGTATTTGGCCCCAAAGCTCCGGTCTGGCCTCATCCGGTTCATGACTGCCTCTAAGACTGGCCCAAGGTCCCCTTCTTTTTGCAGGGTGCGAATTTCTTCCCATGAATACCCTGAGATTATTGCATCCTCACCTTCTACCAGGTTTTGTGATACCTCTTTTACCATCACTTCACCCTCTGGCTTCGGAACCTCTAGCCACAAACAGGCCCGCACAACGTCTGCAGGAATGACCAGAAAGTCCTTTTCAAGGTCTTCACCCTCTTCTAATTCCTCTTCCAAAGGCAATCTAGACAGGGTGTCAGCACTAATATTCTGTCTTCCAGGTTTATACTGTACTTCAAAAGTGAACTCAGCAAGTTGGGCCACCCACCGGTGTTCAATCGCACCTAAGTTAGCAGTGGACAGGTATCGGAGAGGATTGTGGTCTGAGATCACAGTGAATTTAGAGTACATTAGATAATCCTTAAATTTTTCAGTAATAGCCCACTTCAAGGCCAGCAATTCTAGCTTAAAAGCACTGTAGTTTTTGTCATTTCTTTCTGACCTCCTCAGCCCTCGGCTTGCATATGCGATCACACGCTCAACCCCCTCCTGTTTCTGGCTGAGCACTGCACCCAGGCCATGTAGGCTTCCATCTGTTGTCACCATAAATGGCAGGCTAAAGTCAGGATATGCAAGCACAGGTGGTGTCATCAGCCGGTGTCTTAGTTCATCAAAAGCTGCCTGACAGGCATCATCCCATACAAAGCATTGATCCCTTTTCTTCCTTTCAGTTGGTTGGCCCACCAATCCATATAGTGGCGCAGCAATGTGTGCAAACTTTGGAACAAATCGTCTATAATAGCTCATGAAACCCAGAGCTTGTCGCACTTGTTTGGCATTCTTCGGGACAGGCCAGTTTTCCAGAGCCCTGGTCTTCTCCTCGTCTACCTGGATTCCATCCTTCGAAATCACATGGCCCAAAAATTTGACTCTCTCACGTAAGAGGCAGCACTTGCTTGGCTTCAACTTCAACCCATGTTCCTTCAGTCGTGTGAAGACTACATCCAGTTTTTCTATATGACTCTCGAAATCTTTGGAAAACACAATAACATCATCCAGGTATATTAGCAAAGTGTCTAGGATGTAATCTCCCAACACCCCTTCCATTAGTCTCTGGAACGTAGCAGGTGCATTGCACAAGCCGAATGGCATACGCGTCCATTCAAACAGCCCAAACGGAGTTGTCACTGCTGTCTTTTCCTGGTCCTGTTCTTCCATTGCAACCTGGAAATAGCCAGAAGTCAAATCAAGAGTTGAAAACACTCTGGCACTTCCTAATGCATCCAGGGACTCTTCCACCCGGGGTAGCGGGTAAGCATCCTTGTGTGTTACTTCATTCAATTTCCTGTAATCACAGCAGAATCGCACCCCACCATCCTTTTTTATTACAATCACTGCAGGCGATGCCCAGGGGCTGTGGCTTTCTTTAAGGACACCTTGAGCCACTAGGTCCAGGATGTGCCTTTTTACCTCCTGGAACACTTGTGGTGAAATCCGCCGGTGTCTCTGTTTTATTGGGACAGCATCTCCAGTGGGTATTCGGTGTGTCACTGTGGTGGTGTAACCAAAGTCTCGGTCATCCCTGGAAAAGACCTCTTGATGTTTCTCCAGTAGTGCCCGTAAACGGCCAGCCTGCATAGGGGTTAGCTGTTGGAGATCCACTTGGACTGGAATGAGTAACTCTCCATCAGGTGCCTCTTGAGGTGTAGTAACCTGTGCTCCCGTCTCCAACCTTGTCACTCGCAGCTCATCTCCCTTTTCTTCCAGGACTACTCCTCCTGGGGGTACTACTTCTTCGGGTCTGTGTACCTCTGCCACTCTAGTGCGGGGGTACAACTTTATGGCCTTCTTACTTGAGTTTAGCAGCCTGACTGGCACTTTTCCCTTGCTGGCATTAGCAAGTACGTTCGCAACCAGTAGTCCCTGAGGTAGACTGGCCCCTCGTGTTGGCTCAACAAGCACCCGGTATCCATTGAATCCGCTTAGTACCTGGCAGCGTCCATCAACAATCTTCTCACTCCAGGGAGGTATAACTACCTTCTGTCTCCCTGCCACCTTTACGTAGCCAATCTGTCCTGTGGGACCAGGAAAACATCCTTGTCTCTCCACTTGGGCCAGTACCCGCTTCAATGCAGCCTTCATCCTAGGCTCCCCATGCCGGTTCATTTCTTGGGTTCCTTCCCCCACTAATAGTAATTCTTTCAGCTCTCTTATTATATTCATCCCGAGAATTCCTGGTACTCTGTTCCCCATCAAAGTCTTTTCCGAAGCTGGATCCTTTAGGATAAAGATGCATTTTCCCGGGATTATCCGACCCATATACCCTACATCAGCTTCAAGGCACCCCACAACAGGGATAGCTAATCCATTAGCTGCTGTTAGCTGTACAAACCGGGTATTATGCATGGTCAGATCTCTCTCTTTTAAGTAGTTTTGGAAATATGATTCAGAAATAGTGGTGACTTCTGAGCCAGTGTCTATCAAACAGCGGGTCCTCACCCCTGCTATGGTTATTTCCACTGTCAAGCAGTCCCCAAAAGCTCGACCGCAGAAGTCATCAAATGCACTAGCATCATCAGGGTCCTTTTCCTTACTGCTGGCATGCTGCCCTTTTCCGAGGGACAGCCGTAGGAACCCTTCTGTCCCCGCTTGGCCTTCCCCTGATGTGCTACTCGATCTTGGTGTCTCTGGGATTTCAGACACTCGGGATTCCAGTCCCCTCTTCAGTGGACAATCTCGGCTAGTATGCCCTGGCCTTTCACAAGTATAACAAATGTACCTTCCCAGCTCATCCTTTAGTGGGGGCCTTCGGGACCCTGGGGTCCTGGGGTATTTTGGCCAAGTAGTGGAGGAGGTGGATTTTTCTTTCACCACCTCAGTCATTACTTTCAGCATCTCCCCCTGCTGGACTGCCAGTTTTTGGATAGCTTCACTTAAACTTTCCAATGTTAACTGTGTTTGGGGCAGGGCCTTTTCCCCAGTAGTTGCACTGACTAGGCCCCCACTCCGTGTTCGGGAGTTAGGCTTGCCGGTCTCTTCCAAAGGAGCCTCCTCTTCTTCTGACCACATAATGGCAGCCTGCATGAGTTCAGGGAACTTCTTTCCAGGCTCTTCCTTCAGCCTTCTCTTCATTTCACGGCGGAGGGAGTCATCCCGAAGCCCGAACACCATCTGTTCTTTCAGCGCCATATCTGCATCTGAAACTCGTTGAGGGTCTCGCCGCTCCACTTTGCTCATTCTCTCCTGGAGTTCATAGGCATATGCCCGGATAGTTTCACCAGGCTCCTGCTTTCGCTCAAAGAATTCCTTTAGCCGAGTTCCAATAGGTACCTTGTCTCCATACACTTCTAGGAGGAGTTCAAATACCTTTTTCACATCTTTCTTGTCTGCCATTGCCATAAACTTTACTGTGGCCTTGGCCTGGCCCTTGAGGTGCTCCTCTATGAAATCCACATGATCTTCTTCAGGTATTCTTAGCACATGCAGAGCTGCCTTCACAGACTTCACCCACTCCTCTACCGTAATGTCTCCTGGCCTAGTTGGGAAGCCACCAAACTCTGCAACCTTCCGCTCCCGTGGGACATAAATAATAGGGGGTTTCTTAGCTTCTGCTGCCTGTTGGTCTATAACTGCCCTGGCCAGTGATAAGGCTTCTCTATGCTCAGCTCTAGCTTGCTGTAATGCCTCACTTTGGTCTGATAATCTGCGCTGAAGTTCAGCAACTTGGATCTGTAGTTCTTCAATTCCAGCCATGGTTGTGCTCTCGACCAGGCCTGGCTGGTGCTACCAGAACTCAACAAATAAACCAATGGGGTGGACCCTTTGAATAGGATCCTGTTCGTGACGCCAATTATGTAAGCGGGGGAATGGTCCCGCTCTTGTGGGGAACTTTCCTGGCTTCTATACACCCCGGTGAAATGAACCAGCGAAAGGATCTGAGTCCCCGCTCCCACTTCCTTTACCCCACGGCTCCCTGATCCTGAGGGCTCCCCCTCTACTCTCCTGAGTAGCAGAGCCCTTGAAACCCCAACAAGGCTGGGCCCAGGTTTCCTGGGGCTTAATCCCTGACCTTGTAGTCACTAGGGGCAGGAGTTAGGGTGTCCCCACTCCGAGGTGCTCTCTTTACACTGCAGGCCTTCTTGGCCCAGTGACCACTTCATAAGGTTCAAAGCAAATACAATTTATTAAACATCAACTGATTAAAGAGAATAGAATAAGAAACAATGAGAATGGTTAAATGGGAACACACAGCCCTGCTCTGTAGCACAGGGACATCAACACAGCAGTCTGCAGAGTGTAAGGACAGTTCACAGTCTCTTCCTTAGAAGCCCTGGAAGTGCTGCAAGGGGCTGCAGGCTGGACACGCTTGCACTGGCAGTGACCACACAGCCTCAGTCTCTAAGTGGCCAGACCCCTCTCCCAGTCCAGAGCCTTTCCCCACACTTTGCAGGTCCCAGTAGCTCACCACATCCAGCTGCAGGCTGTGCTGCTTGGCCAGTTCCAGCTCCTTGTGTTGTTTCTCTGTTCCTTTTGACTTTCTGAGCACTGCCAGTCTGCTGCTCAACACAGGGTCTGCACTGCTTGGCCTGTCTGTGTCTGGTTCTGTCGCTGCAGGACTTCTTCTTGTACTCCTCTTTCAGCTCTCTGTCTTTGCAGGACCTCTTCTGCACACAGCTTGTTTGTTCAGAGACAGAGCCAGAACAATCCCCACTTACAACCTGTCAGTCAGGCTGAGCTGGAGTGTTGACTGCTTTCCATTGTCTCTGGGGTCTGTCAGTCTCATGAACCCTTCCCCTTCTGAAGCTGGTAAACCAAAAAACTCCCACAGAGTTTTACTAAGGGGTAACAGTCCCCTTACACTGGCTTTTAATTACGCCTTTTTTTTTGAAAGCCCCTTTTCAGGCCCTCGGGACAAAAGTGAATGAAGTGTTATATTTGTCCTTGAGTGCTGTTTCCAGCGGAGAAAGGCACCGCTCCAATCTAATCATGTCCTACATCACCCGGGCGCTACTTAAGACTCTGAAATCCCCCTGAAAGGCCGCTATCGCTTTAAGAATAAATAGCGAGTTTTAGATGGCTTGTGCCGATGACCTTAAGCAGCCTCCAAAGAGAAAGCCGCCTGCTGGAAGAAAAGGCCGGGTTTGCTCTCGCCTCCAGGCAAGCGCTAATTGTCTCGGTGCCAGATCTAAGGAGGGCTAGGCGTGGGCCAGAGTTAATGTGTGTTTTAGAAAGTCATGTGGCTTTTGATCCGGTGTCCGCCTGAAGGTTTATTGTCCATTGTTAGGAAAGGCGGACATCAAAGAGCCCTTTGTAGCAGAGGGCTCCTTCCCCCAGTGAGTGATCGCTGCTCTACAGAGCCCCCGCAGGCCCTAGGACGACCGGCCAGAGGGGGCAGCCCGGCTCCCGTGCCCACCCCGCAGTCCCTGTGCCAAGCCGCAGCCGTCCCGTTGGCAGCTCGGAGCGGGGATTGCCTTGCAGCGCGCCGGCCTCCGAGCGCGTGGGGAAACGCCGCCGGGCAGCGGCGAGCCCAGGGCAGCTCTTGGCGCCCGGAGCTGGAAGCGTGACTCCGCAGCAGCCAGCCGGGGCCGCCCCCGGCCCCAAAGGGGGGCTGCGGCGCTCCGAGAGGGGCCGATCCCCTGGGCAGGGAGCGCGGGCTCTGCTGGACGCGGCTCTCCTGCGCCGGGGAAGGGCAATGCCCGCGCGCAGACAAACGCCCCAGTCCGCTCAGGGCTCCCTGCAGCGGTGTAACCCCCTCCCGGGTAGGGGGGAGGTCCCTGTCTGGAGCGAGGGCCGCGGCTTGAACTCGGAGCTGCTTGGGGACGGAAAGGCACAATGCCCAGGCCTGGCCTGAACTGGGATCCTGCTCCGGCAGCTGGCTAGGTGCAATCCCCCTTCTAAAAGGCTCCGCCCAGCTCGCCGGAACCGCATTTTTAGCCGAGACTGAAGGGGGCTCCCTAGAGAGGCAGGGCTGTGTAATAATTAGACTGCCCAGTCCCGAGGGGCCTCCCGGAGCAGAGGCTCTCAGCCTTTTCAGACAACTGGATCCCTTTCAGGAGTCTGATTTGTCCTGCTGACCCGCAGGGTGGTCCGGAACTCTAGAAGCGCGGTAGCAGGTTACTGAAGATGCCATCGCTCGGGTATGCAAACGCTAAATAAATAAATAATCTGCTTGCTTAAAAAAATCAGACAAACATTCAGAAGTGTCACTCTAGACGTTTACTGAAAATGGTTTCTCATTGTGACCATATAAATACATTGGAATATACCTATACAATTCACTGTGTGGTATCTAGGGCAGGATAAAGTCACTACAAGATATTTTAGCATGCAGGGACTTTGCTAGAGTTTTTACATAGTCTGTTTTAGAACTAGGCAAATATCTAGATTTGCTGATGTACCCCCTGGGAAACTGCTGCAGACCCCCTCCTGCCTGAGAATCACTTTTCTTCTAGACCAGGGGTCTCCAAACTTTTCAGCCCGAGGGCCGCATTAACTATCAAACAGCAGTTCGGGGGCCGACTACACACTTGAGGTCCAAATAAAAAACAATCCATACATGGATGTTGTTTTTAATTATTTATTTAATATTATTTTATTCAGTTATTATTTAATAACACATTCATACACTACACATGAACACCTGTATTAGTGTGAATGGTGAAATTGTTTCCTGGATGCCAAAATAGCAGACATTTCTGGCTTTAGATTTGTTGTCCCTAACATCAACAGTGACCTGAGATTATCATCGGACAAGTTTGTTCTCAAATTGTTCTTCACGTATTTCATTCTTGAAAATGTTTGTTCACACAGGTATGTTGTTCCAAAGATTGAAAGGTACATTGATGCAAAAGTTTTGACATTAGGAAAGTCTTCCTTGGGCAAAAACTGGTAGAAACCCACCAGTCCTATTTTGAACTTGTCCCTAAGGAGGTCATTTGCTTGCAACTCAATGACTTCCAGCTGCAGTTCATCTGGGCAACTGGCCACATCTGCTTCAAATGGGTTTTGAAACAATCTCACTTCTTCTGCCTTTGAATCCAAAAAGGTCTCCACGGGCCGGATGAGAGGGCCTCGCGGGCCGCATCCGGCCCCCGGGCCGTAGTTTGGAGACCCCTGTTCTAGACAATCAAGTTGCATGAATATTCCCATATGTTCTGCTAAAAAAAAATCCTACATTATGAGAACATTAAAACTGCAAACTTAAGTCACTTAAAAACCAGGAACTGACAAAATAAAGGTTGCACATGATAAAACAGTAAAGTTAATGATGGCAAAGTCCCATAGATGACAGTGAACCAACACAAGGGAGTGATGTAACCAACATCTTACCGACCAGGTTTGACTATCCTGACTGATGGGCCAGGAGTCTATTTTGCAGCTGGGTGAACTGGCAGCTTGGTGAACTGCTTTTGTTCATGCCTTTCAGCATGAAATCAAGTAGAGACTCCAGCTTAGAGTTGTAACAAAATGCCTTAGCCACATACACACTATTTTCATAGCATCCTGCTTCACTGTTTTGGAGACTTAAAAGTGGAGTTTCAGCAGTGCCCAGACTTTGCTGTCTTTCGGCACAGCTCAGCCTGAATAACAAAGAGTTCAGTATGATAACCATGGCCCTATATGCATTACAACTCTTTTTTTACAATGTTGTTATAAAGTGCTATCATCATTAAACTTTGCATGCACAAGCTACGATTTAATGCCTATTACATGGGACAAATCAAAACAGATTTTTATAAAAACAGTGAACTTTCTTCTCCCTGCCACAATTCAGCTTTCTACTGTCACCCACTTCAGTGCTACAAAAGTTTCAGAGAGGTAGCCATGTTAGTCTGTAACTGAAAAAAAACTTAACAAAATAAATAGTCTTGCAGCACTTTAGAGACTAACAAAAATGATAGAGTCTGAGGAGAGAGTCAATAGAACCAGATAATCCTGCTGTAAGTGTGCAAATGCTTGAGATGACGGGTTGCCATCTCAGCCCTACAGCAATTTTTAAAACTTCCAATTTTTTTTCCATTGAGAGGAGAGGAAAAGTTTTTCCCCTACTCCCCATTCTCAAACATCTCTGAATTGTTTTTGTTCAAATTTTACAAAAATATGCTCTCCTGTTGGACACAAGGTCAGGAAAAGTTCAGCTCTCCAGGTGAAAATTATTTAAAGGATGAGCAACTGAAAATAGAGTACCAGAATAGAAACTTCCAAGTAACCTTTACTGTAGTTGCCCCAAGTATTCCAACGGTGTTAATAGATTTAACTTGCAACAGCTTTGAATACTTCTGGTTACTTATTTATTCAACAATCAGCTATATTTTCTGGCTTAACTTCCTTGCCAACAAAAGCAACAGTCTGAAGAATGTGAGGACTTATCCTTATTGGAAAAAATTAGATCATGTTAGAATAGGAGCAGAAGGAGTCATGTTATCATGATGTAAAACATGATTTAAAAGTCAACATACAGTGGGATAAGTTGGGTTTAGCATTGTGACAAACCATGGCCAGTTTGTTCTTCTTTTGTATGATGAACTTGAAAAGTGACATTAATGGTCAACTTTCACGTTTTGTCATTTATTCTGTGGCTCATGGCTATGGCTCATGGGACTATGAATCAAGACCACTCCCTGGAGGATCATGTTGGGCAGTGGTTCACTTGATGTTCTGTGGTTTAGGTGTCTTCTTCACAGTCACAGATCAGGCTGTCTTTGTGTAGTACAGTGGTCTCCAGCCTTTTTAAGCATAAGATCCCTTTCTGAATTGAAGAGCAATCCAGGATCCACCTTAAACCCAAATACCCTTCCCCAGTCTTCTTGCTCATCCCTTCTCCGAAGTCCCACCCTACTCACTCCATCCCCCTTCATCCACCATCCTCACTCACTTTCACCAGGCTGGGGCACAGGGTTAGGATGCAGGTGGGGGTTCAGGGATGGGCTACAGGGTTCAGGATCCAGCTGGACACCTCAAGCGGCTCCTGGATGATGGCAAAGGGGGCCTAATCAGGCTCACTCCCACTCTGGCCCTGTGCCACTCCCAAAAGTGGCTGGCATATTCAGCAGTGGCTCCTGGGGGGAAGGTGATGGTGGCTCTGCGTACTGTCCCCCTATCCATAGTTTTCTAGTCCCAGTGAATTGAAGCTGTGAGGGTGGTGCCTGCAGGCAAGGGCAGCATGTGGAGACCCATGTCCTACCTCTTTCAGGGCCATAGGGACATGCCAGCTGCCTTAGCCTCACTGAGTTGCCAGACTGTCAGAGGCCAAACTCCCAGTTTGACTGCAGAAGCCTCCAGGAGATCGAGCTCAATTCCATGAGACTCCCACCCAGTGTTCTGCACACAAATGGGAAAAAAATGGAGAATGAATTTTGTTAAGAGGTAATGTGCAGATGTGCACTACCAGCAAAACCAAAACCTAGATACACTATATATTTTTTAAAAGGTACCATAGGGATAATTGCTCCAGCCACAACAGGTTAGGCATTTTAGAATTCGCTACTCAAAGAAATACATTTAAGCATTAAAAAATAAAAATGATGAAATGCAAAGACCAATTACAAAGCTAAAATAACACACTTTGAAAGAAGTAACAATAACACCACAAGTATGTGTTGGTTTGGGAGTCAGGTGTGAGCAATGGAGTGTGTTTGTGTGAGTGACATAGACATACAAAGAGTGAGAGGGACAGAGATTTGCATTGCTCCTTTAAGTATGCTGAGACATCAGACATCAGAGCAGCTGCCAGCAAGCTCCACCTGTTTCAAGCCCTGTTGAGTCCCCTTTCTCTGTGGATGGGGTATAAGAGCTGGGAAAGGGGGATACCTTGATATCAACACGCCCCTCCTTTGTCTCCTCCACCCTGCCAGCAAGCAGGAGGTTCCTGAGGGCATCTCCAAAGCAGAGGGCAGGAGAAGCATGACAGTGGCGGGGGGCAGCTGAAGTGCCAGCACATGATAGCCGCCAGGCCAAACCAGTCAGGTTCACCTGTTAGGGCACGTCTAGACTTGCTTTCCCTTTGGAAAGAAGATAAGCAAATTTGTGCAGAATTTGCATATCTTATTCCGATCACTTTTTCACAAGAGGTTCTTTTGGAAAAAAAAAAAAGGAGTCTAGATGCGGTTCTTTCGAGGAAAAAACCCTTTTTGAAAGAACCGTGTAAACCTCATTTTTTAGGACGAACGGTTCTTTTGAAAAAGGGGGGGGGTTTTCTCCAAAGAACTGCATCTAGACCACTTTCTTTTTTGAAAGAACCTCTTTTGAAAAAGCGATCGGAATAAGATATGTGCCGAATTTGCATATCTTCTTTCAAAAGTGAAAGCAAGTCTAGACATGCCCTTAGAGGTCCCAGATATGCCAGTAGATCCCACTCTAATGGTTGGTGACCATTGGGGTAGTAGGTAATTACAATACCTGTTTGAGGTTCTGATGCGGTCCATTGTGATAACGATGCAGCCAGATGTTTGATCTGTAGGATCTGTTATCAGATGTTGACTCATGACTCTGCTGGTTTCCCACAGCCTCCTCCACGTTTCTTTTGGTGACAGTCCTGAGATTTTGAGAATTTTGGCATCTAGCTAGAAAAGGTTCCTGGATTTCAGGCAGCATCTCAGGGACAGGAGTTAGAGACCTTAGTAGATGGGCAAGTCTGTGTTAATGACCTCATGACTATATTCTCATATTAGTGCTTCTTCTCTTCAAAGGAATGGTGGTGGGGTATGTGTGAGTTTGGGGAGTCAGATGGCTGGTGCTGACTTGAACACGCCTGTGATAATTCCGGTAGCGGTGTTCAACTGTACTGTTATGAGAAAATAGTGTGTACGCAACCTGCCTATTCTAGTGCACTATATTCAGCTGCTGAGAAGAAAAGGGCCAAAGTAATTGCCCATATGGTATAAACATACAATCTAGTTTGTGGCTTATTTGATTCCTAACCTTTATCTTGGCAGTAATCTGCATCAGACAGTGGTAGCATGGGAATCTATGATCCAGAATCACGCCAAGATATTTTACATGGTTATCTGTCATGACATTAAACCCAACTTGTCCTTGTCTACACTGACTGCTAAGTTATGTTTAGCCTCACATTAGTGACTAATCAAGATTATGTTCTAAAACACGTCCATATTTTCCAGTGAAGACAAGCCTTAGCAAAAACACCAGAATATTTCATAGTTATGGGAAAAATAAATATTTCATAATACTGCTTTTAGTTACAAATATGAACAACAACTCCTCTGAAGTCAATGCAGTTTCAATTGTGTAAACTCCACATTAGTGATAGGAGAATGAAGACTCTTGTTTAGAATATTAATTTGTTACTTTATAGTCTTATGGAAAATATACATTTACCTTTCTGATAAAGTTTCCTGGGAACATTCTTTGGATGCAAAAATACTCTGATTATCATCATTTTCAGTGCTGTCAGTGATTTAGAATAAAATCTCAGTCATTCAACAGATTAACTGAGTGCTATGCAGACCTATCAACCCAAATGATGTATTTCCCTGATCCTAATGTTGTAATAATATCAATGCTTAAGTCCTAGAGATTTTCCTCATTAATGCCACTGACCTAAATATGCTTAACAAAGCTGAAGAAGCATGATTATTGCCAGATATAATTGAAATTTTACAATGAGATCCCGACCAAATAGGAAGGTGAAAAATAAAATTAAGTGTCTTCATTCTAAGAAGTGGGTATGTATTTCCTAAGCCAATCCACCTCACTATTGGCAGATCACCAGTAATAGTCTTATTCCGGAATGCTCCAATCCTGTGGTTAGGGCAAAGCACAACAGTCCTTGGCCCACAGTTGCCTGGTTGGGACAGACAAGTAATTAGCAGCCTATAATTAGAAGTCTATCAAGGAGCTCTGGGTGGGGCAAACCGTCAGCAGCCTGCAGCCACCTGGCTGCAGCAAACATTTAAAAGCAGTCTGTACAGGAATTCTGGTCCTCTGGGCATGGCTGACTACAAGCAACGCATGGGCCTTTTGCCTAGGGATACATAAGCTACCACCCCAGGGTGGGAGTGGCAGCAGGGAGGTTGGGAAACCCAGACCCTCTCCACTGGGTTCCAGACCAGGGCCCTAACAGTGGCAGATGGGTCCTGCAGTGGGTCAACATGGATCCTCCTGCAACACACTGATTCATCCTCAGGCCATAGAATTGGACTAATTCAGACCAGGGTCAAGGTGTGGCACCCTGTGTACCAGAGATCCTCTGTCTCCTCAGGCTACTCTTAGGGATCCTCATCTGACTCCCCAATAGCAAGTTGTTGGTTCCCTCCAGGGCTAGGCCAAGCTCTTGTGGAAGCATCTGGTCCCTAAAGGAGACATCCACTCTTTCCCATTACTCAGCAATACCTAAGAGCCAGGGCTCTCCTCTTTTACTTCCTGTCCTGCTCTGGTATTTCCAGAATGCAGGAGTGGGAGGGGGCAGATTGGCTTAGCCCACCTAGGGGAATATAATGGTTCCTCATACGCCTGTTCCGAGGGAGGCCAGTGCACCAAGTCATCATGTGGTGATGTTTGCAGTGCAACACCTCAGAGTTGTAGAGTCATGATGCAAGTTGAAAATGCTGTGCTATGTGAGACTTAAGTAAGTGGATAGCAGCCACTTTTTCATAGGGACCAGAACCTCTCCCAGCAAATCTTACTGACTAATCACACTCAGGGTATGTCTACACTACAGTGTTAATTCAAGTTATCTTAATTTGAAATAGTTAATTCAAATTAAGCTAATTTGAATTAACGCGTCTATACACAAAATGCAGTTTGAATTAGCATTTTGCTAATTCGAAATACTGCATCCACACTGACTGGACACAGAATTGGATTTAAGGCCAGCCAGAATTAGGTCAGACAGGGCATCAGGTCAGGAGTATCAGTGTGTGACTGCTGCCTGAGGCTGACGCTTCTGCTTAAAGGGACACCCCCCACCCTCACCCCCAGGGCAGCTGGTTCTCTAAGGTGTCCCTGCTTGCTTGCCTGCCTCGATGAGGGACAGCAAAGCATTTGTGTGTCTGTCTGCTCTGGTTACCCTGACTCGGGAAACCACAGCACTCTGCAGCACAGAGCCGGAGCTGCCCCTGGGCACTCTGGTGCTTCTCATGGACGTGTTGCTGCGAGCCTGGCTGTACTTTCTGCAGGTTGCCATCCCAGAGGTCCATCAGGGGGCTGTCAGTATCCAGGAGGCCCTGCAGGAGAGCTTCCACCCTGAGGAGCACTAAGAGCCTTCCTGGTGTGCCCCACTGGGGGTATGTCTACACTACCCCGCTAGTTTGAACTAGCGGGGTAATGTATGCATACCGCACTTGCAAATGAAGCCCGGGATTTGAATTTCCCGGGCTTCATTTGCATAAGCGGGGAGCCGCCATTTTTAAAACCCCGCTGGTTCGAACCCCGTGCAGCGCGGCTACACGGGGCACGAACTAGGTAGTTCGAACTAGGCTTCCTAGTTCGAACTACCGTTACTCCTCATTTCACGTGGAGTAACGGTAGTTCGAACTAGGAAGCCTAGTTCGAACTACCTAGTTCGTGCCCCGTGTAGCCGCGCTGCACGGGGTTCGAACCAGCGGGGTTTTAAAAATGGCGGCTCCCCGCTTATGCAAATGAAGCCCGGGCTTCATTTGCAAGTGCGGTATGCCTACATTACCCCGCTAGTTCGAACTAGGAGGGTAGTGTAGACATACCCACGGGGCTTGTGCCTCATTCCTCCCTCACGTCCTTCCACTTACTCCCCCTAGCCTCCCTTCCTGATGTAAAATAAAATACATGTATTTTCATGAACACAAACTCTCTTTATTTAACAAAATTGGAGGGAAGGGGGGAATGAAACTCTGGTGAGACTGGGGAAAGGAGGTGGGAGAGGGGAAAAGAGAGGGTGGCAGAGGGAAGGGAGGAAGAAAACCTGGGAGGAAGGAGCTGGAAGGGGGAAATAAGTGGAAGAAGGGGGAGGGGAAGCTCAGGGCTCAGGATTGGGGGTCTTGCTGGACCTGGGTTCGCATGTGGCCTTTGGTGGCCAGGCTGGCAGCTATCCTGCCATAGATGCCTGCATTCCTCTGTCTAGTGTGGAGATTATGGACGTCGGGGGCATCCCCCCAAAACCTGAATAAGGTCCATGATCTCCACCCTGGACCAGGAAGGTGCCCCCTTCTCCGGGCCCTGGCAGGCTCCGGGGAGCTGGCAGACTGCTCCTGGGGAGCGGTACAGGGCTGGCTGCTAGTGGCTTGCTGGCTTCTGTTTTGGGACCATTGGGTCAGGAGCAGTGACTCCTGGCTCTGGGCTGGTAGCCTTGGAGCTGGCACAGGCACTGTGGCCAGCGTCAACCCCTTTAGGGGCTCTGGGGAGGAGGAAGGAGAGGAGTGTTCCTGGTTGAGGCTGGAGTGACCACCAGGGCACCCTGGGAAGACTGGAGGCCCCCTATTTTGATATAAGTGTCTACACAGCACTTGTTTTTGAAATAGCTATTTTGAATTTGGCGTTATTCCTCATGGAATGAGGTTTACCAAATTCGAAATAAGTGCTCCGCTATTTCAAATTAATTTCAAAATAGCGGTTTGGCTGCGTAGACGCTAGTAAAGTTATTTCGAAATAACTTTGCTGTGTAGACATACCCTCTGTTACTTTGAAATAACGGAATTGTGTAGATACTTGCATAGTTATTTTGGAATAATGGCCACTATTCTGAAATAACTTTGCCGTGTAGATACACCCTAAGAGAAATTGTTACAAATCATATTTCTCACCCTAATGTTTATTTCAAGTAAAATAATTTAAGTCAAAACCCATCTTTTCTCTGACCTCCTTCTGTATCTTCTTAGGGAGGGAAGGCAGTTTCAAAAGCCAGCTGAAGGCAGACATTGATTGTTTTTCATCCTTTATATAGAATTTCCCTAGGGTGGGAAGTCTTTGTTCCATTCTCCCCATTCCGATGGAAAAATACCCACTTTCAAGATGGATTTCAGCACGAGGTAGGGTAGCATGGTCACATGTCTTTGTAGGACCATGCTTGGGCTTATAGGAAAAACAAAACAACTTACGGATCATTGTCTTAAGCACTGGGCCATTAAGTTCCTTAAGTACCCCTAATGGTTTTCACTAGAAGACCTAGAATTAATAACTTCAGAGGGGTAGCCAAATTAGTCTGTACAGGATAAACTTAAAAAACAACAAATAGTCTGGTAGCACTTTAAAGACTAACAAACTTTTGTTAGTCTTTAAAGTGCTACCAGACTATTTGGTTTTTTTTAGAATTAATAAAACAGGTGTATACTTCATATCTCTAACTTCACATACAAGAATGATACAGGCACATAAATAGAATATACACACTCAGGGGATTACAGGTTCTTGAATGATAGGTTATTTGACCTGTTTTGTATAATACATATCCAAGTTACGCATATTCATATTCAAAAACATATTTCAATAAAAATATGGGAGCATAGCATATTGTGCAAGGGAGAATAGCTATTCACTCTTAGATCAAGGGTTGGAGGGGCAGAGCTGTAACCTTTGCAGGGTCCAAAGGCCAGATTTGTCTGTGACTATAAATGTTAGATTTGAGTGAGTGTGGGATGGCTAATAAGCATGGCAGTTCTTACCACTTTCCTTCTAGGAGGTTATGTAATATATAGGGCATGCAGTATGGCTTCCAGCTGAGACACAATTGTTGTGCTGTGCAGCCAACATCACATGTGACTTTGGTTAATAGGCTAAGCCTGACACAGTGTGCAGCCAGAAGTTTACAGAGCCCTTATAACATGACTCTGTACTGTCTGTATCACCTCCCTTTCCCCACTCTGAATTTCATTTTGTCAATTTGTTTTAAGTCTCTGAGGGTATGTCTCCAGATCAAACTTCCATAGCGTCTACACAAGCAAACCGCTATTTGGAATTAAATTCAAAATAGTGAGGCACTTAATTCAAGTTAGTTAAACCTCATTCTATGAAGAATAATGCCTAACTCGAATTAGCTAATTCGGAATAAGCGCTGTATAGACACTTATTCTGAAATAGGGGGCCTCCAGCCTTCCCAGTTCCCCCTGGTGGCCACTCTGGGCCAAACCAGGAAAACTCTTCTCCCTCCCCCCAGCCCCGGAGCCCTTAAAGGGGCAGACTCTTGCCACAGTGCCTGTGCCAGCTCCAAGCCTGCCAGCCCAGAGCCAGCAGTCACTGCCCCGACCCAGTGGCCCCCAAACATGAGCCAGCAAGCCACTGGCAGCCAGCCCTCCACCGCTCCCTAGGAGCAGTCTGCCAGCTCCCAGGAGCCTGTCAGGGCCCAGAGAAGGCGGGTGCCTTCCTGGTCCAGGGCGGAGATCAGGGTGGACCATACTCAGGTTTGGGGGGATGCCCCCAACATCCATGATCTCTGCACTAGACAGAGGAATGCAGCCATCTATGGCAGGAAAACTTCCAGCCTGGCCACCAAAGGCCAAATGCGAACCCAGGAGCAGGTTTGCATGAAAATCAAGTTGGTCTGGAAAGACCCCCCAACCCTGAGCTTCTCCTCCTCGTTCCTTCCCTTGTCTCCCCCTTCCAGCTCCCTCCTCCCAGGTTTTCCCCTCCCCTCTCCCACCCTCATTCCCACCCCACTTTCAGTCACTAAAGAGAGTTTGTTTTTGGCAAGAAATGTGTTTTTATTTGACATCAAGAAGCGGGGCTAGGGAGGGGTAAGTGGAAGGAGGGAGGAATGAGGCACAAGCCCCCAGTGGGGCAGACCAGGAAGGCTCTTAGTGCTCATCAGAGTGGAAGCTCTCCTGCAGGGCCTCCTGGATACTGACAGCCCCCTGATGGACCTCTGGGATGGCAACCTGCAGAAAGTGCAGCCAGGCTTGCAGCAACGCATCCATGAGAAGCACCAGAGTGCCCAGGGGCAGCTCTGGCTCCATGTTGCAGAGTGCTGTGGTGTCCCGAATGAGGGCAACCAGAGCATGCAGAGACAAAATGCTTTGCGAGGAAGGCATGCAAGCAGGGAAAGCTGAGAACCGGCTGTCCGGGGGGTCCCTTTAAGCACAGGCCTCAGATAGCTTCAAGCAGCAGCCACACAAAATAACTCCTGACCTGATGCCCTGCTGGACCTCGTTCCAGATGGCCTTAAATGTGATTCTGTTTCCACTCAGTGTGGACATGATATTTCGAAATAGCAAAACGCTATTTCGAAATGCATTTTGTGTGTGGGCGCATTATTTTGAAATAACTTAGATAAGATATTTTGAAATAACACTGTAGTGTAGACATACCCAGACAGCTTATTGCTACTTCTGTAAACCTAATTCTAAGAAGATTAACGTCTATTCCGAAATAGCTATTTCAAAATAAGGCATGTGTAGATGCTTCACTTCTGCTATTTCAAAATAGCCCCTCACCAGGGCCATTCTATGTTATTCCTCCTGAGGCTCTAAATGGAGATAGCATGTCTACATTAGGGGAGCCTGCCTCGGACTAATTTTGAGGTTTCCCTTTAGTGTAGATGTGCAATTTCAAAATAAGCTATTTTGGAATAACTATTCCAGGATAGTTTATTCCGAAATGACTGTGCAATGTAGATGTAGCCTTAGTGTATTAGGCTTAGGTGGCATGTTTTGTTTATTTTAGGTTAGTAACTTGCTTTAATCTGTTTTCACTTGCAGTCACTTAAATCCTACTTTTTTATACTTAATAAACCACATTTAATTTCAAACCCAGTGTAAAATATTGATACCTGGGAGGAATCAACAACTGTGCATCTCTATCTTTCATTGAGAAAGAAAGTGAACGTTATGAGCTTTCTCTGTATAAAACTATTATAGAGATTAAGGTGGATCCATTTGGGGTTTGGTCCCTTTTGAGGGCTGTGAGCTTGGCCAGCTGAGCCTCCCAGAGTTGAGCTGTGTAGCTCTGCTGGGGGTTATTATTCCAACTCTGTGCCTTTGCTAGGGGTGACCAGAGGATCTGTTCCAGCAGGACAGGGTGGTGAGGAGCCCCAGAGAGCAGGTAGGTAGGCTCTCTGGTATCATCAGCACACATCTCCAGGGGCGGATATAGGGCAGGGCGAACGGGGCGGCCGCCCCGGGCCCCGCGCTTCAGAAAGCCCCATGCATGCGCATGGCGTCACTGCACATGCGCCGTGGCAAAGGAGGGGCCCCGTGGAATTATGCTGCCCGGAGCCCCACAAAACGGTCATCTGCCCCTGCACATCTCAAAGGAATTTGTGATCCTACCTGTCACACAGGGGCCCCACATAAGATATATGCACCAATTACATCCTATTTTGATTGCTTGAATAGGATAAATGAATTCAGAGAATAAATGTGAAATATATGTTTCAGACATAAGACCATAAGATGTTCCCTAAAGGGCTAGAACATGAGTGGTCTGGCAAGGGACTGGACTTAATGACCTTTTGAGGTTCCTTCCAGTTCTATGATTCTATTTTTCTATGAACCCCAGTAATTTGTGAGCACCAATTAGCGCTCGCTAGTATAGGGTACTTGAAGCAGAAGGAAAATGCTCCATAAAGCATTTTCCTTGAGTTATGTACACCAATAACAATTTAGGGAAATGACACACAACTGATTATCTAATGTCCAGTTATGTAGGGCATCTTAAATAATTTCTGGAGTCAGAGAAATAACACACTGAAGTAGTACATTTAGGAAATCCTTTTGACTCAAATGCTTTCCTTGAAACTGGAAATTGCTTTATGACCTCAAGTACTTTTTAAATTGTGCCACATAATACAGGAATGTAGTTAGCAATGACTTAGGAGAGGTACTTTAAAAATATTTACTGGGTACTCCAGAAATATATTGATGTGTAGAATTTTTTGGAAAAAAATCTATACATTGAGTTCTCATCTGAGTTTAGCCTTCCAGTTGTCATCACAGTGAATGGAAGAAGAAGTGGTTGCAATCAGTATACACATCTGGAATCAGACAAGAGGTGCTGCTGCCTTGGGCCGGGAATGTCTCACTTCTCAAAGCAGGAGTTTGGGTAGTGAGACATAAAGGACAGGCCAACAGCTATATGCATAGAGTAAAGGACAGCAAGTGAGCAATTTAGGAGGCTGGATACTTTATCTTTATTGCTAAGATCATGAGTGTACAAAGCTGGTTATATTATATGATATCACAAGCAGCCAATAAACATATTTAATTTCAGTAAGTTTACTGGCAACAAATTATAAACAATTCAGATATTAAATATCAGGAAGTTTACTGGCAGCAAATTGTAAACAATTCAGAGTGTCTCATCTCACCTTGAGCAGAATTCACTCTATGAAGAGGGCAGTACAACTTTTATGTCAAGTGGGGCTCAAGTTATATTCTGGTATCCTGTCCAGTGGAGAATTTTCACCCTCTGTACATAGGATTTTCACAAGCTGCTGTTAAGCATTCATGGGAAACAGGTCTGAGTAAATCCATCACATGTCAGGAGGACAATAGAGTCAGAAAGCATGATTCAAGGTTTCAAACTGTATGAATAATGAAACTTATGTAAATTATTTTCTTATAATTTCATTCCTTAGTTAATTTAGAAAATTGGGATTGAAGCCTTTCATAACAAGATAAATGAACGGTGTATTATTGTTCTATAGACTACAATGAACAAATGAAAATCAAGATATTTGTGATTATATGAGTAGTTCCATTACCTTGGTTTTGAAAAAAAAAAAGATCTGTTTATTCATGATGTAGGTATATTGTGCCTTTCATTCAGCCTTCATTCAGGATTCAGGGTTCCATGGTGCATTGTTCAAAGATATTGTCAGAGCTGCGTCATTTACCTTTTACAAGATTTCATGCTTATCTGAGAAATTCTAAACTGTATCTCAAAAGGTGTTGAAGATATGAAAGAGCAAAATAAGGATAACCTGGTAGTACTGAAGCAACTTCATTGAAGCATGATGACTTCAATAAAGCTAAGCCACTTGACACCATCATAGTGTGAGGACATCAGGGTCACTAATGCTATATGGCAAGTAACCTAACAAGCTTAGATTTCCTGTCTCCTAATAATAGAGAGAAAATTTTGAACACAATTCCCTGTTCTCTGTGTTAAAGATTTATTTTATTCTGGGTTGCCAAGATCCCTCTGTCCCACACCTCTTTCTGAACAAAGATGAAAGCTTATGCCATAATACACTAATAAATTCAGTAGTCTTTAAAGTGGCTCCGGACTCCTTGTTGTTTTTGCTGAACCAGACTAACACAGCTACCTCTCTGAAATCTCTCTAGACAGTTGTGCTGCCTCCTGAGAATGAGGTCTTTGGGGTACTGAAGGTTTGTTTTACATGAAGAGAGTAAACAAGCATCAAGTTTGTACAACATAGACTAACCGATCTATGCAAAGGACAGAGAAAAAAAATAAAATTAAGCAAACAAAAAAGGAATGGTTCTCATGCTGGGATTGGATATAAGAAAACAAATGTGCTCCAGTTCTCTCATATCACAGTTCCAAATAGGAAGCAATTAGGAATCTAATCCAGGCATGAACAACCCAAATTTCACACTACATTTTTCTGGAATGTGTAGTGAAGACCTGATGAAGATCAGCATGTATTTCAGCCCCAGAATACTGCAGTGAGAGAAATATACATTTGCACCTGAAAGTCATGGACAATTTCCCTTTTGCTCACAGCTAAAATCTGTCAATAATCTCAAATAAGGGCCTGATTCAAGCAGGTGCTTATTGTCTGTGTATAACTTAAAGGATGTGAATTGGACTACTCTTGTATATTCTTGTGCCTTGGGGACTAAGATTCTGTTTTAATTTGCTGCATTTCCAAAAAGCAGAGGTAGGAGAGACAATGCAGATACATAAAGAACACTGCCAGACTCCAGTTGTTCAAAGAATCCCTCATGCTTGGGTGTCCTAGAAATCATTATAATTCCCTCCTTGTGTTTGGAAGCTTCAAGAACTAGCTTGTCGGGAGGAAAGGGGGGAGAAGACAGGGGGAGAAACAGTAAAGGGAGACTCTGATGTGAACAGAACAGGGGAAAGAGGGTAAATACACTTGAACTCCATAATGCTGAGTCACTTTTAAAAAATGCTGAGTCCTGTGATTCCTTGTAAGTTAGACAGAAATTGTATATTTCTGGTATCAGAGCATTTGAAAAATGCACATATGCATATTGTTTTACATATATATTACTATTACTTTGTGATCCAAATTTAATGAGATTTTCTCTATAGTCCAAGGATGGGGAATTGGAAGGATAATTTCCTCAGATGTTGAGAAGATAATTATTATGTATTGGCTTAAACAGGTGTTTATCAGTCTTAGTTTTTTATGAGAAGGAGTGGGACAACTGTCCTGTACAACCCTCCAATCACCATTAGAGATTTTTCAATGAGTTGATATTGTGATAACAATGCCATCCATTGTCTCAGCTCCTGTTATTTATTCAGTGGATTGGTGCCAGAGGCATGTCATAAAAATAAATGTCAGCAGGTATTCTTTTCTGTAAGTAGAATTATGGAATCCTAGGGCTGGAAGAGACCTCAGGAGGTCATCAAGTCCAGCCCCCTGCCCAAGGCAGGACCAATCCCAACTAAATCAACCCAGCCAGGCCTCTGTCAAGCCAAGACTTAAAAATCTCTAGGGATGGAGATTCCACCACTTCCCTAGGTAACCGAGTCCAGTGCTTCCCCACCCTCCTAGTGAAATAATATCCTAATATCCAACCTAGACCTCTCCCACTGTAACTTGAGACCATTGCTCCTTGTTCTGCCATCTGTCACTACTGAGAACAGCCTTTCTCCATCTTCTCCATCTTTGGAACCTCCCTCAGGAAGTTGAAGGCTGCTATCAAATCCTCCCTCATTCTTCTCTTCTGCAGACTAAACAAACCCAAATCCCTCAGTGTCTCCTCACAGGTCATGTGCTCCAGCCCTCTAATCATTTTGGTCGCCCTCCGCTGGACCTTCTCCGATGCATCCACATCCTTTCTATAGTGGGGGGCCCAGAACTGGACACAATACTCCAGATGTGGCCTCACCAGAGCCAAATAAAGGGGAATAACCACTTCTCTGGATCTGCTGGCAATGCTCCTCCTAATGCAACCTAATATGCCATTAGCCTTCTTGGCAACAAGGGCACACTGTTGATTCATATCCAGTTTCTCATCTACTGTAATCCCCAGGTCCTTTTCTGCAGAACTGCTACTTAGCCATTCGGTCCCCAGCATGTAACAATGCTTGGGATTCTTCCCTTCCAGGTGCAGGACTCTGCACTTGTCCTTGTTGAACCTCATCAGATTTCTTTTGGCCCAATCCTCTAATCTGTCTAGGTTACTCTGGACCCTATCTCTGCCCTCCAGTGTATCTACCTCTCACCCAGTTTAGTGTCATCTGCAAACTTGCTGAGGGTGCAATCCATTCCTTCATCCAGGTCATTAATAAAGATGTTGAACAAAACCGGTTCTAGAACAGATCCTTGGGGCACTCTGCTAGAAACCAACCACCGACCTGATATCGAGCCATTGATCACTCCCTGTTGGGCCCAACAGTCTAGCCAGCTTTCTATCCATCTTACAGTCCATCTATACAATCCCATACTCCCTTAACTTGCTGGCAATAATATTGTGGGAAACCATATAAAAACCTTTGCTAAAGTCAAGGTATATCACATCCACTGACTTTCCTATATCCACAGAATCAGTTACCTCATCATAGAAGCTAATCAGATTGGTCAGGCACGACTTGCCCTTCATGAATCCATGTTGACCATTCCTGATCACCAGGGCTTGACAAATGGCGGCGAAAACTGCTCACCCAGCCCCATACTGTGCATGCACAAGAGCCGCATTGTGCATGCGCGCGCCGCAAATAAACGGGGTGCACGGCTGAAATCTACTCACCACGGGCGAGTAGATTGTATAGTTTGTCGAGCCCTGCTGATCACTTTACCCTCTTCCAAGTGCTTCAAAATGGATTCCTTGAGGATCCCCTTCATGATTTTTCTGGGGACTGAGGTAAGGCTGATGGGTCTGTAGCTCCCTGGATTGTCCTTCTTCCCTTTTGTAAAGATGGGCACTACATTTGCCTTTTTCCAATCATCCGGGATCTCTCCCAATCTCCATGAGTTTTCAAAGATAATGGCCAAAGGCTCCGTAATGACATTTGCCAACTCCCTCAGTATCCTCAGATGCATTCAATCGGGACCCATGGATTTGTGTATGTTTAGCTTTTCTAAATAGTTCCTAACTTGTTCTTTCCCCACCAAGTAATATGGTAGCCCCAACCTAACGGCAATAAAGTAGAATCCTCTCACACATTTTCCCATTCTCTCTATAGGTATACGGATATAAAGCTATATAACCTTTCCAATGGCTCCTTCAATGCTCTCTGTCACATCATTATTAAGGTGTCACCGTGTAGTGATAACTCTTTCTTTTTATTAGCGGTGATAATAAGCTTTTTTTTAATTATTGGGATTCATTTTTATAACCCCTGCAGTCATGCCGCTCAGTGCTGTGATATCATTAGATCCTAGCAGTTAAGTAGGGCTGGACTAGATCAGAATTCTGAGGGGAAACGTCAAACAACACATGTGCTGCAGGAAGTGATGTTGGCGAGTCAGGAAGTGGCATTTTTCTTCTTTACCTGCACAAAATCAATGCCCCAGGACCCAGCATAACAGCAGGGTGGGGGTAGGAGGATGCTGTACCACAGGAAATGCCGTCTTTAAGTAGGACATGTCATGACTTGTGGTCATTCAGCAGAGCACAAGGCATTTCTTGTCAGGGCGTGAACCAGGCTGTGTGAGCCAGGTTCTAACTAGCTTACTTACATTCTTCCTACTTATATTTCCATACAGCTTCAATCGTATTGATATAGCAGTTTGACTTCTTGAGGAAGCACTCTGGGTTCACTCACGAGGAAAGGTGCTGAAATTGTCAAGCAGACTAAATATTGTACTCTGTGCACATCTCATAAAGCTAAACTGCAGAACATGTTAGCAGAGAAAAGGAAATGGGATTGATTAGGAAAACCAACTGTATACATTTGAGTCTATTTTGCACAACTGTTTGCCCCACTTAAGTTTCAGATGGCAACATATATACTAAAGGCTCATGTTTGGACCTGGGGTTACTCCCATGTCTAAGGGTGGGGATTCTGAATTTCAAATTTTAGAGTTTCCTTAGAATAGGTCAGGGAGATGAGGTTTGTTCTTCTGTAGATTTTAAGGGCTCAACTGGAAGCAAGGACATCTGCAAGCTGGACACTCTCCTGTGCTACTGCTTACTCCCCAAGGTTGCCGGCAACTCAGGGACAATACCACTCCTCCTGAAAATCTGATACCAAAGTCTTCCCTTGTCTGTGACTGTTTCTGGAGCCCTCTTGGAGGATGCAGAAGGGAAGCGGACATCACACTCTACAGATAATTATAAACGATCATTCCTGCATCACATTTAAGTGGGGAAATCCAGTACCATAGGGCCAATCAGCCCTGTCCTTCCATGGAGCTAGGTCACTATGTAACCTCCTTGAAGGGATTTGTGAGGGGTACTTAGGGAGGTGGCTGTTCTTTAGAGCACTTTAGAGGTGGTTGTTCCTTGCAACTGTACCTCTCTCAGCCTGACTTTCTCTCCCACTCATAGGAGCACAGTCCTAAAGCTTGGGGCCCTGAAGGTGCAATAGTTTATTACTGCCTTCTGTCAAAGTGAGCTGTAACATTTTTGAATCACAGAAATCACTTTAAAATTACACTTGCACCATGTTCCTTACATTATAGGTGATTTATCATGGCTGAACAGATTTTAGATTCATATAGAAATACTCAGTGACTCAGGCATGGTAGGTCTATTCCGGTGTGTGGGTGTTTCCAGAACAATTACGTAAGTGTCAGGATAGCAAAGAACTTTCGACATGGGAGGCAGCTGCACTGAGTTCTTTTCACAGTCAAAAATGTTCTAATTGTTGTTCCCTTGTATTTAATGCATATATCTGATGAGCATTACATTAAATCAGTTTGGGGGTATTTTAAAAAGTGTAATTTGTCAGCACAAGATATTAGAGCAGTTTTACTCTTGAGAAAAATAGAGATTGTCACAGTTGCAAACAGGAGTATATCTGTAGGAGTGGCCTTAAAACAGAAAAAGGATGGTGATCATTGTTATCCCATGCATCTGAATTTTTCTGCAGTGTAGTTAATTACTGCTACTGAATTTAAGAGCAAGTCAATATTTTCATTATCAGACCCACTACCACCACTGTTTCCAAATTTTATTTTGCCTATATTTATATTTTTAATCTTATTTTAAGTTCACAATAATAAAGAAAGATTCAGGTAGAAATCTGCAGAGAAACGCTCAGCAAAAAAGCAATGTACTAAGATGACAAATGTTTCCAGAAAAACTTTCAGTCCACAGTTGGGTTGGTTGAGTGGTAAAATAGGCCAAGGAGACAAGGACAAAGGACCAGTCTGAGGGATGTGGTATCACCTAGTGGGTTCTAGGCCTAGGGGTTGCTCTATGGTATGCAAGTTGGTCATGGCTCTTAATGGGCCATTTGCCAGCTATGGATGATGAGGGCAGAGTAGTGCTCTGGCCATGCCTCCAAAATGCTCCATTATACTAGGGGTGTAGGGATCTCTATGCTCCATGCCAGTTTACACTACCTGGGGAGTCCTCTATGGCAGGAAAATCTCTGATGTAGTGCTTCAGCTGTTTTCCAATCCCTTTGTGATCCTTGACAATGCCAGCATGTCCCATTTGCTGTGCTCCCATCATGAGGCATACGTGAGTTCGTCAGCACCGCCCAACTTGCTGGGCAGTGGCACAGAAACAGTACAAGAGTTGGAAAAGAGGTGGAGCAAAGAGCATCTGGTAGTTCCAGACCTTCACTGTCTTTTGCTTATCATTCCGTTCTGCCTCCCCAGTTTGAGCAGCTGCAGAGCTGGTGGTTGGAATCCTTCCCACGTTGTCAAGCATTGCTGAGGACGTGAACAAAGCCCCTCCGTCCTGTCCATCCTTGCTGGTGGCGGGAATGGCTACTTTGTTGTGTTTCTGTAACTTTTTTTTTTACAAGGCTAGATTGTTGACCTGACACTCATCTCCTAAGATGAAGGATCAGGGAACTGCTTTTTGTCTGGTTCCTACTCTTGGTCCCTGTCCACCTTGGGTGGCTCTACAGGAGTTGGAACAGCCACCAACAGAGCTGTCAGGGTCAGAGGAACACATAAGCCTCCCCACTAGGCCAAGACACAGTCCACAAGTTAGGGCTTTTAGTATTTAAAATATTCTTTCTGGGTAAACACTAATTCTTTTAAATCTTTGTTTATTCAGGTATCCATAAACCCTCTATAAACATATAACTGCTGCTGGCCTTCTGGATTCTGCTGCTAGCTAGGCTAAGCTCCATTCCTCAGGAAACAGATCTGAAATGTTCCTAAATAAAAGGAAATCTCACATTGGAAATCACTATAGTCTCTCTCCAGGGCATTGATCCAATACTACTGACTGCGCCTTTGCAAGGGCTAAACATGAAATGCAACAGAGGAAAAACACATTTTATCAAGAGGCATATTGCAGACTGGAAGTAATGGGAAATCAGTTTGGCCATCATAACAACCAAACAGATATGTGCACAGCAGAAGCCATGGATGTACTCAAACCACTCACCCCCTGCCATTCACTGTTGGCATGACGCCAGCTACATGCTGTGCTGCCAAATGGCACACATTAATAAAGGCGTAACTCAGTGCTATCTTCCTTTGCCTCTGCTGGCACCTCAGGTCCAGGTTCTCATTGGCCACGTGATTCACAGGTTCCATGGTGGGTCTAGCTATGAGCCCAGGTCTAGATCCTTGACAAAGGGAAAAGCTGTCCACCAATTGCCAGGAACCTTATTGTAATCTTTCACCTGATGGACTATATTGTCTCCCAGCACTACATGACAGGGCTGGATCCCACTGTCAGCAAGGCCTTCAGAGATTCACTTTGTGAAGAAGCATCAGAGGGATAGCTGAGTTAGTCTGTAACTGGAAAAACTTAAACAACCAATAGTCTTGCAGCACCTTAGAGACTAACAAAACATGTAGATGGTATCATGAGCTTTCATGGACACAGCCCACTTCTTCAGATGAATGGAATTATTAAAGGTCCAGTTTCTAAATAAATTGGGGATGGGGATGGCAAGAAGGAAAAAAGAAAGAAAAAAAGGGGAAAGAAATATTCAATTAGAGTGTCCATGCTACACGAAGATGATAGAGAAGATACTAAACTGTTCTTAAGTACCCATTATTTGTTTTTTTATGTCATTAGGATGTGGAATGTAGTAGGCCATCCAGCCAAAGTCTTTATTCATACCTCTTTTATAGGAATCAAACTTGTAAATGAAGTTAAGTTCTGAGTTCCCTTTGGAGTTGGCTTGTGAAATTGGCCTGAAACAATACTGTGACTTTGAGATCCATTAATGAGTGCCCAGATAAGTTAAAATATTCTCTAACAGGTTTCTGTGTGTTGCCTTTTCAGATATCTGATTTGTGTCCATTAATTCTTTCTCATAGAGACTGTCCAAAATACATGGCAGAGGGGCATTGCTGTCATTTGATGGCATAGGCCACATTAGAGGATGTGCAGTTGTATGAGCGTTTGATGCGATGGCTTATGCGATTAGGTCCTGCGATGATATCGCTGGTATAGATGTGTGGACAAAGTTGGCACCAGAGTTGATTGCAGGGGTGGGTTCCTGGATGAATATGATGGAGGTTTGCTGCATGGTTACTGGAAAGAATTTATTTGAGGCTAAGGGGTTGTCTGTAGGCGAGGATTAGCCTATCTCCCAAGGCCTGTGAGAGTGAGGAGTCATTTCATAGGATAGGTTGTAGATTGTTGATAACACGCTGGAGGGGTTTAAGTTGGGAGCTGTAGGTGATGACAAGTGGTGTCCTTTTGTTTTCTTTTCTGGGCTTGTCTTGAAGTAGCTGATGCCTGAGTACTCTTCTGGCTCGGACTATCTGTTTTTTTACCTCTCTGGGTGGGTAATTTAGTTTTAAGAATGCTCTATAAAGATCCTGTAGGTGTTTCTGGGACTAGAGCAAATATGGTTGTATCTTACGGTTGAGAAATGTGTCTTGGATGGAAGCTAGAGGCATGAAGGTACGTGTAACGCTCGGTAGGTTTGCGGTTTAAGGTGATGGAAATGCACTTTGTGAAGTTTTGGTACAATTCAAATCAATCTGAATGCACTCCTTGATTTAAAGAACCAACAGAGTGTTCATCTCCCCTTTGGCCCAGATGTACCATCTCGATTTCTTCAGAGTTGAGATACAGCTCATGGACAGGTCACAGCTCTCTGTGTTTCCAGGTTTGTGTTAATGATCTGTTCAGCCAAACAAATTAGGGTGATTTGAAATGTACCTATAGCTTCTGGGTGGCCAGACAAGGCCCTTAGAATGCCTTTATGTCTAAGGAATGAGATTGTAGCAATCATTCACAAAGAGCACCTACAAATGGCCTATGGGATCTAGTAATGAAAGGAGGGAGGACTGAATATATCAATAGCAGTGGTGTGGCTGGGGGTGCTCATCCACCCAGCAAATTCACCGTGCGACTAACTACATACAGAGACCACACAGAGAACTAGACTAGACCTCTAGCAGTGGCAATGCACAGTGAGGAAATGAAGTATTAACCCTGTGTCCTCTGAGTATCAACCCGGCTGTTAGCTAAGTATGTGCCTAATTAATTAATAGCTATTTTAACATAGATCTTCTGACACCATCTTGTGGTTCATTGGTGAGGATGTAACATCAAATAAGACTCTTTTAGTTAGCACAGTAGAATCTGTCATGTCAGAATCTGGCACTGTAGAGTCTGGATTTTCGGTCAGTGAGATTTTTTAATTCAATCTAAAATTTAACAAATGCTGGTGATCTGCAGTACAAATCTATGGTATCGTATCTCCTGCAGACTAGCGGGGTGAAGGGATCCATTGTTCTGATGTGTTACTTAAATCCAAAGAGCAAAAAAAGAGACTTCAGTGCCACATAGTCCCCTGTTCCTCCTCAGCATTTTATGTAAAGCAAATAAGGGAACTTATCCTTCCAAATAAAGTACCCAGTAGGTATGTGCTCTCCATAATATCTAAATCAGTGCTACAATCTGTCACCTGTATTATTATATATATTTATACAGAGGAGATTAGAGAAAAATAAGCACAAGATCTGACATACCCAGGAGCTCAATATGCACCCTTATAAACCCAGGCTCTTTTAGCATCAGAGAGATAGACTAATTATTTAAAAATAACTAGGCTGACTCCTGAGAGACTCATTAATAATACATGCAATGCCTCCACAGAGTCAGGTGTGTAAGAAGTATGGTGCATGTGCTGGTGAGGTTATTTGTTCAGACTACTCAGTCTCTGCATGGGCTTCTAAGCACAAGCAGCTAGGACAGCTGCAGAGGTTGTACAACAAAAAATCTTCTCTTATGGAAGGTTTTGTTAGCTGCCCTTTCCCCCCCAAGACAAAATGTCATATTCATAAATTTAATTATTACAGCTAAGACACGAACTGTTATGAAATAGAAATCTGTTCCCACTCCATTAATAAGATCTGGTTGTCAGATGCTGGTCTGTTCTGAGGAGGCATAGCTTGATGCAATCAGTTTGATGGATCAGCTGGATAACACGATGAGCTTTCTCAGGCCCAGGAACAGAAGTGAGATCCACAGTGGAGCAATTTATATTGGTGTTTTATTAGGTGAGTCTATGTAAATTGACTTGGGTCTGAATTGATAATAGTCAAATAATAATAAAATTAATAAACTTTTATACTCACATAGCATCTAGTGATATGAAACCAAATTTTAAGCATGAAGATTCACTACATCCACGTATTATACCAGTTTTTCAGATGGGTAAACCGAGGCACTGCACAGTAAGTGTCTTACTTAGCAAGTCAGTGTCAAAGGAATAGGAGCCAGGAGTGTTAATTGCCTGTTTCCTACTTCATCCAAAGTCCACACTGCCTCCCAATATATACAAAAATATATTCTGTGTTAACAGAAAGGAATCAGGTAAAGTCAGAAAGAAATGAATCGAACAGCTCTGTTACTCATAAGTTCTATCTATTCATTCCATTTGAGCTCTGATGCTTAAAACTAACCAGGTACCCTAGTCACCCATCAGACAGATGGCAATATGGTGCCTTTAAAAAGAAACAAAATGAACTTTTGACCTTCGGTGAGAGGCCAAGAAATGGAGGGCTGAGGTGAATCGGCGATATAAAACTTACTGATCATTGGATATGTCCATTCAGTATGATGTCACTGAATTCAGACTGTGGTTAGGTTGGAGCATGAGAAATGACTAGAGAAGTGGAGTTTGTGGGCCCTAAGGTCACAGTCCAACACAAAACTCAGTCAGGTTCTGTGTCCCAGCACATCATCCTCATCAGACATTCCCAATTTGATTTCAGTTCCTGAGATGGGAGGAAAAAAGGCTTTACAAATATTTTTCCAAATAGGGACCATTTTTACTTAGTTCTTCCTAAACTGCATATAGGAAAGGCAGACTCTGGCACTGCATGGTTTCTACCTCTACTTAAGTGGGTGAGGGCATTTTGAGCATGTTTGTCTGCTTTGTGAATAGGGAGGCAGGCTGGTTTCCAACATTGAAGGAAGTGACAGTGTTGAGTTGATTGACTCTAGCAAGAAGGACATTTTGGATGTGGCAAGAGCTAGACCTGCACCCAGCCCTTGTAATTATGGGATGGCTGCACCCGGGGGAACCACTGGCTGCCTTCATGAAACAGCTGAAGTAAAGGTGCCTCTCCTTAGTCCCAACAAGTAACACACTTTTAAAAGCATTCTGCTTGCGGCAGCCTCTGGTCAATTCCCGTTCCCCAGGGTGACTCAGTTTCATCAAAGATAAAATTTCAATCAAAGGAGAGTCTGACTAAGAATGAAACTCAGCACAAGGCCTCTGTATCATGTCAATCCTATCTATGTCTTTGTCCGAGGATGCGAGAAGCACTGAATTGGCACTTACGTCTTGCATTGGCCTTCTGCATGGGGATTAATGTCACCCTCAAAGAACTCACAAGAGGGTGGAGGGTTTTAATGGAAAACCCCCAAAGGTCACACACACAAAAATAAAGTTTTGCTGTACAAGAAATACCAATTGTAAGTGATAAAAAAGCATCCATATGGTTAAACAGGTTATCTCCACTCCCCCGCTAGTAATGACTTAGATGAGGATGATAATATTCAGCCTGATCATCTGTTTTCAACAGGATATTTATCTCGAGCTTTCAAGAGTGTCATTATTTTTGAGGGGGAAAAAAATCACAAGCAGGAAGTCAGCAGCTATCATCGGATGTTCATGCTGTAGCAGAGGGCTCAGACGATCTCTCTGAAAGTTAACAGTCCATTTAGCTTGTGGAGAAGCTCAAACTATAATGGGGCAGAGCCCCTGCTGTTGTAAATCAAGGTCATTCCAATGTGGCCAGTGGAACTGTGCTGAGGATTTAACCCATTGTTTGCAGCTACCTAAAAAAAAATCAGCCCATCTAACCTCCTGATCAGAATAAAAGATCCCATATCAAAGCTCTTTGCTTCAGATGTGGGCTCTGGAGCAGTATTAATAGCTTTCGGGAGCTTCACTCCATTGATTTAAGGTACTTGGGCTTCTAAAAAGTTAGGACATTATCAATTTTTTATCACTTGCACAGGAAGCACCACTGAGCTTAATGTTATTTATTCAGCTGGCTACAGTGACCTTAAGGTAGAAGATCAAAGTGGCTGGGAGAATGTGTAACAGCATCTCATAAGGACTATCATGGGCACAATGTTAAAGCCTAAAACTTTATGGTCATTGAGTGCTCAGCATTATGATTCACACAATAAAATCTATTCTCCTATGGAATTGAGACAATAGTATCATATATATATCTATATATGGAGAGAAAGAGAGAAATATATTTCAAACACCCTCTAAAATGTATCATACACAAACCCCTAATGTTATGCTGAAATGTAGCTTGATCCCAATGAGTGACTCAATACAAGAAAGCAATGTGAAACTTTTTAAAGATTCACTTTATTCACTTTACAGTAGTGCAGGTTTTGTGGTTGCTAACAACACTTGATTCAACCCCCCCCCCCCCCTCCGCCTGCCAATGGCAATATTTTCCAGTAATTGAGTGAAGAGGGCCCTAGCCTGGGGCCATTGAGACCAAGGTTCATTTTGTTGCTCCACTTCAGACTCCCTGTATTACCCTAGGCAAGTCACTTAGGCCAGGACTCACAAGAGTCTCATATGCTGTGACACTCAGCATCCTAGTACCTAACTTTAGAGGCCTAGAAAAATTACTGGCACAGCACTGCGAATCACAAAGCCTGAGGGGGGTTCCTAGGCTCTTGATACAATGAGCAGGGAGAGCTAGGTACCCAGTAATATGATCCACAAAGTCCAGCATACTAGGTGAGGAGCTGCCTATGCTAGCCACTGGGAGAGGCCAATGACATTGGTGTGTGTTAAGCTCTGCCCCTCTCATAGGGTATGTCTAAACTATAGGCTTGTGTTGACAGAGGCTTTGTCAACAGATACTGTCGACAAAGCTTTTGTCGATAAAGAGTGTCTAGACTACATCCAGTTCTGTTGACAAAGCAAGCCGCTTTGTCGACATGAGAGTGTAGACGCGAAGAACAGTGTAGATACAATAATGCCTTCTGTCGACGGAACTCTGTTTACAAAAGGCGTTATTCCTCATAGAATGAGGTTTACCACCGTCAACAAAACTAATGAGTTCTGTCAATGTTATGTCGACAGAACTCGGCAGTAGTGTAGACGCAGCTATAGTTTTGTCGACAAAAGTCCACTTTGTCGACAAAAGCCTGTAGTCTAGACGTACCCATAGAGATAAGCACTTAAGGCCAGACTATATAGAGTGGAGCACCTGCTTAAGCAATCCACAAACAGCAACCCCTCTCCTACATGCAGGCAGTTTACATACCTAAGTCAGCCAGGCATCTGCCTCTCTCCACAGCAAGTAAGAGGTGGTGCCCACTTGTAACTTTTAGGTAAGTGGGTAGAGCACTAACTCATCTGGGACTTCGGAGACCCATGTTTAATATCCACCCCATGTGATGGGGAGAAAGAATTTGAACAGGGCTCTTCCAACCCCTCAAGAGACAGCTGTAACCTGCACCCAGAAAACAGGATGTGCCCAAACATCTGATCAGCCCAGTCTCTGGCTCCGCATTTCCATTTATGCCCTTCAATTCTGCTCCCGTACCAGTGGGCACTTGCCTGGAATTTTGTTGTAACAGACTCCCTTGTATGCCAGTTCTGAGGGAGTAAGATTGCAAATTCTAGCTGGGTAAATAATGTTACCACCAGTAGCCAGGGGAATTTGTGGTGGCAGTAGGTTTCCTTTAAAATAAAATAAATAAATAAATAAACACTTTTAAAAACGGATAGCCTTCCTTCTGAGGGTGCAAAGTGCCTTTGAATGCAGCTGTTTTGATAGTGTTACACATGTGGATCGATTTTCTGTCTACAGTGGTCCCTTTTTATGGAAACTCAAAATTTGGGGCTATCAGCAACACAAATAAAACAAAAAACAAAACAAAACAGAAAAAACCCAAAACCAACAATTGCACACATTTTGGGTTTCAGTTTCATGTCTCAAGGATTAAGGACAATTAAACAAAAGAACAGAGCATACAGACATCCAGAAATTATTGTGTTTTTTTAACAATGCCGGAACTTTGTCTGAAAACAGGATGACCTGCTATAAGACGCCAACAGATCCCTGTAGAGCTTTAGAAAAAACAAGCAGGGCGCCTGAATGCACTTTTAAAACTCCCTGTAATAAAGAGGCACGTCGGATAAACAGGAAAAGAACACTCAACACTGTGAACAGCCTGGAGGTGGAAAGGGTGGGAAGAGTTCTGATCTGAAAACCTGATATGGCAACTGAAAGGAAAGATTTTTCTGAACACACTACAGTGCAAACTGGCTGCACAAATGAAGTCCTAAAGCAGTTTGGAGTGGCGGATACCAACTAATTTCAATGTGTTTTTGGAACGGTAACAGAATTGAGTCTGTCGGAACAGCATGGGGGGGTCTGCTGGTTTCATTGGCTTACTTCAGGGCAATAAGGAACACACACAAGACTGTTACAACTATTTAACATTAGCTCAAATTGAAGCTTTACAAGACATGTTTAAATGAAAAGTTTATTGCCTTAGAATGGAATTATCAGTGCTCTGTAATTAACCTGGTACTGCCTATGCACTGATGATCCAGTACACTGTCTATACACAGTGCTGCCAGCTTTTGTGGTTTGATGTCTCATGATTCTTGTTGTTTTTCTTTATGACCTAGCTCTTCAAGTAATGGGATTTCATGAGTTTCTTAGCTGTTGTTTAAAAAATAAAGTAAATTTCTGGCCTTCGTGCTTGTGGAGAAAAGCTTGGAAACATGAAGCAAATACACCGCAAACAATTACACCAAAAGAGAAAGAAAAGAAACCACATATTAAAAACACACTCGTGATTTTTAAGCCAAGCACATGATTTTTAAGATCGGACACAAGATTTTTGGGGTGGACAATATTAGTATTTTAGTGTTGTTTGTCTACAAAGGGGCCAATCTTGGAAATATTCCTTAGCTTCCCATTAGAGCCCACTTAACATCAGTGGGATAATTCATCATAATAAGACCTATGACCAATAATGTCTCCAGGACTGGCCATTAGATTGCAAGTTCCTTTAGGGACACAGGCCCCACATGTCCTTTTGTTCTGTTCAGGGTCAAGCCCACCCTCCAAATTGATTTAATAACTAAATAGGTAAGTAAATAGGATTCAGATGTGCCCAACAATCAATTCATGTAGGGTTCTTTAAGGCCTGAGCTTAATGCAATCGGAAGAAGAATCAGCTTGTGTGAAAAACAAAGAGCCATTGATAAAGTGAAGAAACTTCTAATCACTATTGTGGTTTTCTATTACTATAAACAAGTGGGAGCAGGAGAGATAAAGAAATTACATTTTAACACATCAGCAAGTTTTTAATCAGTCTAAAATCCAAAACACTGTTAAGTTCAAATGTATCAGATTAGCTGTTTATATGCACAAACTGCCTAATCACTATGCATAAGGAAAAATATCATTATAAAGATTCCCCTTTGTTAAACTTTATAGGTCCTCAGTCCCTAGTTCTAATATTAATATCAGATTATTGTTGTGTTACGAGGCACCATGCTGCTTTTTTAGGGAGATTCAGATTTATTGTACGGTGTTTTTGAGCAGCTTGTACTTCATATATTGGAAAACATGGTTACTGCCTACCTTCCTGTGAGTATCGACCAGTTTGACAAACATAGTAATGCCAACCTCAAGAATACAAAAATCTCAAGTCAAAACCTCAAAAATCACTGGCTCAAAAGAGTCATGGTATTTTTCAAACATAAAATGTTTTTAGCCTGTTTTTGAGGTGTTTGATTTTTTACTTTTTGATTCCTTTATATTCCTCGGCCAAATGTGTGTGAGATGTTCAAGAATGAAGCCACACAAAATGATTAGCTCTTCCTAGCTTCTCAGCCGGGGTACGTCTACACTGCAATGCTATTTCAGTGCATCCCGAAACAGCTATCCCGTGTCTTCACAGCAAGACCATTATTTTGGGCTCACTATTCCGACATCCCTGTAAACCTCAATCTACAAGGAGTAAGGGACATTTTGGATTAGCACTTTATTTCGACATTTGGTGCTGTGTAGACAGCGCCAAAGTACAAAATAAGCTATTTCAAAATAAGATCTGCAATTTGCATAGATCAAATTGAGTATCTTATTTTAAGTTATGGTGCAGTGTAGACGCACCCCTGGAGGCCCCCCATTTAACCTCTCCTTACCCACTGCCCCAAGACAGGGGAACTGGTGTCCATTTCATATTCCTTTCTGGACTTGACTTAGAAATATTTCTTTGCCTCCTCCTGCCCAGGGACTTCTTTACCCAGAACCCAGCAACACCACTTCCTTGATTCCCTCTTCCCGGCATTTCACTGGCCCCAGTCCTTCTTTCTGCTATAGGAACATACCTGAAGCCAGGACTCAGTGTCAGGATAGAGCCAGAGATGCATAGATTCCAAAGCCTGACAAGACCATTGTGATCATCTAGTCTAATGTCCTGTATAGCAGGGGTTCCCAAACTTTTTGACACGGGGACCAGTAAATCCATTCACAAACTTTTGGAGGACCGGTAATGTTCATTTGCATATTTGCATATTCATTAATCCAATGATGATATTCAAATAAGTTGTTTCTGGTCCTCCCAAATCTCCCAGTACCAGCTTTAGCAAAGCTTTTGATGTGGTCACCCACAATATTCTTGCCAGCAAGTTAAGGAATATGGATTGGAGAAATGGGCTATAAGACAGACAGAAAGCTGGTTAGACCAGGGTTTCCCAAACTTTTTACTTTAATTGAAACCCTTTTCTTTTCAGTTCTTCTTTTTGCAGCCCAAAAATATAAACACATGAAAAACAAACTGAGAAAATACCAGACATATAACATGTCTGGTATTTTCTCAGTAGGTAAGTTGTATTATTACTAGATGTATCAGTTTGTAGTTTCGAACTGCCTGGCTGGTAAATGTGCTCAGGCTGCATGAATGTGTCTACCAGCCAGATAGTTTGCAACTACTTGAGGGGTGTGTGTGTGGAGGGGGGGGGGGGTACAGTAGAATCCGTGTGCAGGACTAACTCGTGCTTTGTGCTTTGTGAGTGGGAGGGGAGGGGGGAACGAGGTCGGGTCAGTCCCACTCCCTGCAGGCTGATTCATTCCTCCCCCCTACTCCCCTTGCTGCACCTCTGGCCAGCCCCACTTCCCCCAACCTCCTCCCGGGCAGCCAGTCCTCCTCTGCTTCTCCTTCCAATCTCCCTTGGCCAGCCCCGCTGCCTGCGTCCAGCCCTCCTTCCAGCAGCCGCTTCTCCCACCCCGCCCACATCTTCCCTGGCCAGCTCCCTGCCCCCAACCTCACAGTTGACAATAGACAGTGTGAGACTCATCATATAATTGATGATACCTCATCTGTTTTTACTCTGATACAGAAGTTAGTTATTGAATACTTTTGTCCTTTCTGCATTATTACTTGTAATTCTACCACTTCCATCTACTAATTGACCATTACTACTCTCAGGAATCTATTTCCCCATTATTCCCCCAAAATTCTTCTTATCCTTAACTCTTCTGGCCATACATTTCTTTTTGTATCCCTTTGTTTCCCTTATCAATCTTCTAAGGTAACTAGCTTCTGATTTATATTAATTACCCCCAACTTACTTTTCTTCCATTATCTGTATCCATAGATATAGGTACATAATTTTTTAAAATAGGCCTTTACTTCCCCTCTAAGACAGGTCTATTGTTTTTTAAACCAGTACAGACTTCTTTCTTGATTGTGTTCAGTTGTTTAGAATGCCACGGTGAACTCTTACCTCTGGTAATTACAAACCGCCAGGCCTCCTCTCTGACTTCCTTTCACCCTTATTGGTGGCTAGCTCCAAATTTAATTGAATGTGGAGTGTTGGTGTTTCCTGAATTTGGTTGTCTATGAACAAATCAGCGTCTCTGATTTCAGTAGCATAATTTTCACCTCCAGTCCAAAAATCTGTTCCTCCAACACTGCTCCCAATTTGCATTTCATGAATAGGAAATCTCTCCTGGCGTCAGGGAGAGAAGATGGCACAGTTTTTTCAGGTCACCACGACATCTGTATTACTGACCATCTTGATATCGCACATAGTACTGATCTTGGAAGAAAAGCTTCTCAGACTCCTACTCCAAACTCTTTCTGAATCCTTCCTGTGAGCAGCCTCTGTCCATGACTTTCAAGTTCACCCAGCAAGTGACATTTTAGATCGTTTCCTCTGCATTCTCAGCCCCAAGGCTCTTGTGCAGAGCTCGTCCTTCATGCCCAGTGTTGAAAACAGTGGTTTCAGAGGAGCCCATCATCTCTTTATGATAACTCCTTCTGCAGGTACCAAAACCTTATGACTCATGATTTATTCACGTGAGTTGGCAACACTGTAATGCAGTGTTCCACTGGCTGCTCAGAGGGGTCTTCCCTTCACCACTACTGACTGGGGGAGCTGCCAGTCTATTCTCTCCATATCCCACCCACACCACTGCCCTCTGTTCCTCCCCAGCCTTCCTTCTGGCCCTACATATCCCTCAGCCTCCTTCCTGCTCCATAGCTCCATGCTTCCCATTCCCCTGCGCCTCCTAAATCTGCCTCATGCTAATGCCATTGCCCTGCTTCTCCTCACTTTCACCATTCACTGTTCAGTGTCTCTGCTGCTTCTCAAAGCCCCTGAATCCTTGTAGTCCCAAGAAACACAGAGTGGCAGCCCTGTTGCCTGTGGGCCTGGCCTCAGTCTCATTAAAAACAGTGGGAGGCGGCCGGCAGCCAACTCCATTAGCCTTAATATACAGCTAGAAGGTAGGGAAATGATGACCATTTTGCTGGCTTTAGCCCCATTGTCAGCAATAGGAAATGGTGGGCATTTTGAATAAGGGAAAACTCAAGAATTGGCACCTTTCATTGCGTTTTCCGTAGATAGGTAAAAAACACCCCAAATCTCTTTTGAATCCCAAAATAATAGTTAAGAGTTGCCTGTACTGAAAACAACAGTCTTGTAGGACCCAAATTCTAAGGGATATATTTTCAAGGCATAGCATTAGGAGTTAGCCATATTTCACCCATTACAGTCTAGGGATGTTGAAGGGACCCAGCTCTACCTCCCTTAGCACACATGACTCTTTCCATACACCTGGAGTCTCCACATTTCCACACACAAACCTCCACAAATCCCAGACTGTTTTTGACTTACGAGCAGTGTGCATGGGCAGTTGGGTTTTGCATGTGGGAACCGCATCATGTGTGTACCGGTGAGCATACAATATTTGTGTATACAAATGATTTTGATATGCAAAGTTGTGCATGAGTAAATGTTTGCCACAGTTTGAAAAATCTGGCTTTTCTTGAGCAATGATGAAAAAGCCACCATTGCATCATGGTTTAAATAGTTAGCCAAAGTTAGGGGCTTTGATAGGTTGTTGCTGTTAAGAGAAACTGATGATAGATATTTCTTTTTGTGCAATTATGATTATTTAGGCCACATCTTCACTAAATGGAAGATTGATGCTACTGCGATCAATCTTCTGGAGTTAAATTCAGCAAGTCTTCTTAAGACTCACTAACTCAAACTGAGAGGGCACCCCTGCCAGCAGCTGGTACTCCTGCTTCTATAAGGCATAAGGGAAGCCGACGGGAGCATTTGCTCCCATCAACCTCCCAGTATGGGGATGATGGGGAAATGTGAAACAAGGTACGTCGACTCCAGTTACGTAATTAACGTAGTTGGAGTTGGGTATCTTGATTCGACCTTCCTTTTTAGTGTAGGCCTAGCTATAGAGAGAAAGAGCACAAAATGCTGCTTTCCTGCACACAACAGGAATAAACAACAGTTTGCTTGTTCAGAAATCCACATCTGCTTTCCAGCCAATCCTGTGTCCCAAGTAGCTCTGTCTTTGCTAAGATCATGCTATTAGTACTTCTCTGGCTGTCACTTGCTTTCTGGATCCTTTCTGCTTCTGACACACACACACACGAGCAGTTTTACCGGTCAACGCCCCAGCCCTTGCATTTTCAATCAGTTTCAGGAAAACTCCTTTTATTCTCCCTGCGTTCATTCTTGAGCAAGCCTTCCAACCTTGGGCAGTGGCTTTTATGGTTTCAACTCTCTTATTCCATAAAGGAGCTACATTGCTTCTTCCATTTCACCCAAATAAAGAATGACTAGCACTCCCATCAGCTTCAGTGAGGGTTGTGATTAGCCAAAGATTAAAGACACACCTGCTGGTAGCCACCAACACCCTCCTTCACAACGATACTTTTGTTTAGGAATTATTGCCTATTTCTGACTATTTTATTTTACACTACCAAGTAGTAATTGTGATGAATAGAAAAAAAAATTCCTTTCAACAGGCAGAAATAAAAATGAAATTTCTAAACACTTGTGAGTGAACTTTAAACCTCCTAGCAGATTAAATTGGATCATGATACCACCTGTTTTGTTCAGGGTCATAATTATTTGAATTTTTTCCATATTAAAGCTGTTGAAGCGTACATTTGGTTTGGCAGTGTGCGACACTGGGCTGGGTTTCTGGAGACCTGAGTTCTATTTCCTGCTCTGCCTGACCTCTGGAATGATATTGTGCAAGTCACTGCCTCTTCGTGCCTCAGTTCTTCATCTCCACAATAGGAATAAAGCTTTCTAATACTCTGAGATTGGCTGAGGAAAAGTGTTTTATAAGAGCATGATATTCTTCTTCTATTAGAGATTACTAAAAAATATAAGCTATTTTGGGGAGGGAGCAAGACTGGGTGTTTGATGGCAGGACTTGGGACTTTTCTTCCTCTACAAGATGTTTTGTTTTCGCTGCTTAGCATCATCTCATCATTTCACACAGATTGAAGGAAATTCTTATCTGTACACAGAGCTGTTATAACTGTGACAGCCTGATTTAAAAACCAGCTTCAGAATAAGCATGTGAGGTTTTAAATGTCTCATTGAAAAAACAAAGCAAAATTAATCTGCATAAGTGAGAGCTGCTTTAAACGCGGCCTTAAAATGAATGCAAAATAAGTGAGACTTGGCAGGTCTCTATTTACAGATTTATCAAAGGCACAGAGCAGGAAGAGCAGATTTTGAAACATAGCATGTAGCAGAGGCCAACGTTAATTTTAAGCTTGCAAATGAATAGTTCAGGGAATTCCTCAAATGTCTGAAATTTCCTACTGTTCTTTTCCATAGCTCATAGGTCTGAAGTAGTTGCATTTTAGTTTGTCCCTCTTTATTTTAACAACTGACCTGATGCTTGTGGAGGTCAGTACTAGTTCCTTGGCCAGTGCCATGATCAGTGAATGGCAGACTCCTGGACACATAGGCTATATTTGACAGCCAAAAAGATGTGCTTTTACAGGGACAGATAGCTCAAGATAGCAATTTCACTTTGTAAAATCCTAGTGGAGACAAGGCATTGAGGCTTTTACCCCAATGCAAGAGAGGCTAACTTCAGATGGGCGTTTACTATTGTAGCCACATGGATAAAAAATTCCTGAGCCTTATCTCTGCAAGGTTTTTTCTAGTGAGCTACATATCCCGAGTTAGGACTCTCAGGGTAAAAGCTCATTTTAATTAGGCAGTAAATGACATAGCCATAGAACCACTTTTCTGTTTTCTCCTGTCTTTTAGCTCTCCCTCCTCAACAACAGCCATATATAAACAAACCTTCCCTTTTTTTCACACAGTGGGTACTGGCTCTGTTATTTTTGCTCATTGCAGCTCCACGCTTAGTTTTCTTTGGGGACATCCCTTGAGCTTTTAACTCTCCAGGAGAGAGATAATGCTGCACAGATGGTAACTTTAGCAAAGGCGAAATTAATTATCTTGCAATTCTGTTCCTCTGATGAAATCATCTGGCTGAATTTTCACACCCTTCTCTTCAAAGTCTGGAGTTTACCTTTTTTGGAGATAGGCTTCCTTATTTTTAAAAACTTTTCACTAAGACACATTTTTTATCTTGGGTTGATCTTCCTAAACTTTTCCTCCTGGGAGCTTCCTTGTATGTTCAGTTGAAAGAACTGTCTAGAACACTTAGAGGGCAGCATTTATATTCGGCAGTGGGCAATCCAAAACAACCAGAAGGCAATCTGTTTTGTGCTCCGTTCCACTATTGCTAATGTCTAGGGTCCCTAAGAGCTAGCTGCTCGGCCCTGTGCCTATTGATTTCAATGCTGCAGACTCAAACCCTGGGGGCATTATGGCAGTCTCATCTAAGGTATAAAGAGCCAGGAGAGAGAATCCTACAACACAGTCTCTTCAGAGATGCAGCATTTCAAGGTACGTGATTTCCCCCCTGTATTTTCAAGTAGATATATTTTGTTGCCTTTTTCTTGGCTGTAGTGGTGGAAGAAAGTAATGTAGCCAACTTGTCTACACAAACAAAATTTTCACCCAGTTCTAGATCTCCAAGAAGCTGGCAATGGAGGAGAGTCAGCAGATGGGACCATAGTGCAGAGAGGAAGTTCAAGCTCCCAAAGACTACATACAGGAATGCCATGTTCAGCTCAGCCATGCCATGCTCACAATGCCATGTTCAGCTCAGCAAAAATATGCCCATTCAATGATGGGCCCTGCCCTGAGCACAAACCCATCTTTTCAGCTGAAGGAGCTATTAAAGAATGAACAAGGTGTAAGGGAATAGAACCACAGGAATTGGGGGCACAGTGAGGAAGGGACATAGAGCTGATGTGTACCTTCCACTCCTTCGACTGCATTGGGGTACACCCATGAGTTTCTCTGGCTGGACACCCAAGATACCTTTAGGAATGTGATGGGGAGACAGACCCAAAAGCATCAGGCAGAGGAACCAGCATCACTGCAGTCAGGTAAAAAGCAATTATGCATGTGTCTTATTGCTATGAGGTGGGGGAGTTAATACAAAATAAGAGGATGGGGCTTTGCCTGATTATGACCAATCTCGTTAATCATATATATGCTGTGGGCTAGACTTTGCTAGCCAAGCTTCAGCTAAGGGTTGAAGAATTGTAATTTTTCTCTGTTTCTCCATCTTCCCCTCCCCCTTACCAGGTCACCTGTGATCTAAGATGGATTCTGAAAGCAGAGTGAGGGGAAAACATGCAAACAATGATGTATTGTGGCATGCAGACTTGCATGCATGCAAAGCAGGGAGCATTAGTACATGCCCACAAATGCAGGAATGCCTGTACATTTTGTTGGGTGCACCACCCAATCCACAATAAGCAAGATTCAGGTTTTTATATACAGATGGCAATTATACAATAGAACGTAAAATCACTTGTCATACTTTTGGTGCACAGATACTGGTCACAACAGCTTCAGAGCACAGAAATACAGAGCAATTGAAGAGTCCACATGCTAATGAGAGAAAAATTACAACTTTTTACACCTATGATGCCGAAACTTTAAAGAGAAACAGTCCCTCCCCAAACAGAACAAATGATGTTTTTAAGAGACATCTACACCTGTCAGGATGACCTCCTCTCTTCACCCAAGGATGCCATTGGCTGTCAGAGAGGTATCAGAACCTTCAGGGAAGAGGGGAAAAAAGGCTAGAGAAGAGCTACTGTAGGACATACACAGAGACTTTGCGAGTTAGTTGCACCAGCTCCCAGAGGACTAGCAGAGCCAGGCTGCAGCTGAGAAGATGCTGGATAGAGAGAAGATGACGGTAGTGGACTACATCACCCAGAACCATATGATGAGGGAGCAGAACTAGTCAGGACCATAAAGGAAAAGACGAGTCTCCCAAAATAACAATGTTATTAGGTGGAAATAAAGTTCTAGCTTGTCCCAATCTGAACATGCCAGGTCTCTGAAATACCCTGGTGTCATGTGTCCTGCCAGCACATCGTATGTGGGTGATTATGATGCTCCCTCTGTGGTCAATTGAGACATGAAGAAGTAGTATCCTTTACAGCTTACATTGCAGGTGCAAATGATGGGCACACAATTATTTTGGGAGCATTAGCAATCTTCATCATACTTGAATGAACCATAGCAATTGTTGCTTTGCAAACCATCAAAGAATCATAGAACACTAGAACTGGAAAGGACCTCAAGGGGTCATCTACTCCAGTCTCCTGCCCACATGGCAGGACCCCAAGCACTGTCTATAATCCCTGATAGATGTCTGTCTAACTTGCTCTTAAATATCTCCACAACCTCCTAGGCAACTTATTCCAGTGTTTAACCACCTGGACACACACACACACACTTTAAATATTATGGAAAAAAGAATACTAAAATAACCCTTTCACAGTCACAAAGTATAAAAAAGGCTATTAAATCAAAACTTCCACCCAAGTATCCTTAGTATTATGGCTTCCCCTAAGTGCCAATGTACTGTATCATGTCATCAATTACAGATAAGGTAAAAAGACATCACCCTTCGCCCCCCCCCCCGACACACCTGCAAAGTTTGAGCTATAAGCTGTTTTTCTTAAAGACCTGTGCTGCGCTGCTTCACACCACCAGTAATAAATGGTGGCAAGTATGGTTTCCTTGGCAAAAAGCAACTGCTGCTGTTCTCAAGGTTGGCAGAATTTGACCTGCCACAAATGAAAACATACATTATTACCTCCTGGAACCTAATTTTCTAACTCTCATTAATGACTTAATCCCCTGCAACTGATTGAACTTTCCATACCATTGTATTTCTTGCAAATAAAAATTCCAGTTTCAAGTTTCAATTATTGCTCCTATTGCTTGCTATTCTCTGGTTATGACAGCTACAACTCGAGTGTGATTAGGCACCAGTTAAGCAGTTAGCACAAGGAAAATGTCATAACTTTCAGTAGTTGTTTTGCTTATCTGATACCAGATATCAGTGTACATTCAGAGAAACCCCCATTCTGAGGACAATATGTTGTTAGCTGTATGAGTTCTGTGACCGTGTCTTGGAAGCTTAACTGGTATCATAGCTCACTGTACCTCCTTTACTTTGTGATAGAAATACCATGTCTGCTTAGGTAAATAGCAATGTGACCAGACATTAAATAGTGATTCTTGTACTTAGCTATAACTTTGTGTGCTAATGGGTCAAAAAGTCTATTTAGCGTTACTCTAATGATTCAAAAATATTGCCATCTAGCTAATAAAATTAACTACATTTTCAAAATGTAGCTAGGCCCAGTGGGGAATTGCTAGTCCAGTGGTGGTCAGTCTGTGGTCCATCCGGGTTCCCTATATGGCCCATGAGATATTTTGTTTCCCAATGCCCCTGTGCGGGGTTGCCAGATTGTGCTGGTTTCCATCCATGTAGTTTTTTCCCCTACTGGTATTACCTTAAGGCTGTGTCTAGACTGGCCAGTTTTTCCGGAAAATCAGCCGCTTTTCTGGAAAAACTTGCCAGCTGTCTACACTGGCCGCTTGAATTTCCGCAAAAGCACTGACTTCCTACTGTAAGAAATCAGTACTTTTTGCGGAAATACTATGCTGCTCTCGTTCGGGCAAAAGTCCCTTTTGCGCAAAACTTTTGCGCAAAAGGGCCAGTGTAGACAGCTGAGATTTGTTTTGCGCAAAAAAGCCCCAATCGCAAAAATGGCGATTGGGGCTTTTTTTGCAGAAAAGCGCGTCTAGATTGGCCACGGATGCTTTTCCAGAAAAAGTGCTTTTGCGGAAAAGCGTCCATACCAATCTAGACGCTCTTTTCCGAAAATGCTTTTAACGGAAAACTTTTCCATTAAAAGCATTTCTGGAAAATCATGCCAGTCTAGACACAGCCTAAGTAACAAATATGTGAGAGCAAGGACACATGAAGTGAGCCCTATGTTCATTGCACACAACATTGACTGGGAGAGCCATGTGCTGCCTCTGCATCCAATCAAAGCACTGCTACCGTTCAGTCGGCACACCCTGCAAATTCTAGGTACGCAAGTGCACATAGCCAAACTACCCTATCCCACGAAACTGTCTTGGTTATGATAGCCTTGCACCATTTCAAAGTGTGTATATTGTATTTGTAACTGATTTTTAGATTACTAGTCTTCTCTATTGTCATTGACTGTGCTAATAGTTAATTTTTCATTCATTTGTTAAGAAAATGTCAAACAGAAAATATCTTTTTGATTTCTATCTAAAATTTTAATCGGTTATGGAAGGATAGTGAGGAATATCTCTAGAAAATCTCATTAGTTAGCATTGTGTGTTTGACATGCTGTTATAAGGATGCACCAGCACATTCCTCTTGATTAAAGGGTTGCAGCACTTTTTCCTCTTCCAGTGCTTGCTAGGCCAGCTCTGCTTCTCCTGTTCTTCTGCATTGGCCATACTCCCAGATCAGCCTCTGCGCCTCACGACAGATCCCCTAATGAGCATTAGCAAAGCATCCAACATACTAAATGAGCCATACTTACACTTTCAGCCAGAATTGCATAAGTAAAAAACCCTTTAACTTGCCAGTGGAAGCTAGGAAGCAGCCGCCCTCCACGGGGTGCCAGTTGTTACCATTTATGATACTCTCTAAGCAATAGTCAAAGAAGTGGATTTTTCCTTCTTAAAACTCTCCCCAGCATTTTTTGCATTTCAGATGCTTTCACTGGTTTTCCTTCTTTTCTTAATCTGCAATACACAGATTTTTAATGCTGTTAAACAGGCTGAGGTCTCTGTGTACCAACACCCAATCTTGTTTAACACAGAACCGTGACCAGGTTAACAGTGATCTCCAACGTGGTGCCTGCAGGCGCCATGGCACCCGCTGGGGCGTTTGTGTGTGCCTGCCAAATTATCTGGGCCGGCCCCACCCTGGGTGTGTGGCACACGCACGTTGCCGGCCCCGGGCACGTGGCGCATGGGCAGCCCCTACCCCAGGCATGCAGCACATGCACGGTACCGGCTCAGAGCGCGTGATGCATGGAAGGCTCCTGCCCCGGGCATGCAGCACATCCGTGGTGCCGGCCCCAGGTGCCCGGCAGCCCCAAAAGGTTGGGGGCCACTGAGTTAATACTTTTGACCCATTTATTCCATCTATGTTAATACAACCCCACAGACCAGACTATTGGAGGGTGACAACAGCAGATAAGTAAAAATATTATTTTGCCTTACTGGGGAACAAGGCAGAGAGATCTGCACCACTCTGAAGATCACCAAGGCCCCCCGGCATGTCTAGGACCACTGGGAAACTATTACCCAAAGTAGAACAAAACAGCACAGAGGGGAGGTAACAGACCCCCCTGTACAATAGCTGCTACATGCAATTTTGGGGACTTGATAGGCTTCCTCATTTGGGGTAGAATAGCCTGTGGCATTTGGCATCTCTGTCTGCAGAAGTGGCTGCTCTAGGAAGGCAATCTAAGTAGATGCTTAGATATGGGATGTAAACCCTTGGGCTAGGGGCACACAAACACCCAGACTATATGCAGAGACACAAAAGCAAAGGCGAGTAGGTGGCCACGGTTCCATAACTAGGCTATGTCTAGACTGCAAGCCTCTTTCGAAAAAGAGCGTCTAGACTGCAAGCGGAACTTTCGAAAAAGCAAGCCGCTTTTTCGAAAGAAAGCAGCGAGTGGGTCTGGATGCTCTCTTTCTAAAAAGCCCTGCTGGCATTCAAGAACGCCTTCTTTCGAAAGAGCACTTTCGAAAAAAGGCGTTCTTCCTCGTGAAATGAGGTTTACCGCCGTCGAAAGAAAAGCCGCGTTCTTTCGATTTAATTTCGAAAGAACGCGGCTGCAGTCTAGACGCAGGTGAAGTTTTTTCGAAAAAAGGCTACTTTTTTCGAAAAAAAACCCTGAGTCTGGACACAGCCCTAGAGTGAGAAGCATCACTTTGGGAGGTAACATGAGCAGATAAAGGAGAAGTGCCCCACACAAGGACGGCATTGCAAAGAATGTGGCAAATTGAATCACTCCACAGAGAAAGATTTCATCAGACTTGTACAAGAGAGGAACAGCACATCTGTTAGCTGTGATGATATCTTAACTTTTGCCTTGTGTCTGAGAACACATCAGGAGGTTCCGGCTGTGAGGACAGGAAAACAACAAAGAACAATAACAAACTCTGTGCATGTAGCAATGGTAATAGGAAAGGCCCAGTGCAATTTAAGCTGGATAATGGGGCCTCCTGCCATGTGATTCCTCAAGGTTAATTGGACTGAAACTTGGCCAATACAAAGAACAGATGTAATCTAATAATGTACAATGGGACAATAATGCAGCCCATAAGTAAGTGCGCTTATAGTAGCTAGCCCCCAAAACAACAGGGGTATCAACCCTCTGTGGTGGTGGACAATTAGCACTATGTGCCCCACTGGAGGAATGCAAGCCAATAAACTAATCAGGGTGAAGTGTCCGAATTTTATAGCTGCAGTCCACGAAGCAAAAAGGGGAAAATGGAGACAATCTTAAAAACACATGGGGATGCTTTTAAAGGCAACAGTGCCTCAAACAGGGATTTCCCTACACCCCCTTCCCTGAATTTCCCCAACCCCACCCCCCTCAGTTTTGTGAACTAGTTACAATGCAATTTAGTGATTGTTTGGAAATTTGAATTGAAATTGAAACATTAATACATACTTTAAAAGCATATACAGTGTATGATAAGATATGTGTATCTGAAAAAGTATAATATATTTGAAAAGTATGAACATAGACTAGCTTCCTTATACAGCTGTTGTTTTTTATGACAATGTCAGTGCATTCATTTCGGTGATGTTGGCCAACCTAATGATTTCAAATTATGATTTGTAAGAAAAGTCAAAATGAGCTCTCCCTGACAGCTAGTGATGAGCTGGGGGCTGCAGGGAAAGGCTTCAGGACCAGATTGTATTTACATTCACACCTAATCTACCTAGGTATCCAGCAAACAGAGCTGTTTTGCCCAAGTGATAGATTTTGGCTGGGGTTGGGTTACAAATCACTTCAATGCGGGGGGAGGGGAGGAGAAGGAGGAGGAGGAGGAGGGATGAAATGTTGTTATTCTTATTGTATGAGTAAAGGACAGTAGAACTGTACTCAACCTGTACTGATTGAGGGCATCAGGAGGGTGGGGACAGATGTTTTGCTTGATGGTCTCTCTGAGTCAAAAGTACTATTTGACCTGCCCCTCTCCACTGTTTAAAGACAGAGCTAATTAGGCTCCATATATAGTCTTTTGTTTTGTTAAGTGACCACTACAGCCGAAATCACATATGTGTTCATCATTTTTTTAACTGTATCCTTTGGTATATATGGTTGTGACAATTTTCTTCCACTATTTGATCTGAGGAAGCTCATCATCTAATAAACCATCTTGTTAGTCTTTAAAGTGCTACATAGCCCTGTATTTTGTTTCAGCTACAACAGAGTAACATGGCTACATTTCTATCACTAGTCTAAGTGCTTAGTACTGCTGTGGGGGCAGTGTTTTTGTGTAAAAGACAGCCCAGGCTGCACTAGCAGCGAGGTTCCTCCCACTGAGAGCTCAGCTGGAATCACTGAGAGCCGGGTGGAACCTCAAGAAACCAACTCGCAAAGGTCACAGTGGCAGGTGGCAGCAGAAGGTGACAGCGCAGGACCATTGACAACAAAGCAATGGAGTGAACGGTGGCACAGCAAACAACAGCGGCCAGAGCAAACTGTGAGCAGCTGGAGGAACAAGAAAGGTGCCTTCTTGCCCCCCACCGGGGAGGTGTACTCACATGAAAGCACCTCTGAACTCTGCATCTCCACTGACCAAGGACAACACCGGTGAGTGGGGTGAGGTAGAGGGGAAAATGAGGGGCACATTAAATAAACATTTGTTTGTTGGACTATATTTTAGTGACTTTGCTCCAGAATGCTAGATTTGTGACTGGGAATGGAAACTTATATAAATGTGTTTCCTAGTAGACCAAGATTTTTAAAATGCATTATTTGCCAAAGTTGTTATTTCACATCGTTGCTATCTTGAGAGGTCATTCTGTTGGGGAGTTTCTGTACTAAACATTTTTATTATTATAATTAATTTTTACATAAGAATGGTCATACTGGGTCAGACCAGTGGCCCATATAGCCCAGTATCCTGTCTTCCAACAGTGGTCAAGGCCAGGTGCTTCAGAGGGAATGAACAGAACAGGTAATCAAGTGATCCATCCCCTGTTGCCCATTCCTAGCTTCTGGCAACAGGCTAAGGACACTCAGAGCATGGTATTGCATCCCTCCCCATCCTGTCTAATAGCCACTGATGGACCTGTGCTCCAAGAATTTATCTAGTTCTTTTTTTAATCCTGTTATAGTTTTGGTCTTCACAACATCCCCTGGCAAAGAGTTCCACAGGTTGACTTTATGTTGTGTGAAGAAGTACTTCCTTTTGTTTTTTTAAAACCTGCTGCCTATTAATTTCATTGGGTGACTGCTAGTTCTGTGTCATGTGAAGGATTAAATAACATTTCCTTATTCACTTTCTTCACACCAGTCAAGATTTTATAGACCCCCCATTATAATCCCCCCTTAGTCATCTCTTTTCTAAGCTGAAAATTCCCAGTCATTTTAATCTCTCCTCCTGTTTCATACCCCTAATCATTTTAGTTGCCCAGGTCTGTACCTTTTCCAATTCCAATATATCTTTTTTGAGATGGGGTGACCAGATCTGCACACAATATTCAAGGTGTGCACATACCAGGGATTTATATAGAGGCAATATGATATTTTCTGTTATGTGTTTTGGTATATTTTGCATTATCCTTATGTTACATTTGCAATATCCTAACAACATTTAATTTAGTCATATCTCTTTTATATGTTGCAGGTCAAAGTGAAAATGAAAAGACAAAAAAACAATACAACAATTTTTCCACTCAAAGGCCTCAAAAACTAACCAAGGTGAAGAACACATCAAGAACCAAGAATATATCAACATGTCATCTGAAGGGTCAAGTGGTGTACCTACATCCGACCAGCCCGAAGCACAAATATAGCTAGCTACTGAAGAAACAGTGTCTCCAAAACCTAAAGGCAGTTCCCAATGTTTGTCGATCAAAGTGTTCTCATTTATTGAAGTTACAAAAGATGTCAGTGGTAGGCCAGTAGATGCATTTCTAGATTTTCAAATTATGGAAAACACATCGGCTGCATCTGTGACAAACCACATCTTAGAAGAGTAAAATGCTTGTCAATTGGACCCCAAATAGATGGTTGCTTGTGCATTTGCGCAAGAGGGCCAGTGTAGACAGCACAGTACTGTTTTGCGCAAAAAAGCCCCAATGGCTAAAATGGCGATCAGGGCTTTTTTGCGCAAAGCCGTGTCTAGATTGGCACGGACGCTTTTCCGCAAAAAGTGCTTTTGCGGAAAAGCGTCTGTGCCAATCTAGACGCTCTTTTCTGAAAATGCTTTTAACGGAAAACTTTTCCGTTAAAAGCATTTCTGGAAAATCATGCCAGTGTAGACATAGCCTGACAGTTGAGTGGAGTGAGGCACTACTAGCAATGGGGCTGCCACGTGCTAAGGACAGAATACAGAATTTGAACACAGAGTGGAATATCATACGACGAATGAATGAAGATTTGACTTCAACTTCTTTTTTATCATCACTAGTGGCTCGACCGGATCTTTATGCTATGTTTCCTGGGATGAAAGAAGTAGGAATTCATCTCTTTCTACTCCCAGTCACAACAGCTACAGTTGAGCATTCTTTTTCATCATTGAATAGAATTTTTTGTTCTGAAAGAAGTCGCCTTATAATGTGAATGAACTAATGAGCATATCAATTGAAGGAATGGAAGTATCGGACACATGAGAAGCCACCGAAGATGAACGCATTGCATTCAAGAAGTTCATTAACTGAGTTGTGCAAAATTATAACAAGAAGCCAAGAAGGATGTAGACGTAGTGCTTCATAGAAGGCTTGAGTAGCCAACTTTAATTTGTGTGATTTTAAAACATGAGTTAAATCTAATAAAATGGTCATGAAACATTTTTCAATTTTTACTGTGGTGCGATACAGCCCACCTTCACCCTCACGGTCTCACCCCTCATCGGCCCTGATACCCTCTCCCCCCGTAAATTCTAACACCCCCCCTAATTTCAATTCCTGGGGAAAACACTGGCCTCAAAGGAAAGCTATGACGGGATATAGACCCTGGGGTGCAACCTATGAGATTACAATGAAGGAAATACCACTGGCATTATGTAATCCAAGGGGCAAGGAGCTTGGAAGCCTGCAGAGCAGCAGTATCATAGCACCTGTGGAGGCCAATACAGTCCGGGTAAGAAGAATGGTGGGGACAAAAAAGCCATGAGGCAAATTACACAGGTTCACAGCCCCGAAGCCACTGAACTGGGCATTCAAAGATGCCACTGTGCATTTCCCACAATTGGGGACATCTTGCTAGAAGTTTCTGAAGCCAGAATTTGTATAGGCTGTGATGTGAGGAACAGGTTTGGCACATAACCCTGGAGAAAGACTCCAGCATGCTGACAAGCCTTGCAACTACATTTAGTTGCCACAGATGGCTGCACATGTTGACGGGCCCAAGCCTGCACCAGAGAAGGGGTGCCAGAGAAGGCTCACCCGAGTACTGGAAGGACTGCCTGAGGTGAAAAAAACAAAGGATGATATCCTCATTGTTGACAAAGGGAGGAACGATAAAGAAGCTGAGAGGCCATACCAGAAACCTACAGGCTTTTACTGCAGCAATGCAAAGACAAGAACATGAAACGCAGCCCAGAAAAAATGGGACTCAACCAGAAAGACGTGACAGACATTAGACCTCACAGCATAGGGACAAAAAACAAATCCCGACAAGATCAAAGAAATCAGAGACAAGCCAACTCCAGGAGATGTGAAAAGGGTAGAGCGCTTCACAGGTATGATATATTTTCTGTCTATACCTGGCTGTCAGCTCACAAGACAGGGTGCTGAGTGGAGACTGGCGAGTCTCCCAAAACAAGCATTTGACATGCTTGAACAAATGGTAACAGATGCCCCGTCCTGAAGTGCTCCCAGCCAGGAGAGCCGCAGACACGCCAGTGAGATGCTTCATAGGAAGGACTGGGTGTAGCTCCTTTGCAGAATCAGCCAGTATCTTATGCTAGCAGAGCACTGTCAGAGACTGAATGGAGGATACATGCAATAGAAAAAGAGCTTCTGGCTGTGGAAATGGAGGGGAAGAGATTCCATCAGCACGACGATAGCCACCCTGTAACACTGCAATCAGAGCACAAATCCTGGAGACAGTCATGGCAAACCCCCTGCTTAGTGCTTCACAGAGCTCGCAGTGCAAACTGATGAGCCTCCATCACTGCCAGGTAGAGATCTGACACTTTCCAGGATGATTGCTAGTGTGAAATGACCATGCTGAGCAAGGCACATAAACCCAGTCTCAGGGAGTTGGGATGTTGAAGCATTCTTTCTTAGTTTCAATAGAAAAGCAGATGGAAATCAAAGAGGAAAAGGACACCAATGATCCCTCATCAAGAGTGATGTTAGCAAGGAGGCAGAAGACAAAAGACAAGTATCAGGAGGAGGAGAACCATCCTATCAAATTGCATGAGTGTGCAAGTTGGGATCATATTTTGAGGACAAAGAGCTATTTATTTTCCATGCCTCATTAGGTGAGGATGTCATGCAAAAAATTCAGGCCTCACACCTGGGCGTTGAGAACCAGCTGTCAGAGACTAGCTGGTGGGTGGGTGTATTGACTGGGAATTAATACACAACTCTGCTCCTTGACAGAAGGGTGTGACACTTACCAGTCTTGTGATAGCTGCTAGCAGAAAAGGTCTTTATTACCATACAAGGGGGTGGTGCCCCCTGCTCATTATGCTTGCCAACTCCCCTGTCTTAAGCCCGGCTCTCTCCCTGGTGGCCATGCCAGCCCCAGCCTCTTGCCCCCCCCCCACCGGCCGCTGGGGAGGGGAGGGCCAGAGGCTGCACCAGACCCAGCCACTGGGGAGATGAGGTCCAGGGTCTGCACCAGCCCTGGCCTCTTGACCCCACCCCCCAGCCGTAGCCCTGGACTCTCGCCCCCCCCCCATCCCACTCCCCAGCCTCCCTCGGGCTCTCAACTTCACCCCCGGCTGCAGCTAGACCTGGCCTCCCCTGCCACCCCTCCCCTCCCTGGCCTCTTCCCCCCTCCCCCATTCCCCTCCCATCCTCCTTCCCAGCCTGTCCCTGGCCTGTCAGCCCCCACTCCCCCTCTCCAGTCTCAGCCAGTCCTGGCCTCCTCCCTGACCCCCCTATCCCGCTCCCTGGCCTCTTGGCCCCACCATTCCTTCCCCCCAGCCACAGCCAGTGCCCTTGCCTCTTGTACCCCACAAGAGGAGGGCTGGGGCTGAGCCAGGGAGTGACAGGGGTGGCAGCAGCAGTGCCACTGAGTGCCTGGAGCTCCAGCTTGGAGCCCTTCCCCCATCCCCATAAGATCAGTGTGCCAGCACCGGCTTCCTGTAGGAGAATGGGGAGAGGAGAAAACCCTAAGGCTCCATGCCAGAGGCGGTTTGTGGAGAGGCGTGTGCACTGCTATGGGGAGGGCTGGGGACTCTAAGCCATGGTCACCTCTTCCTCTTCTGGGGACTCTGTTGAGGCTGGGGGCTGGGCAACGTAGAGTGGTGTGATGATGTCACTCTGTTGCCCCACAGGAAAAACTTTCTTTAATATATATATATATATATATATATATATATAGAGAGAGAGAGAGAGAGAGAGATGAGCTGCCCACCCTACCAGGGGAAGGACTTGACTGCAGTAGGCTAATATTTTTTAACATTTGGGGCAGCTGATGCCCTGCATTGTTCAAGAAGCAAATAATTGATTACTAAACCAAAGGCTCACTTTGTGAGATATGGCCTCCGAGACACTGTATTCATCAACTATGGACCCCAATGGCCCTCATAAGAATTCAAAGATTTTGCAAGTAAATGAGAGTTTGACCACTATACCTCCTGCTCAGTGACTCCATAGAGTAATGGTAAGGTGGAATCCTCTGTGAAAACAGCTAAGAAACGGTTACCCAAGGATGTTTCTTTTGGCTTAGCATTGTTAATATTTTTGGCACACAGGAATACCTCATTATAGGGCTGCCAAAACATATATCACTTGCACTGATGGAATAAAGGACCAAAAAGCCTACTCCGAGTGAGGAAAGACAAGAAAGAAGGAGACACTGCCAAAAGGAGATGAACAATAATTTGAGAAAGTAGGCTCTAGACAGGCATGCTCTAACCATTAGCGAGATACTAGAAGGAGTGGAATAAAGCTGGTGTAAGTGGCGCAGTGGCAAATCAGGCCAAACAAGCTGACTACACCAAAGGGCCAAGTGATCCAAAGTCACAGGAGGGACTTGTGAGCCAGAAGACACCACACCCGGCGAGCGCCAGAGATACAGAGATTGTGACAGAACGGGGAGGCAGAGAACTGTCCAGAGGCCAACCCCACAAAGGTGGGAGTAGATTCCACAGAGCTAGTTTGCTGGACTCAGGGTATGTCTACACTACAAAGTTAATTCGAACTAACAGACGTTAGTTCGAATTAACTTTGATAGGTGCTACACTAGCGCTCCGCTAGTTCGAACTTAATTCGAACCAGCGGAGCGCTTAATTCGAACTAGGTAAACCTCATTCCACGAGGACTAACGCCTAGTTCGAATTAAGTAGTTCGAATTAAGGGCTGTGTAGCCACTTAATTCGAACTAGTGGGAGGCTAGCCCTCCCCAGCTTTCCCTGGTGGCCACTCTGGGCACCACCAGGGAAACTCTTCTGCCCCCCTCCCGGCCCCGCAGCCCTTAAAGGGGCACAGTCTGGCTACGGTGCCCGTGCCAGGTGCAAGCCTGCCAGCAGCCAGCCAGCAGACCCTGCACCTGACATGGCTCGAGCCAGCCACCCGCTGCCACCTAGCACTCCGCTTCTTCCCGGGACCAGGCTGGAGGCTCCCGGGAACCTGCCCAGGTCCACCAGACGCGGGCGCCCGCCAGGTCTAGTTCAGACATCATGGACCTCATCCACGACCTCCGCACTAGGCACAGGAAAGTGGCTGTCTAGGGCAGAATAGCTGCCAGCCTCGCCACCCAGGAGCAGGTGTGCATGAAAATCAAGGTGGTCCAGTGAGACCCCCGACCCTGAGTCCTGAGCTTAGAATGGCCGTACTGGGTCAGACCAAAAGGTCCATCTAGCCCAGTAGCCTGTCTGCTGACAGCGGCCAACACTAGGTACCCTGGGGGGGATGGACTGAAGACAATGACCAAGCCATTTGTCTTGTGCCATCCATCTCCAGCCTGCCACAAACAGAGGCCAGGGACACCATTTCTACCCCCTGGTTAATACCACTCCATGGACCCAACCTCCATGACTTGATCTCACTTCTCTTTAAACCCTGTTCTAGTTCTAGCCTTCAGAGCCTCCTGCAGCAAGGAGTTCCATAGGTTGACTATTTGCTTTGTGAAGAAGAACTTTCTGTTATTAGTTTGAAGCCTGCTACCCATTAATTTCATTTGGTGTCCTCTAGTCCTTCTATTATGGGAACTAATGAAGAACTTTTCTTTATGCACCCTCTCCACACCACTCATGCTTTTATAGACCTCTATCATATCCCCCTTCAGTCTCCTCTTTTCTAAGCTGAAAAGTCCCAGTCTCTTTAGCCTCTCTTCATATGGGACCTGTTCCAAACCCCTGATCATTTTAGTTGCCCTCCCCTCTCCCACCTCCTTTTCCCAGTCTCCCCGAGTTTTGTTCAATAAAGATAGTTTCTATTTTTGAACACACGTGTCCTTTATTTTGTAAATCAGGAAGGGGGGGCTAGGGAGGGGAAAATGGAAGGAGGTGAGGGAGGAATGGGGTACAAGCCCCCGATGGGGAGGACTGGGGTGGCTCTGCGGGCTCCTCGGGGTGGAAGCTCTCCTGCAGCCCCCCAATTGACCCTCCTCCCCGGATCGCAGCCTGCGGCAAGTGCAGCCGGGCTGATGGCCGAGTGCTGTGATGTGCCGAGTGTGGGTACTCAGGGCACTCCAAGCCAGGACTGCTTTGCTGTCCCTCATCGAGTTAGACAAGCAAGCAGGGAACCCCTGAGAACTGTCTGTCTGGGGTGGGGGTCGGGTCCCTTTAAGCACAGCCCACGGCTAGCCTGAGACAGCAGCTCCACGCTCTAAGTCCTAATCTGATGCCCTGCCGGCACTGCTTCCGGCCAATCTTAACCCCGGTTCAGGGTCCACTCAATGTGGACATGCTAGTTCGAATTAGCAAAACGCTAATTCGAACTAGTTTTTAGGTCTAGATGCACTAGTTCGAATTAGCTTAGTTTGAATTAACTAATTTCAATTAAGTTAGTTCGAATTAGTGCTGTAGTGTAGACATACCCTCAGAGACAAGCAACTGGGAGACAGAGATAAGTTGTTCCCAGTGTGGTTGCCAGTTGAGGAGTCTAGACTGTCTTAAAGATTTATGTAACCATCTGAGTCTGCTGTATAAAGATGAGACATTAACTCAGTTACATGCTAGCTGGCTGAAAGGATGATGGGGTGGGGTTTTGGTGCCAATTATTTGGTTTTAATATTACAATGGACAGATGTATCATGGTCAGTAGCAGTGGAATTAGAAGGCCCATGTTCTCTGGAGTCACTGATACAGATGGGACACCAGGAAAATGGAAATGGATGGAGCTGTGCAAGAAGCAACAGACACACATGGACAAAGAAGTGTACAGGGTTTAAAGTTCCTCTTGGTCAACTTAAACTGCAGCCAGTCTCACTCTTTGCAAATAAAGCTTTGGGGTATCCTGACAAAGTCTAATATGGCACTAGTGTGGCCATAGCTACATGAGCCTGGCATGAAGAGGGCTTTGCAAGGAAGACGGGCTTGAGGTAGGCCCTGCAATGAAGTCATTCATTGTTTGAGGTAGAAGAGAAAGAGAAAGGGGTAGGTTAAGGACAAAAGAAGGATTAGCTAGAAGGGAGAGAGTTTTGATTTCTTTGTAATGCAAAGAACCCATCTCTTGCAGGGCATCTGGAAGCTAAATTACCTCAGACTAAAATAATAAGTGTGAAATGTAATCCTATGGAGACTGAACAAAGTAGATCAAGGTTTTTTTCCCTATAAAAGGCCAAAGATGGGAAATTTAACTGTTCAGCTCCGGCAGGCGTTTGTTAAGCTTTCCCTTACTGGTAATTAGTGATGTTAAAAAGGCTTTCCATTCCGTAAAGGGTAGTGCCCACGTGGGTAACTTATCTGAATTAACAAACTGTTTTTGCTAGCCTGGTGCTCCCTGCAGGTAACACCTGCTTCCCACCCTCCTGCCCTGCTGCCACTCTGTCTGCAGCAACATACTCTTAACAATGGTTAGTGTTTAAAAGATACAGTGTGTACTACACTGCTCATTTCCTCTTCCTGAGAGTGTGATTGTTATTGCAGAATTCAGAAGCACAAGGGCTTTTTACTCCATTAAACCACAAGAAATGATGTTATAATAAGGATCTGACACCAATCCTCTAAAGTAAGAAATGCATATTTAAGACAAAAATTGTGCCTGTCAGTTATCTTTTTCCTTACCTTAAGGCACATAGGATATGTAAAATCAGGGCTTGCATGGAAAACACAAAATTCAGGAGGATGCTGTCTTATTTGATATGTTCTATTTGTATGTCCACAACATTTGTGAATACACACAGCATGGGAAATTCTGCTTCACTGACGTTAATAAGAAAACTCTCATTGATTTCAGGGGACCGGGGTTTCACACAGTGTGTGCACATGTGCATACACAGAGACAGCCACATGGCAATTTCTCATCTGCCAATTCTACTTTGTGGATATGTTCCATAAGTACAGACCAGAGTGCAACTGACCCTTCCCAATGCACAAATGGAGGAAGAGACAGCCAATAAGAAGGGAGAGTTTTCACCCTCTAGCCAAAGACTTCTCCATATTTTTCCTCCAGTTGAAATCTTTCAAATCCATCATTTGAACTTATGTTAAAAAGAGCATCTAACAAATAACAAAAATGTAACACAGTCCTTAGAACCAACATACAGGGGGTCCCTTATACATGTTGGGGTTGTGTTCTTGAAAAGAGTGATGGATATCAAAATGATGGATATTGGGGAATATTTTCTCATAAGAATGAATGGCCAACTCCATCCCCTTGGACCATCTTCCATCCCACCTTTTCCTGCCCTCTCCTCTGAGCACACCCCATCCCCATTCCTCCCTCTTCTTTCTAGTGCCTCCTGAAGGCTGAAAACCTGATCCATGACCTGCAGGATGTACTGGGAGGGAAGGGAAGTTATTGATCTGGAGCCCTATGAGCCACCAGCAGACAGGAGGCACGGGGAAGGATGCTGACTGTTGGTGGGTGCCAAGCAACACAAAAAAACAGAAGACAAAAAGCAACACACAAGGTGAAAGCAGTACTGTAAGTTGCAAAAAACAGATATACAGATCAGGACTGATATGAATTGGAACACGTTTCCATATTGATGAGTGACAGCTATGTGGGAGATGTATACAAGAAGTACCGGCCATGAAATTCTCTTTTTCACCAAGCGCACTCTAGATGAGATTTAAGTGGCAGCAGGCCCTCCCCCTCACTGTTTTTAGAAAGAGAAGAGGAGAGCAAATCACTATTGTGACATATTCATCCATTCACAGTCAGAGGAAAATAAGAGCCAACTACAAGCCGAGAAAAGGCCGGGAAGTTAAGTCCTGGTGCTAGTGAAGTCAGTGGCAAAACTTCTATTGACTTAGGTGGAGCCAGGATTTCACCCTGTCTTCTTCACCCTTCCATTAATAGGGAGGGAACATGGCCCTGTCAATAAACTCCATATCCTCAGGTTGTGATATTAGGCTGCTTTTCATCATTGGTCCCAATCCCGGGGAGGGTGACTCAAGAAGCCTACTTAGCCAAAAGGAACTACCGGGAGTTCACTGATCACTGTGCACAAAAGCCATTATGCTAAAATTGATTTTAAATTCGAGTATGTTTAGATGTAAGGCTCTGCAACTCAAGTGGGACTTTCCATAGCAACCACTGCACACTATGGGCCAGCATCTGGTTTTGGTAATATGCTAGTTGCACCAGCACACCAGCACACATCTGTCATTGTGCAACATTCAAGAGTCTCAGTTTGTTGCTGTTCAGTGGCCCTGCCCACCTCACAGTCTTGAAGAGACCTCATTTTAATATTAAAAAAAGAAATTATCTGCCTGATTCATCTTGTCCAGAGCAGACATTTAAAACCCAGAGCTACTATGTACATCTTAGTTGTCACTAAGTTGTAGCTCTAACTCAGGAACCAATGCATGCAACAAACCTCGGTACCAACTCTGCCCACATATCTACACCAGCAACACCATCACAGGACCTAACCAGATCAGCCACACCATCACTGGTTCATTCACCTGCACATCTGCCAATGTAATATACACCATCATTTGCTAACAATGCCCCTCTGCTATATACATTGGCCAAACTGGACAGTCCCTACGTAAAAGAATAAATGGACACAAATCAGATATTAGGAATGGCAATATACAAAAAACCTGTAGGAGAACACTTCAGTCTCCCTGGACACACAATAGCAGATCTAAAGGTAGCCATCCTGCAGCAAAAAAACTTCAAGACCAGACTTCAAAGAGAAACTGCTGAGCTACAGTTCATCTGCAAGTTTGACATCATCAGCTCAGGATGAAACAAAGACTGTGGATGGCTAGCTAACTACAAAAGCAGCTTCTCCCCTCTTAGTATTCACACCTCCAGATCAGCTACTAGAAGTGGGCCTCACTCTCCCTGTTTGAATTAACCTTGTCATCTCTAGCCTGATTCTGGCCTGCATATTTATCCCTGCCTCTGGATATTTCCACTACATGCATCTGACAAAGTGGGTCTTTGCCCATGAAAGCTTATGCTCCAATACATCTGTTAGTCCATAAGGTGCTACAGGACTCCTTGTCACGCATAACTAAGTCAACATAAAATATTTTTAATTCATCTCCCCATAAACCATGATCTGTATTGAAGAGTTTGAGTTTCTCCTGCAAGACACTATGATGCCATCGGTTCTTGAAGAGAGAACAAGAATGTTTATTTCAGTTCTTGGGTCCCCAACCTATAAGTTGCTCTGCACAGGTGGCCTCCTTCACCCTTACACAGCTCCAGGCCCTTCCCAAGACCTAATGTTCACCAGCAAAAGCTGTCTTGGCAAATTCTTGTGGTAGAAACATCCTCCCATGACTTCTGGACCTAGTTTACAAGTATACCAGGAACTGGTGTCAGACATTCAGTTTTAGATAAAAGATAAATCTTTTAAGGCAGCCATGCATTTCACTAGATATTTGGCATCTTAAGCAGTTAATCTGAATGCGGTGAGGGCCTAAGCAGGAGCAAGGGTTTGTTAATTTTAACAGTTTGAGATCTCTTATGCAAATATATTTTTTATAATTTTAACTACTTAAAATGTACACCTTCTAAAACATTCTGTATATATAAGCATATACTACACTGTTTGTTGTGTGTGTACATAAACACACACACCGAGGTGACTAATAACAAATTGACCAAAATACATTATAACATTATTATAACATAAAAGGATATCAAATTTTACCTCAGATATGGAGCCAAAATCGTCTCTGAATTATTCTTGAGTTTGTAAGCAATGTGATCTTATGAACACTTATATTCATATGCAATCCAGGCTGACACTGAGGGTACAGATTCCTTTGTTCAGTGTCATATTATGCATGTTTTTGCTACTCACCCTGCTGGTTCCATAAGTTTTCTTTGATGTCTGTTTAACATAAGTTCTTCCTAATTGTTTAATAAAGAAACCTCTGGATGAAAGAAACTGCAAACATCCAGCAAATAGAGAAACAACTTAATTATGTTGAATAAACATTTTGCAATTTTTCTTGAATTTCCAAACCATACGTAAAAAATTTTTAGGGTAAAATTTTTTAAAGTACCTAAGGGTGTGTCTAGACTACATGGCTCCGTCGACGGAGCCATGTAGATGAGTTTACTAGACATAGCAAAATGAAGTGGTGATTTAAATAATCGCCACTTCATTTACATCAAAATGGCCGCCGCGCTGTGCCAATCAGCTGATTGTCGGCACAGCGCGGTAGTCTATACGGGGATCAGCGACCCTAGCACCCTTTGTCGTCAGATCCTTTATGCCTCGTGCAATGAGGCTGGGGGTCGGCTGATCCCCGTCTAGACTACCACGCTATGTTGACAATCAACTGATCGGCACAGCGCAGCGGCCATTTTGATGCAAATGAAGTGGCGATTATTTAAATCGCCGCTTCATTTTGCTATGTCTAGTAAACTCATCTACATGGCTCCGTGTAGCCAGACACAAACCCCATCTTGTTTTTCCACGAACCCCATCTTGTTTCCCCCCCGCCCAGAGAGCAAGAGAAAGGCAGTCAGCCTTTGATGCCCTGGGAACGCAGGTGTGGTACCTGTCCCTGACTCTACCATAAACAGAAACCAGACAGTAAATGGGCTAGCTGACGACTGGGAGGTCTCCCGTCGCAGTGATGTCTAGTATCAATAATTGACACACCTGCACTGTCTCAGGAGAGGAATCTTCGCCCATTACATACCAGAGGTGCCCATTGTCTGCATCTTCCCAGGTGTGAATTATGCTTTGTACCCTTCGTGGGAAACTTGGCATTCAAAGCCATTTTTCCTAATTGGCCACTTGAGACCAGGAAGAAGCCCATGTGACCCAAGGGGTATAAAGAGGGTTGAGTTGCCCACCCCATTTGAGCTCCAATCACCTACACCTGCTGGCAGGTATTGATTGTCTCCCGAGGTCCGTGGGACGCCCAACCTCGCCCTACTTCTTCCCGAGGGATTGAGAGAAAGACGCTGGCCACGCCAAGTCTGGAACGCAGGGGTGAGAATTTTACCTGCAATGTGTTTCTTTATATGTACACTTTAATTGTTACTCTGTTATAAGTTTAGTTACTTCATTATAGTTTTCTTAAGGCAAACTGCTTCATTTCTATTGTGAACTGCCTTTGGTAAGGTGATTTAGCTATAAACTTTGGGAATAAGTGGGGTGCCCTCATTCACTTATAAAGATATATATATTGAACCAAGTTTCTTTTATTTTATTTTGCTCTTTCTTTCTCCTATAAATAAGCCAGTGCGTGTCAAGCTTCTGACTTGAACCGTTTTGGATTGTGTCACTCCCCGGTGACAGATCCATTGGGGCACTTCTCAGTCTTTCCCTAAGGCTGCCCGCTGTGAAGGAATCTTGGATTCTAGCAGTTAAAATGTGAGGTGTAATAAGCTCTCCCTATAAACTTATTGGGGTGCCCGTCAACCTCCTCCAGGTTGCCCACTGCAAGGGACCCCGGTCTCCGCAGTTGAAGTCTCGGGTGTATAGCGCACACACACACCGGGGCATCTGAGAGCCTGTTGGCTGCCCTCTGCGATGGGACCCCGGTCCTAGCAGTAAAGTCACAGACGTTAAACTATTTTTCGGGGCGCCCTCCAGCCCCCAAGCTGCCCACTGCAACGAGACTTTGCGTCTCAGCAGTTGAAGACTTGAGTGTAACACACACACACACACTGCCCTGACCATTTCGGCTGACACTCCGTTGACGGAGCCATGTAGTCTAGACACACCCTAAGTGAGTAGAAGCTGAAGTCTCATTGACTTAGGGTGAGATTTGGGAACCCTAGTGAATAAGTCAGTTTTCAAAGTGGACATAGGCTTCCAAATCACATGGTCCCTTTTGCAAATTTTAGCTTCTCTCTCTCTCTCTCTCTCTCTCTATTAATATTCAGCTAGTTATTTCTGGCTATTCCTATTATTCAGACATCATCTGAATACAGGTTTTTTTGGGGGGAACCCCCCTAAAGGAGCCTCATTTTAGTACTTTAAAAAGTGCTTATTTGTTTTAAAAAAAGAGATTAAATTAATCTCTAATGTTTCTAACCCTGCATTGGTTTAATGCCAGGTAAAGATTTGGCCCACTATATATAACCTGGCAAAAAGTTTCTTAAATTATTTGCCTCACTTACACAACTGCTGTTCAATGAAAACAAACTGGGCAGAGGGGAGCAATCTTTTGTAATAGATGTTAAATAAAGCTGCTGGGATTATTTAAAACCATATTAAAGAGTAGCTTGCTTACACCCCTCACACACAGGCGTCCCAGGAAGTTGGATGCAGTAGAAAGAGAGCAGAAATAACGTTCGCAAAAGATGCTAGACATAATTATAGGTTTATGTCTAAATCTTACAAGTAACAAATGACAGCACAACTGTGGGAACAGCTCCCCACGTAGCCATTTATATTATGTTTAATATGACACAACAACAGTAAAAGTCTAACTATGCAGCTGTTAATGGACTACATGGAACTGTAGACATCCTCCATGCATTCGTTGCTTTTCCATTCCTTAAACTGATGCTAAAAGATTGCAGGAGCCTCTATGGAACAACTTCACAGTTAAAAAAAAAGTTAGGCTGCTTAATTTGCTTCTTAGGATTTGGCCTAATTTCATATGAAAACTGAATGTATTCACTTGGCAATGCTCAGAATGAAGATTTACACTGAATATATAGAAGTCTTTGATTACCTTCATTTTCAGCCACCACAGATAGACGACACTGTGCAAAAGTACCAAAGCCCAGTTACAGAGAGGGGAAAGAAAAACTACACTGTGCAATATTCCAATTATCACAATCCAAGTGTCTGTGATTGCATTTTATATTTTTCCTCTTCTCCTAAGCTTCCATTTTTAACCCTCCAGCGAGCAAAGATGTCTGACAACAAACGAGAAATTTGTAGTTCTCTGAGCAGATTTACTTCATCCTTGCATTCATTCACCTGAGGCAGATGTTCCAACTATTCACTGACAATATATTTCACGCGCACTTTCAGAAAAAAACTCATCTTCTTTTGTCACATGTCTCAGTATATAAGGGACACACTGTGTCACCACTGAGTTACTCCTCATTGGGAGAGGAAAATACTTGACAATATCCGACTTACTGGGCTTCAGTTTGATGGAAAACATTCTTCTCCTGGTGGCAATTGTCCACTTTGTAGGAGCTCATCAGCTTCCCAGCCCTGCCCCCACAAGGCTCCATGATGGCTCTACTGCCCTGCCTACTCCCACCTTGCATTGACCATGTGGGCTGGAGCCTACCAACGTGGCTCCTAGGAAAATATCTTCTATTGTCTTGGGGGGAAGAGTCTCAAGATAGCAGAAGTAGGATGGAGAGCAGGCCAGCCAGGTCTCCCTAACCATGCCAGACATTGGGGCAGGCAACAGAGAGGTCAGCAGAAGGTTCTGCTTCCCTAACTCCAATGATGTTGGCTGCAGTGAAGGAGGGGGCAGGGGACTCATTTTCACATCCACAGGACACATTCTCAGTGTCCAGACGTCAGCAGAACTGTCAGATCACAAGGGAAGAATGAGTCAGAGAAGGGCCTTTTTGGATGATGATTAAAGGTTGAAAGTACTGAGGAATGATGAGAACAGATAAGCATTAGCATGTTTTTTTTTAAAAAAATGTACAGAGATGCATTAACAATAATAAAATCTATTAGGAAGAGTTACAAACAGAATAACATCAGTGGGTATGAGTCAAAGCTATTGCAGAAGGGTAATGGCTTACAAATAAACCACAATTACATACATAACAAAATACATTTATAAACCAAGATAGCGGACAACAGTTTCTGTATGTCTCACCCTCAACTTACATTTAACATTGCCACTGTGCAAAATGATTTTTTTTTCCTGCAAAGTTCTCTCCCCTCCTCCCATCTTTTGCCACTGACACAACCACTATTCCTGTTACAACCCAAGCCCCAACAATCAGAATCACTTTCTACTCCTCCCTCTCCCTTATTCCACACATTCAGGATGTTCCCAAATCTTCCCATCTCTTCCTCTGCTTTATCTGATAGCACATCTATTACTCTTGTCCAGGAACTTATCAGCTCCTGCCTTGTTTACCGTAACCTCCTTTCCACTGGCTTCCTCGCTCCAGTATCACCCCATCCAGTACACACAAAATGAAGTTGTCAAGATCCTTTCTTAGCCTGACGGTCTGACTACATTATACCTCATTTTGAATCTTTCCTGATTCTCACTTCTCCACCACATCCTGTTTACATTTTCTGCCTCTGAAGGCCCTACATACATCTGTCTCTGACCACTCACCTGATTGTGTCTTCACATAGTTCCTTGACCCCTCCCCCTCCCCCAGTGCCACACAAACTCAGAACAATCTCTGTACTTCCTTCCACGCTGTCTGGTCACTATCCTTTTATTGCTCTAATCCAGGGGTAGGCAAGAGAGCCTCTACGGGCCAGATCTGGCCCACGGCCACCCTGCCACTCCCCTACCCCCAGACCAATTGAGACCTGGGAACAGGGGAGTACAGAAAGTCTCCTCCCGCCCTGCAAGGGGGCTTGTGGCACTTAGGGTGTGTCTAGACTACATGGCTCCATCGACGGAGCCATGTAGATGAGGCAGGACGACAAAGGGAAATGAAGCAGCGATTTAAATTATCGCCACTTCATTAAAATCAAAATGGCCACCGTGCTGTGCCTATCAGCTGTTTGTTGGCACAGCGCGGCAGTCTAGACGGGGATCTGCTGACCCCAGAACCCTTTGTCGGCAGATCATTTATAACTTGTGAAAGTATGGTAAAGTATTGCCACCCTTATTACAGTGCTGCTGTTGACAGAATACTTCCTCAGAGCTGCGTGCCTGGCCAACAACCACTGCTATCTGACTGTCCAGCTGTGAAGGCAGCACAGAAGTAAGGATGGCAATACTGCAACCATCTCCTCCTAAAATAACCTTGTAACCCCCCTGCAAATCCCTTTTGGGTCAAAACCTGTAATTTGAGAAAGACTGGTTTCCCCCTGAAATCTGTATAGCATAGGGTAAAAAATACACAAAAGACCAGATTTCAGAGGGGTGGGGAGAACACCATTTCATGGCTTGTAACTCATTTTTCATGATTATGACTTTGGTAGGGCCATGGGTATAAGTAATTAGCTAGCCAATAATGGCAGATACATGGGATACCATAAAGGAAAAAATACCAAATCAGCCAAACATGGAATTACACTAATAGATGTGCTAGGCATCAACCTGAACATTCACTTTTGTTAGATCCCCCTCTTCACCCTTCAGCTACTTCTTGTCTTTCAGATGATAAACTCTTTGGGACAGGAAAATTTCAGTGTAAATAAAATTACACACACACCCTCCTTCAAAGAACATTCTGAAGGGGCTAAAGAATAAAGAACTCAAAGGCTAGATTTACACTGCCGGCTTTGCCGGTAGTGCCTATACAAATGAAGCACGTATTAGCATACTGCGGCTCTTCATTTGCATAATTTATTCAAGCCATTTTTGCGCAAGGGGTTTTTGCAAAAACAAGCAGTGTAGAATCTTTTTTTGGGCGCAAAACCCCAGTTTTGCACAAAATCCTTATGCCTCTCCGGGCAGACTCCTTACTTAGCCACTTCTAGTCTCCCTCAATTCCCAGTCTCCTCTCTCCTCCCAACTGCCATCTTGCAGATCCCCTGCCCATGTAGCTCCTTATACTACCCCATCCGGGGTCTTCTTTATATTTCAATCAGGTAGTGTCCTTCTCCAGCATGCTTGGGCATGGAAAGACAGGCATTAAGACCACAAGTTCCCTGCTCCACTCTGGTGTCCAGACTCATCCCCAATCCACAAAAGCCCAGAGCTGTAAAGCAATACCCTGCTGATCCCTAGATGGGAACATGCCCAGGGCAGATGGAATCTTCAGTGTTTGTAATCTGAAAAGTTCTAGCAAGAGAGAACACAATTTTTCAAAGGCTAATAATTTGGCCACATTTGAGTAGATTTTCATGGGGATGTGAAGAACGTCATTGACACAAAAGCTAAATTTTAAATCTCTCCTCCAAAGCATGAGGCATCTTAATGTTTCTTAAAGAAAAAGTCAGCAGATATTTTTAGCATGGGATATTTTTCACCAGTTTTATTTTCAGAAATGGCTGACATTCTTAAAAAAATCATCTTAAGGCAGACACCTAACATAGGAAATCACAAGCAAATGGGTAAAATGAGACAAATTTACAAACAACTGAAAACAGCATTTTAAAATGGGAAGTGCAGGACAACTTTAATAATTACTATCAGCCCCAGCAACAAAAAACCCACCGATGTTGAGCTTGCTCTGTAAAAATATTTAAGACTTCTGACCCAACTCTTTCTCTCACTCGGGGTAAAACTTTCAAATGAATCAAGTAATTCCGCATGTCAAATTTAAGTAAGGTTGTTTGAATTGTAATCTCAACTCAAAAATCCTTCTGCAGGCACAATGACTTGATTCAGACTTAATCCCAGAGCTGCAAATTATGTCTTTATTATACAATTTATTATCTCATCATGACAGCTCACAGGAACTAGTAATTGCAGTTACCAAGAAGTTTAAGACTAAGCTATAAATTGATCCAAAGCAAACAGCTAACACCAAGTGAGCCAATTGTCTTCCTGCTGTAACTCCATTGAATGGAGGTGTGCCAATTATGTGTTATGTGAATGTGAACAAAATCAAGACATCTACCTCATGCTTGGCAGTATCCAACATAAATAGAAATTTGCAAGCACAGTATTTTGAAGCCACCTCTCACTTTTTCAGAGTTTGGCAGGCCTGTTGTTTGTACAACATTAATATCGAATTGACGTTATTGGGAAACTCCACCCATCAAGGGCCAGGAAAGCTTCTTGATATACCAAAGGAGGCAGCAGCCAAGTGCACTACTGCAGGCTCCAAAGCATTTTCAAAGGAAAGGGATGGGAGAGGAGAGTGGGTGAAACCAGAGAAGGGAAGAGATAAGCAGTGAATTGGGAGCCTAAGAATAGTACACACAGCAGGGAATCAGATAAAGGATCAGGAGGAGGGAAGCAGAGCCTGTGCTTGGGAAGAGTAAGAACCATGATCTTACAAATGACGTGGTGAATAGAGATATAAAATTCCGATTATTCGGCTGTTGCTACACTACAAAGGTGAAAGCTCTGGACAGAGCACAGGGCCAGTGGGAGACTCAGGGAGTCCCGTCCCCCCCGCTGGCTCCGTGCTCCCTGTGGCATTTCAAAGTGGCAGTACCACCTGGAGGCCAACTCTAGGCTCCATGCGGCGCTGCCACTTTAAAACGCCATGTGGAGCCCGGGACCAGCTGGGGGACTACTTGAGTCCCCCCACTGGCCCTGTGCTCCCCACGGTGCTTTCACCTTTGAAGTATAGCAACAGCCCTGGGGCTACACTTCAAAGGCGGAAGTGCTCTTATTGACTAATCGAATAGTCGATGCAAATTGCTCCCTGACCCTAAGCTCCATGCAGCACTGCTGCTTTGAAACACTCTCTCCTCTTTCCCCACCCCTTGCTGCCTCTTTCTGATAGATGCAACAGGGGGTGGGGAGAAACAACTAGTTGTCTAGCCTGTCAACTATCTGATAAGCATTTGCTTATCAGATAGTCGTAGATGTTCACATCTCTAGTTGTGAAGTGCCTAACTATGAGCCATATAGACCAATCATCTTGATGAGCCTGCTTGATGGACAGTCTTTCCTTCTGATTAAGCAGTTCTCCTAAATGACAAAATGCCAGTCTAAAGTAATAGAAGTACTGCAGAGGGTAAAATACAAGACTAGAAAGGATATTCACTGCAACTTGGTAACTTCTATGTTAAAAAAAACCCAGACCTTAAAACATCATAGCCATTCCGCACTGGCCAAATGCCTGCCCATTAAGTACAGTGAAGACATCAAAATTGGAGGTGCAATCAAGTGGGTAGAATTTACACACTGATGGGCAGCCACAGTAGGCTGAAACAGGAAAAAACAATCAAAGGAAGTGTGTTACTGAGAGGGAGGGGAACTAATGCAGGAGGCTGAATTAGAGTGGCTGTCAGAAGCCTGAGCTGTCAATAGATAGAAAAGTAATATGCCTCTGTTGATCTTCTACATCTCTCCCTCCTCTCCCCACAAGAGTGACACAAATTGCATATAATGCTCCCATCTCTGAACGAAAATTCAGAAAATTAAAAAATATTAATAAACCTCACTAAAAAGAGTGTTTCAGGCTCATAGAATGGGCCTCTGACTCCAGCTAAAAACATGAAGGCCAAAATGGGCAGGAATAACAGGGTAGTAAATATACTAGCCATCAAGGCAGACATCAGGGAGTTCATCTCTGAATTTAAGGTCCTGAGAAATCATCTAATGTCCAAGATTCTAGCAGCAAAGCAGGAAGTTACTGACTTGGGAAGATCAAGTCATTGTGCTAGAAACTGGTCTACCAGAAACAAGTTAGAAAGGACAGAGCTCAACAGCTGAACAGCGCTGCTGGATCAGAAAAAAAAAAAGATTCAGATTAATTTAGATGATATAGAAAATATAAAGAAGAGATACAATATGAGAATTAAGAGATTGTCCAAGAGAATACCAAAGGAGCAAACCAGATCTTGTATAAAGAAACCTTTAATTGCAGAAATGATCATATCCAAAGAGATGAAGAATTAATCTCTCATCTGCTAGTTGATTTTAGGCGACTGACATGATTTCCAATGTAAAGTTGTCCAAATTTAGAAAAAAATTAAAAATATAGAAAGTTATTATTAGAAAAACTAATTAATTATATATCCGGCAATATAGACAGAGGACAAATAGATACTTAAGTATTTGGTTACTATTCAAAGTACACTTGCCTGCAGGGGACAGCAGCACCCCTGTTCTATACAGTAATTACTCGTTTAACATGTGCCCGCTTAACAGGTTTTCGCAATAGCACGATTTTTTTTAGGGATCGACTGTCCCTGGAATAACATAAGAATAATCAAGTGGCGGACTACTTCGCATGGCAGTATAAATTGGTGAAAACAGTGGTACAGTAATATGCATGAGTGGATGAATACACGTGTCACAGCGCTCCTCCACTCACTCACGTGTTTATCTTTGTGTTTTAACAAAGCGCGGCAACTTTTGTTGCTAGATATCTTGTTTTGCTAGATATCTAATGTTGTTGTTGACGACCCAGCACCAACAAAAAATTGAGTTGGCCACCACCACCTGAAACGCAACCCCCACCTTTTCCATTATTTTTAATGGGAAAATTGACCCCGCATAGCATGTTTTCGCTTAGCACAAACATTTTCAGAAACGCATCTATAGTGTTAAATGAGGAATTACTGTATTTTGGAATGTTTATGTTTGATAGACATGTCTGGTTTGATTAATATAAATTGAGTCATTAGTTTATTTAATTTAATAAATCACCAGACACAACCCTGAGTTCTGTGCTCACAACATATATTTTAGGGTAAAAATAATAATAAAAAGATTAAAAAGCTCCTAATGTGTTAGACAAGTGCTCTCATGAAAAGGAAATGCTGGCTGGAGTATTTTGTCCTTTTCATCCCCCAAATATTGCATCTATGCTTCATTTTCCAAAGTGTGCAAGATGAAGGTAACATGAAGCAGCAGACCTCTTGAGTGCAACTCTTCTGGATTTTACCTACTTTTTAAAAAATTTGCAGGCAGAAGGTTTTCCAGCTTTGAACATCACATAATTCTATCTCTGACACAGTTGTTTGTATAGCCCTAATAAATAATAGCTCCTGCAAGCACACTTTGCTTCTAAATGATTAATCTTACCCCAGACCTTGATATTCAATACAGGTGTAGGAACAAACACTGTAAGCCTTTGGGTTCCATCAGCAGGGCTTGGAAAGGCTTCAGTGAAATTCTATAGTACAGAGACCAGCAAGTTCCTGCTACTTTCCCTTTGTTCTAATGTTTTATCTCTCGGAAAGAAATAGGGATTTCCTCTGGGGATTAGAAATAGGAAACAACCTGAGATAGAGGTCATTATGAAACAAAGCATGAAAGGATAAAAAAGATGACTATATAACAGAAGTCTTTTTTTCCCACTATCTTGGCAAATATTACCCCTTTGGCATCTGATAAGGAAAAGTTGGATGCATTTGTTTTATCCAAGCCTGTAATACCTTGTTGTGCCTAGGATTCACAACTGGGATTTTTTTTCAAGAAAGTGATCTGAGAAATTTAGCAGAGCTGAGGATGTTTTATTGAATAGGAGCCTGATTAAAAGGACACTTGAGATCAGCACTATTTACTTTATAAGCGCTGGGTCAGACTGTAAGCCCCTTTTCCTTTCTCACCCATACCATGATGTTACGCCTCCTCTTCAACCCAGAAGGGAAGGAACAGAAAGGATGAAAGAAGGGATTTAATTTAATTTTACAATGGAGACGCAGTAAAGCACAAAGATGAAAATGAATAATTTCTGATTATTTATAATACACCTGTAATGTGCATTTATGAATATGTTAAAGGTACCTTATCTAGTATGGCCCAAGGAACTGCCAACTTCACAGCAGAAAAATCTGAGTGAGGAAAGGGAAAAAGTCATTTTGTATTGTATTAGCTGTATCAATGCTAAGTACTATAGCTCTTCAACATACATATAAATAAGGGAACCATTTGTGTCTTTATTATTAAAAAGACACTTAGATACAGCAACCAAATTACGATGTCATAAACTGGCCTTCTAACACTGAATAGTGAATACAGAGACTTACCATTCACTGAACTGACTTGGGAACAAATTTTCAAATTGAATTTCAAAATTGAAATTACAATCAATATTGTACTTGGAGAGCAACTTTTGTTACCCAGATAAAGTCAAGAGATATTGCACCTGTTCCAGGAAGTGAGTCACAACAAATCCAATCTACGTTCTTTTCAAAGAAAAATACCTTTATGTGCTTTTAGCAATTAACAGCTGCCAAGTAAGGGCTTCTATTGTATTATGTACCTGAAGCATGAAAAATTCCCATAGGAAACACTCTAAGAAATACATCGTGTTCCCGGATTCAATGCGTACGTACACACTCTTTAACCATTTGGGGGCTGGGACTTCAGAATTTCTCTGCTTCACAAAGCTTCCAAATACATAGAGTACAAATGAATGATGTTAGTCTTGGGGCTAGATTCTGATCTTCCACCACTGTAAATCCAGTAGAGTTCTCAAAGAGATGCATGAGAGACGTCACCAGATCAATGGCAAAGAAAGTAATTTAATGTCTCCTTAATAGAACCTGTGAGAAAGAAATTCTGCTTACTTATATGAACTGTAAAAGTCTCACACCACTTTTTAAATTTATGATAAGCATTTGCCCAGACATCCTTTAGTCAAATTTCTTCTTCTTTCATACAATTGTGACCTGCTCAGGCTAGTTGCCAATCTCCTCTCCCAGAGATGGCTGTATTTCAAGAAACTGTGCTGAGTCCATTTATTATTATAATTGAGCTGGAAAAGCACAAAAAGTAAAATTACACAGGGAAACTCTAGGAGCTAAACATTCGGACTTCCTTAATCATCATGTCAGGAAAGTGAGGTGTTGCCAGACAGTAGACAGATAAGGAGACTAGGGATGTAAAATCCCATGTAATCGGTTAAACATAATCAGTTAACTGCTTAAACAAGGGCGTGGGCTCACTGGTTAATGTGCATGGTTATACACAGCCAGTACATCCCCCCTGCACTGCTGCCTCTGTATCAGAGGCAGCAGTGTTGGTGGTGGTGGGGGGTGGAGGAGAGCAGGCAGGATCCAGTACATGCAGGAAGCCGGCTCTTAAGCCGAAGACACCTGCCCTCTTGCGCTGCTGGGGAGCTACCCATCCCCAGCCTTTACTTGTTTTGTTTTTTAAAATATAGAGGCAGCTGCGCGCACGCGCATGTGTGTGTATGTGCGTGCAGGTGGGAGCTGACTGCCCCCCACCTGTGTGTAACTGCTGAAATTTTCAGCTGTTGCACATTTACTTTAAAAAATGCATTTTAACATCCCTAAAGGAAACCTGAGCTTTCTAACAGTGGTTGGATGGAGCCAAAAGTTACTCAACCAACACATTTCTCCTGGGCTTATTTGTTTCTTTAGAATTTGCACTTTTATTGTAAAAGTTTCTACTTTTAAATATTATGAATGCGAAATGATGCAGTGTTGGTTTTGATTAATCTGCAACTAAGCACAAGCAATCTCTAAGGCTGTGTCCAGACTCAGGGTTTTTTTTCGAAAAAAGTAGCCTTTTTTTGAAAAAACTTCACCTGCGTCTAGACTGCAGCCGCGTTCTTTTGAAATTAAATCGAAAGAACGTGGCTTTTCTTTCGACGGCGGTAAAGCTCATTTCACAAGGAAGAACGCCTTTTTTCGAAAGTGCTCTTTCGAAAAAAGGCGTTCTTGAATGCCAACAGGGCTTTTTAGAAAGAGAGCATCCAGACTCACTCGCTGCTTTCTTCCAAAAAAAGCGGCTTGCTTTTTCGAAAGTACTGCTTGCAGTCTAGACGCTCTTTTTCGAAAGAGGCTTGCAGTCTAGACATAGCCTAAGAGTTGTGGGGGTCTCTCACATACAGTACCTCCATCTCAAAGAACTGTAGCCCTGAAGCCCAAGAATAATAACTGATACACTGGCACTAGTATTGAATAAGTATGAAGGTGCCTTGGAGGAAGAACCTTCTCTGGGTAAATATTTATATCTGACACCATGTAATGTTTCAGGAATGATGTTTACCAAGAATAAAACTGAGTAAAAGATTTTTGGCAAATAATAAATTAGCCAAAAATGCATTTCAGTGGAGCACTGGAACTCTTTGGGTTCAATTTGGTGAATAATTTACACAAAAACTAAATGGAAAAATTGTTTTAAAAAGCCAGAACTATTCATTCTGGCCATTTCTAAATGAAATGTATGGAGCATTTTGAAAGTAAACATTTATTTTTGATCATGTAGAAACTAGGCATTTTAAAATGGTGTTTTCATTTAGAAAAGTAGCTTTAAAAAAATGGGTGAAAAATACCCCAAATGACTAAAAACGAAACATGGCTTACTCATGACCCATTCATTTTGGGTCA